>NC_079295.1:47691598-47994629 GCF_023638135.1 Falco biarmicus | reverse complement strand
CTTCACCTTCAAAAATCAAAAAGAGAGCGGGTAATTTATTTTTTTTGTTCCTGGGGAGAACAAGATTTACAGTTTAAAGGAAAACATATTTCATTTTAAAGTTGAGGAAGTGAGAGGCAAATCATTCTAGATCAACTGAAAATGAAAGCCTTTAATTATTTGTTTGGTCAGTAAGTTGAAATTTGAAGAGCTCTCCTAATAAATCATCAGAATGCCTGACTCTTCTGCGGCAGCTGTCAGGCCGTGAACCTTTCCTTGCAAAATCCCCTGCCCACACATCCCCAAAGCGGTTGTCTTTCAAGGTCAGACAGCTGCTCACGGTGCAGGCTGGGCAGGGGCGAAAGGAAACGTTCAGAAAGGGCAGACAGACTGTATCTGGCTTAAGTCACTCAAAACCTTTTCTAGGTAAACATATGTTGACCTTGAAGCAACATTTTGGCAAAGTCGGTGAAGCCTGATCCCAGGTTGTATGATGCTTTTTGCCTCGTTTTGTAATTGTATTTGGCAACTACCGCATTTGCGTTGGTGGCCAGAGAAAGCTCAGCACAGACTGTTGCAGCCATGGTCATGGAGCTGGAAGCTCCCAGTGGTGGTGTAGTGATGCTTTCTCCTGGAAAGGTGTTCCACGGGAGGGAATGCAGGGAGCAAAAGGGGGCTCTGACTCTGTCCGCCCTCTCTGTAGCAACATTCCCACGTGCTGGTTGTGTTGACAATGGATGAGCAACACCACTGGAAAGGTGGTGAAAGTGAAACTGCTGCTGGGGTTGTGCTGGTCCTTGTGCAGAGCCAAGCCGCTGCAAAGCCAAACAATCCACACTTTTCCGTGCCTGAGAAGAAAGTAAGTGTCCTCGTGTGATTTCTGTCAAATCTCATCCTGGGAATCCAAGCATTTGTGAAAACACCCCAGTGAAAACGGTTGCCTACAATTTTTAGACACGGTCTTATTTGTGTGTGGCTCAGGCAGGCTGAGGTTTCAGGTGCGAGGGTGTCTCAGGCGCTGCGGGGTCTGCGTGGGGACCAGGCACGTGGGATGCCGGCTGTATCGGGCCACCTGTGCCTCGCCGTGCTCGTGACCCTCCCTGCCCGTGGCACGAGCAGCCTCCAGCGTTTCCTGCAGAGCTTTTGCTTACAGTGCAAGGGAAATGGAACAGACATTCATCGTGAAAATCTTAACTTTGTGTAATAAATAGAGGCAATGCCTAAATGGGCAAATTAAATGTAATCTGCTTTTATTTCAGCACTTGTTTTGTTTTCTCTATCTTCCTTAGCCAGGTTTTATTCTAAGATGCACGTGTGCCTGTGTTGCGTGTTCTGCAGTTGTAGCAATTTGGCTCTAGTAAAATTTGACCTTGTGAATGATTACTCTTAAGCTTAGCAAACTGGCCATATGGGTTTGGTTTTCTGGATGGCTTTTTAGATTCTCATAAATGCTCCTATTTCCCAGCACTGCAGTGTCATCGGCCAGTAGAAAATCAGAGGCTATGCTAATCTGCTCTGTGCGGCGAGATGCAGGCGGTGCTTTCAGGTGGTGAGTGGGGGGTGACGCAGGAGTGCAGTGGCTCCTGCCAGCTTCCCTCACAGTTGGTGAATGCTCCAGATGAAGGAGCCCACCAGCACAGGTTACAGTGGCAGTGATGCTAAGCAGCCCAGCTACAATTTCAGGCTCCATCAGGTGACAGTGTGCATCTTTTCTACCTCACACCCTGTTCCCTACAAGCAGAATTATTGAAGCTGCTGGTGATTTTCCCTCCTTTCCTGTTTTTGCTCTTACCATTCCCTCAAAGATAGAGGAATAAAGCAGAATTAAGGAAGCAAAGACTGAACTGTAGTAGGAGACACATACTGCTGTTGTTGGTTGGTGTGAAGAAGCATTATTTCATTAAATTCTCTGAAAGCAGACAGAGGGTTCCACAGAGGACTCTAGCTGGATGTATTTTACTATAATGCTTGCATTTTTGTGTAATTTTTCAGCCAACAGGGAGAATACAGAGCTGAGTCAGCTATTACATTCTCAAGGTTTTATTATCTCTGAGTACATAATGAATTATTTTTATGTAGCTTTGGCATTGGAAGCAGTCTCTCCACCAGTTGTACTAGTACTGCCTTCAGGACTACTACTGCTGTTGTGGTATTGCCTGTGCCATGCCTTCACTGACCGTAGAAAGATGTCCAGATTAAACAGCATTTAAATGAGGTGAGGGGGGGAGTCTGTTGGAGTAAGCAGAAATCCTTTACTGGACAGAGAAACATAAATACACAGTCTTATAGTAATTTCTTCCCAGTATACTGTACTAATGAAGCTGGTAACTTCTGATGAAAGCTTCTCCACTATAAAAACAGAATTGCAGTTGTATTAGCTGATGCGCTAGTAAAGAAGTGGTTTGGTTATATTCAGGTCTGGGCACTGGTGTCACCTTTTTCTTGCCCCCGAGTACTTTGGTATGCCTGTTTCCAGCTTTCTTAGGTACTCACAGATCCCCCTTTCACTGCCTTGCAGTCTTTGATGTATTTATTATTTTCACAGCCACCCTCTGAAGGGGGGAAAACAAGATGCTCCTTGTTTTGCAAAGAATTAGCAGAGTCACAGAGAAATTGAGTCTCTGTTGTTCACTGAGGTCTGAGGCAGCAGCAGCTATAAATTTATCCGTGTTGGTTTGTTCCAGCTCTCTTCCCCAGACAGCAGCGGCATGCATTGCAGTGCACGCTTCAGTTCCGTTAACTGAAGATACAACAGGGTCCCAAGAAGGCTTTTTACAGCATAAGAGGTCTCCATCCATTAGTCAGCCGTCAAAATAAATAGAATTTGGCTTGCTTTTTTCACGACAGGGTCTTAGTAACTAGGATCAGATAGAATAAATCTGTTCAGAAACTTATTCTGATGCACCAAAATGCTAGCAACCACAGCGCCTGTGCGAAACATGGTCACGAAGGATGCTCGTGAGGGGTTCCTCAGTTCATGAATTCTATACTTTAACTAAATGCTAGTTTTCAAAATAATCCTTTCTTCCTAGAAGTACTTCTTTAAACTGCCTGGATGAATCCTTCTTCTTCCCATTAGAATTGTGGCCTAACACTGCTGTGAGGAGGTAAATGGTTCTCTCTGTAGCTCTGCATGATCACGTTATAGTGAGGAGAGCAATAATGTCTGGAAACATCTGAACACCGTGTTCAAAGAAAGCACTAGCAGTGCAAAGCCTTGCTAGGAATTCAGATGGTGGACAGATATTAGAGCATATTTTGTTTCAAAAAACATTCTTCCTCCAGTGCCATGCCCTGCATTTGTGGTGCTTGAATGTTGAGGTGTTTTTGCTGGTTCTGGATAGGCAAAGCTGTCCTTGCCTGGTGCCCTGCTGTCCTGTGGCACAGCACCGGAGCCGTACAGCCAGCTGAGCAGGCAGAGTGTCCTCTGGGCTGTGGTGAACTACCACAGGGAGAATCTGACGCAAGCAGAAAATTCCTGGTATTTGGGTTACCATGTCACAGCCAGGTTTGAAGCTGAGGCTGTACAGCTGCACATGATGAGAAAGGCACTGAATCTGAACTGGGACCTTGCTCTCACGGTGCCGAGGCACGGTGACTGAAGGTTTGCATAGTCATTCCTGGTTTGTAATGATATAATAAAGAGGAAGACTCGGATGCATCCAAGAATAATGTTGCCTTGCCAGTATCTGCAGGAAAACTCGGACACACGGGGCACGCTTCAAATATTGAAGTTGAGCAATATTGTGTTTCCAGCTCAGAGTAACGATGGCTGAGTAACAATCTCCCCTCCGCAGCTGTGGCAGTGTCAGACTCCCCACCCCATCCTGCAGCAGCTTGCTGTGGCAGCACACGTTAGGTGTGTGGCAAAGCGCTGTCCCAGTGCTCCAGAAGAGGTGTGCAACTGATGTGGCATCTCAGAGCAGGAGCAAAGCTGCCGAGTGCAGCAGCGTGCAGGTCATTGTGGCGCCAGCGCCAAGGCCAGCGTGAGCCTGTGGGAGTCTCTGCCAGATGCCAAGATCTGGTTCCACTCCCAGAAAAGTCAACGAAACCCATTTCAAGTGGAATGATTTCATCCTGTACTGCATGCTGAGTGACTTGCCAACAGTACTATTGTGGCATGGGCTTATCCCAGGTACGAGCTAATGGAGCGCAGAGCTGCAGCCTTTCTGTGTAGCTGGTTAGTGGACCTGAGCCCTGGACTAGAAGATGCTGAACATGTCACACATGGGCAGGATCTCACTCTGCTTCAGAGTCTGACTGCCCTAGGAACTACCTAAACATTTTTTTTTTCTATTCAGTAGGTCCCTTCCTGTAAAGGAATGAAGCTGGGTTAATTAACATTGATAATATACAGCTGTGTGCTGGCTTCAGGGGTGGGGGGCTGGCTGATGTAGATAAAGTGCAGCTGTGGCTGGTTCTGTTAAGTGGTTGAGAGTCAATGAAGAGGAAGCAGCCGAGGAAGAGAGAGGAGGAAGAAGTAGAGAGAAGGAGAGCGTGCCCGGGATGAGGAGAGCCTAGGAGAAGGCAGCAGAGAGGCTGTATGAAGAGTGTGCTGGTAGGAGATGGTAAAAGACCTTGTTGCAGCTGGCTGGTTTGGAGAGTGCTGCGACACCTTCCTGTGGTGCCATTTGCAACATCAGCTAATTGCCATCCCATGCTGAAAGAAGAAAAGCCCTATCAAAAATGAAGTGGCAGCTAAAATTTGCTGACCTTGTCAAGGACTTCAGGACCTGAGCTGTCACTAGTGTCTTTTATGTGGAAAGCGTTAAGACAGCGCAGTGCTGAAAAATGACACAAGCTAGATAAAAGGGCAGGAGCCACTATGTGTTCAGGAATGTCAAATATCACACGGTGTATGGTTCTGACTATGCAGGATTTCTTTCCCCTGTCCCCTTCCCTTAAAACAGTTTTTTCTTAAGCCATAAAACTTTGCCTTTCTTTTCTGCTTCACAGATGAACAGAGCAATTACAGGAATAATCTCCAGAGATGTTCTCCAGATATTTCTACTTCTTCAGTCTCTGTCTTTTCCTCCCAACACAAAGGTAAGTGGAGTGTGTTTTGTTTTACATCTGAATTATGTTTCATATAAATAATGTAGGTCAAAAGGAAGCTATGCTTCCAGTTATCCAGCCCACCCAAAGAAAGCTGGGTGCAGTACAGGACTGGGCATAGAAAAGGGCAACCTGCAGAGTTCAGGACCAGAACAGTTGGCAGGTTTTGCCCCGCACTGGGTTCCCAGCTGTGATGTTACTATCCCTGGATCTAGTCTTAAGTTTCTTGAATGTTTATGTTCATACTATGCACAAACCAGTTCTGCTCTAAGGTCCTTTTTGGCCTAAAACCTGCCAAGCTCCAAGGACTATTGACCCAGCTTTAAAGGGAACAGAGAAAAAAAAAAACGTTCACTGGAGCTTTGAGTAACTACATTGCTGTTTCTTACTGCACAGACCTGTGGTCCGGAGGTCCCAGGCAGAGGTGCTGCCTTCCACCTCCTCCAGCCCTTCACAAAGCAATGACAAACTCTTAACGATTCACTCATTTACGTGTTCATCAAAAGAGCACATGACCACACACAGACACTGCACCATAAAACTGACCTTTTACAGTCCAACCCCCCTGTCTCTCTAGCTGTCTGTACGATGGTACAGATCTGTCAGCCTTGTGGTGCCAGCTTTATTGTCTACCCACAAAACATTAATTATGACATTGTAAATTAGGTTTGAAACCTCTGTATGCCCTGCAGATAGGGGTGGTTCAGCCCACAAACCTTTGTTGGTGCCTGTGAAGTGCTCAGCACTCTTCCTTTCCCCTTACGCCGTGCTCGGGGGTTTTGCTCCTGATGATGGATGTAGGGATGCTGCCCGAGACGAACATACGAGGCTGAGGGTCCTTGTGGAGGGGAAGCTGTTGGTCAGTAAGATTTGTCTTAGGTTGTCATAATGGGGGGCGGGGGGGCAGGGGGAGAAATGCATGTCCCTTGTAAGACTGCATGAAAAGGGAGATTACAGGTTATTATTAAGGCTGGCGATACATAGGCCTGGCTTGATTCATCTGGGACGTTTTAAGAATGTCCTTAAGCTACCATGTATGCAAACCTGTAGCTATCAGCTGAGGTAATTTACCATTTTTCCACCTCTTCAAGGTACCAGTCATTCAGCAAAGGTAAGCAATGCAAGCAAGTGCTTGTGATTTCAGGGATCTTCTTATTTTTACAAACTATTTTGTGCAGTTTGCTTGTTTGAGCACAGGTGGGAAGCATAGCTGCAGCCACACACCAGATGTGCCCAGCATGTCCGGCCACACGTACCAGTATGTATTTTTGTCCCCAGGAGGTGCTCCCTGGGTCACGTACCTGACTTGCACAGCGGCGACACAACATCCCTCCCTGGATTTGAGAACCTCACCATGGGATACAACAAATACCTCCGGCCCTACTTTGGTGGTATGTTGCCTCCACGCATTTGACCATTTGATAAACAATCTGTGAGGCTTGGGGTGGGGGGGACACGACACAATTCTGTAAGCTTTCTTTAGGATGCTCCAGTTTAAATGGTGGTGTTTCTTTTAAATTAGCTAGTAGCCAAGGCTGCCCTCCTTTCTGTGCATCCCCTGTGGTATTGCATAGATTGTGCACGCATGTGTGGGACATGAGAACACATCCATCGAGGAGGGAAATTTACAAACTCCAATATCTGTGAAAGACCTGACAGAGTAACTAAATTCTGCTCTAACAGTACATGCTTTTGTTTAGAGTCTGACCCTTGTGATTTTCTGCTTTATTTTTGTTCATGTATATCTACTTAGTAGATTGTGGCTATAGCAGAATAAAGCCATCCTCCTTGCCAGAAATACTGACTTTTGACACATGCTTTCACTTCACGCTGAGACAAAAGTAAACCTTCATTAAACCCTTGTGAAACTCCAGGGAGTAGGGAGCACCTGAAGGACAGTCAGATATTCAGGAACTTAACTGAGGCTCTTGTCCAATTTGGGTGTTAAGTCTCCCACCTTCCAGGTGAGTGATGTAACCGCACAGAGGAAAGGGTTTCTCAGAATGGCATTCAGCACCTGAAAAATATCATTGAAAGTTTAAAAAAACAGCTATGAAACATTTTATTTATATTACTTTTACGTTTCTGCCAGAACCCATTAATGAAACTATGCACAAGAGAAAAATTCCTCATCAGCTTTTTCCAGGACTTGGATGTTTCCCATCGTAGCTCCTGCAGACTGACCTGCTGCGGCAGCTTTCAGCTTCTTCCTTTTTCTGACCATGATGGCAAATTTCTGGGACAATTCAGCATTCACCAGCTTGTTGTGTCTAGACTGTCTGATCCAGTGCAGGAATAGAAAAGCTCCTCTAGATCCTGTCACATCAGTGAACAGATGCTTCTGACTTGTGTAACAGGGACCAACGGCATCGCCCCACCTGGGCACGTCACACAGCGCCACGCGTTACACGGGGACGGGCAGAGCTCAGGATCTGCCCCCCGGGCCTTAACTCGGGGGCGCTGCAAGCGGCTGAATGTCTAAAAATAACGGGGGGCACGACTGAGAGCTGCTTTGCAGAAATAGACAGCTTCTGCCAGTGAAGTGTATTTTGGATTTCGGAACAGTTTCAAACAAACAACAACCCAGAAACACCTCGAAAGAGATTTAGAAATTGTGTCCCGAGGCTGTTCCTAAAGGTGATTTAGACGGCGAGAAGGGGTTTCAGCGAGTCCCCCGACAGAGGGTCTGTCCCCGGGCCGGGGGGCTGCCTGGCGCCCCCACACTCACACGACGGGGAGCCAGGGACGGCGGCACCGGGGGCGGGCAGGGAGCCAGGCCCGACCCCCGGCCCGACCCCCGGCCCGACCCCCGGCCCGACCCCCGGCCCGACCCCCGGCCCGACCCCCGGCCCGCCCAGCCCCCGGCGCGGGCGTCTGCGGGGGGGCGCTGCCCTCTTGTGGTGGCTTTTGGCAGCGAGCGATAGGAAACGGGAACTGTCGCGATTCGGGACTCTAGTGCTGGACAGATGCGTGTAAACAGAGCAGTGGCCTCATCGCTAAAAAGAGGCAAAGGCAGCGGCGGGTCGGGGGTCCCCGCGTCCCTCTGCCTCCGGGTGTCGCTCCCGAAGAAACGGGGATGGATGGTACCTGCCCTGCGGGCGGGGCTGCCTGTGCAAGTGTGCATGTGAGGAGCACCTTGCACGGTGTGCATGTGAGGAGCACGATTCCCGTGCATGCCCCTGTGTGGGTGTCACAGACCAGGTGCCCAGGGACAAGCTGCCGGCACTGCTGGTGCGTGATGCTGGTCCTCACTGCCAGCGTGGGAGCGTGTCAGCAATCTGCCACCGCCATCAGCCGCAGAACTCCAGCTCCCAGAAGTGACAGCTGTGGTTTGGCTCACGGTGCTGGTTATGAGTGTAATGCTCTGAACTCTTGTGTAACCCTTCGGGTTTCTGCAGTTTGAGAGACAGCCTGTGACGCTGCCAGCAGTGCCCGCACTGCACAGCATCCCGAGTGGTTCTATTGTGCCTTCCACTCTTCCCTTCTCTCTGCTTAAGCTTCTCTTTCCCTCCACAGGAGAACCTGTTCAAATTGCAATGAGTATGGACATTGCCAGTATTTCTAGTATATCTGAGAGCAACATGGTAAGTGAAAGTTTTTATTTTAGAAGAGACAAGTAGGATCTGCCTGGGAGACTTGCCATATATTCCTGTGTGTTCAGCCAGAAGCTCACAGTCCAGCTGCTTTGCTTTTCTGTGTCTGTTGACCACATCCAGAGGTGTGATGGGAACAGGGCTCGTTTATGATGATATAGATGTCATAGTAATGTGAGCCTGTAAGTAGAGATGGCTTCAAAGGTCCTATAGATCAAATACTTGGTACCTTCTGGAATTCAGGTCACTTGGAAATGGTGGGGCGAAGAAAATTCAATCCTGTGTGTGGCATTCCCTCTTCCTCACCTTTCCTCTGTGTAGGGGAGGGGTGGCTTCTGTTGGATGTGCTGGTGTCAATTGAAAAGACAGACAGGGTTTCTCCTCAAGGAGAAGAAATGAGGTTTTGAGCTGCAACACAGTCTGAGGCTCAAAGGACTGGTCATCCCAAGGAAAAAAAAAAGTAAAAAACAACAATAGAGAGAACCTCTTCCCACCACTGATGAGTCTGGTTCCCTCCACTTCTGATAACAGCTGGATTTCAAACAATGATGACTGAAAAATTCTCTTTCAGGTTGACAAAAAGTATGGGCAACTTGGATAAATTCAGCAAATAGTATCAGTCCAAACAGGAACAATTTCAACGCTTAATTTCAGCATTTTCAAGAACACCACTGAATTTTTTCCCCCCCCTCTCTTCCCAACAAATTAAAAAAGTTCACTAAATAAAATATTGTAACTTTGATAAAGCTATTCATTTTGGGGAAGAAGCAGAACCAATAAAATCAATTATTTATGTACCTTTAACTTAATTAAATGGCCTGGTAAAATAGCTCCTCTTCTGGAGTTTTTCTTCTTGATTGTCCATCTAAATTGTTCTGATTGCATGGAAAACATTGCAGAGGCTTACTCTGTGCCTCAACAAAAGCTGGAAAATCAACCAGAATTCTTCACTTTTGTTACTGTTACGATGCACGGTATTGAAAGCCATAACTGCATTATTTGACATGTTTCCTCTTCTGTCACAGGCTGAGATTAAAATTTTGGCAGTTGCAAAAGCTAACGCAGATACCCTATATTTACTTAGAACTTTTTTTTTTTTTTAACCATTTTACAAATTATAGATCAAATGAAACAGAACTGCTTCATCTTCCACAGACAGGCCACATATTCGTAGTAAAGCATGGTGCCTTCGCACTGCTAACACAATCACCAGTGTCGGTCTGTTTGTGACTGAGATGTTTTGAAAACGAAAGGCATTACTGGTTGCATCTACTTTGTCTATAACAAAGGGAGTGAAGCAGTACAACAGGACCCTTGTCTGTCCAGAAGGCTCAGCAAAGACTTGCCTTTAGAGCCACATACTGCTTATTCTTTATGAAGGGGCACTGTGAAAATACTCCAGTTGCTGCAGGTAGGTTTTGGCAGGCTACACTCAAGGTACTCCTAGTGTTCTTAGAGTCAAAGCTCCTACTAAAAAAGATGCAACATGTTTGTTGGTTTTTTTTTCATTTCTTTGGGTGTTTTTTTTTTTAAGACCTTTGTGAAATAACAGGTTGGATTTTCTTACCTTTTTTCTCCAAAGTGCTTGTGTCTCTTTCCCGATCACATTTATAGTACGTGTAATTTTCCAGCTCTAGACAATGACTGATTTTTAATGGCAATGACTTGCTGAGTGGCCTCAAGTGTGTAATTCCCATCTGTTTTCTTACCTGCAAAATGGACACAGGAATATCAATTACAATAATTGCTCATTTAAAAAAAAAAAAAAGTACTATAAGTATAATCTTTAGGCCTCAAACACTACACCTTAGAGTATTAGTATATGAGAAATGTAATACAATAAATAAAACTGTGATGAAAATCTATCAGATCTGCTGCATGCCTTTGAAGCTGAGCTTTGATAGAATTAAACAAATGTGCTGGCTCTTGTCGCACGTGGCACGCCCACAGCTGCACTGTGCAAGTGTTAGGGACATGCACCCTCACGGGTTTTCCTCTTTCCCAGGATTACACAGCTACTATATATTTGCGGCAGCGCTGGACAGACCCCCGGCTGGTCTTCCACGGCAACAAGAGCTTCACCCTAGATGCTCGTCTAGTGGAATTGCTCTGGGTACCAGACACATACATTGTGGAGTCCAAAAGGTCCTTCCTGCACGATGTTACTGTGGGGAACCGCCTCATAAGATTGTTCGCTAATGGCACTATCTTGTATGCCCTAAGGTAAATCAACCTTTGGCTTTGCTGATGATGATGGTTCAGAATAGATTTCCAGAGTTATGCTGGACTGGAGCAGGTACCAGCTGTCACGGGTAATAAGTTGGGGGTCAACAAGTCAACTGTGACCATGATGTTGTGATCCATTCCCCCCTGTTTTGGCCACTGGAAACGCCAGCCAAAGGTCAGGATTCCCCACCACGGTACGTGCTGCAGCCTGGGCACGGTGCTGCTCAGAAAGCTTGCAAGTTTAAGTGTCACCCAGGACCAGCAGAATCTGCTGGAGGCAGGCATCGTAACAGTACGAGGTTAACAGACAGTGGGTAAGTACTTGCTTACCCAGTGCCACGTAGGCGTCGTTTCCACTTTTTAGCAAAACTCGTACTGGTACCTGTGCTGCAGAGATGCGCGCGGTAGCTGTGTTAGCCATTCAGCTGACAGTAACTGTGTCCCAGTTGCCTTAACTGCGAAGTAAAGTGGCAAAGTAAAACTCTCCACATCAGAACACGCCACAGTACATGTGTGGTTACTGTGCCTCAGGTGACAAGTGGTGACTTCTTAAGATCTGTAAACTGTAGCGCTGGAAAATGTGTGAATCTACACTAAATCTCCCACCACAGCAAAGCAAAATTCCTCCTTTGGATACATTTTCATCAGTGCGGCTGCAGAGAGCAGCCTGTCTTCTTAAGGAGGGTTCGCACCGATTGTATCAGTCCATTCATTTCACAGGTCAAAATTACCTAAATGACCGAGCAGAGCCTTTGAGGTCTGCTTTGCTGTGAGAAAGAGGTATTTTATTACGCACCTTTATTGCTATTTTTTGAGTTCTTTCTCTTCCTACAGAATCACTACCACTGTTGCTTGTAATATGGACCTGTCAAAATATCCCATGGACACACAAACATGCAGACTGCAGCTAGAAAGCTGTAAGTATAAAACTCCAGAAAAATCTGACTTGACTTTAAATTTGTTTATTCATATGTAATGACACATCTTGAATATTTGGATTTATCACAGTGGCTTTCTGGAGTAGACTCTTATTCCTGCAGATATTAAGGTCCAAAAGGAAACTGCTTTGCTTCGTCATTTTTCAAATGTTTGTGTCATAATCCACAGTTCAGAGGATTCCGGTTACTGCGTGATTTATATATAAAGAGTGGTAATAAATAATATTTTTATTAATGTGTAGCTAGTGCAATTTTGCACAGAAAGGGTGAAATAAATAATGGCTGGATTTCCAAATTCAGTCCCTTTTGCACACACAGCTTCTTCAAAACTAACTTATGGTGTAAGTGCATGGCATTGAGCACAGCCAGGAACAACTTTTCACGTGTTTGTGTATCTACCACCTCCTGCACCTCCCAAACCTCCAGTGTAACGAGCCAGTGTGAAGGGTGGCTCTTACTACAATGAGCTGAACGTGACTCAAACTCACAAACTGAAAGTAAGGCAAAGGAAACTCTGTGCTGTCCGCGTCCCCCTGAGGGCTGTCTGTTACAGTGATGCAGATAATAGGACCCTTGTCAACAGAAGAAGTCTCAGCCTTGGAAGTCTGAAGAAAAAGAATAATCAGTGGCTTCTGATCTCATTTAAATTAAAAGCTTACCCATGGCAAAGCTGGCTGGGAAAGACTCCAGGAAAACTGAGGATGCTACATGCCTTTATCCAGGAGCTCAGCGAGGGCTGCTGTTCTGTACCTGTGAAGCTCCACAACGAGCAAGCGACCATCTCCTGCTTCATGTCACGGAAAGAAACATGTAAAACCTCCACAATGAAAAGACCAGATTTTAACTTCTGGGGTTGCAGCACGAAGCACCTAGGGAAACATGTATTATTTTCACATTAAAATCATATTAGTTCACCATGGTTAACTTTATTACAAAGAATAGCTCCTGAAATAATAATGATTGGCCTCTTCTGCTAAAGCATAGCTTGTTGGGGCCCGTTTTAAAAGTGATTGGGTCCTACATCATGCTCAGTTGCTGTATAATTCCAATGAAATTACATGCACATTGCCCACTAGAGATTTCATTAGGATAAGTGCCCAGAAATAATGCTATTTAAATATACGCCAGATGAATTAACAACAATCTATCATTTATTATAAAATTTTCCTGAGTAACCGCAATTTATAAAACTGCTTAGAAACTTTGAAAGTCACATGCTTAGGATTCTATGCAGGGATTCATACCCTGGACACCTAATTTAGGAGTTCATCACACTCAAGCTCTGGTAATTTGTGTCTAATAAGAAAACACAATTAGATAAAAATAGAACTGCAACTGCATCTTATTCCTTCTACCAGGATGAACAGGTTATTATCAGAATCAAAGCGTCCCTACTCATTTTCTCAAAGAAGGGCACTTAATAAAAATCAAATTAGTGAGATTGATGGGCTTGTTTCCTAAATTAAGTGAAATTTCTGAAGTGAATGGCAAGCTGGTGACTCAGTACAAGCTTTATCCCTCAGACTGTGAGGTATCCCTCCGTCCAACCTGAGGGTGAGTTATACCATCGTTTACAGTCCTGGAGGCAATTACTCAGCCAGCATAACGCTAAACTGCTTGAATTGTTGATCTTACTCGTCCCACCACTTTGAGGCAGGAAGCTGGTGTTACCGAAATGTCAGATGCATTTAGTTGTCCTCAGGAACTTAAAGACTTTGGGGATGGAAGGAATGATTTGCAGAAAAAGCTGCTTTTATGAGCAAGTTGTCTGGACAACACATACCCTGTCATATGTATTACAAACCTAGAGCCTGGTTTGTAACTGCATAGCAGTCGCAGCTTCAAGCTCTTGACTAACTGAAAACCCTTTTCTGGTATTTTTAAGCACTTGAATAGATGATTCAGTGAAATGTGCTTCTGCTACCTGGCAAGGGGCTCGATGGGATCTGTATTCTCTTGTTTTAACCAGTGTTTCTCCTGACTGAAGAGACCACGTTCGAGGGTTGATTGCTGCAGTAGTTATAGCCTGCTGCAAGTAATCAAACTGTGGATGACAGGAATACATTATCTTTTAAAATGCCAAAATATTTTCAGATAGAAATACCTCTTTAAAATGCGAAAATATTTTCAGATAGAAATACCTCATGTAAATGATTGAAGTAAGTTCTTGGCAGCCTTGCATGTGATGCATCACTAACAGTGGCACACGTTCCTCTTGAAGTCTGAACCAGCAGACTGAAAGTACAGCAAGGGAGGAACAGCACCCATCCACCCGTAGTCTGACACAGCCAAGAGGGTCTTGGTCCAGCCCAGGATGCCAGGATCACGTTTCTGTTCCCACTCAGGAGACCAAGCAAGGCAGTAGCTGGGCGTTTACTGGCTAATCCACATTAACGTGGGTCTTTATGTTCTCCTTAGGGGGATATGATGAAAATGATGTCATCTTCACATGGTTGAGAGGAAACGACTCTGTCCATGGCATAGAAAAGTTGCGGCTCTCTCAGTACACGGTGGAACATTACTATACCCTGGTCTCCAAGTCACAGCAGGAAACAGGTAAATCAGTGGAAAAGAGAGACAAGAAAAGCTCTCACTTATTTCCCCTCCTGCCTCCCTTCCCTTCCATGGGCCAGTATCTTTTGACTCAACCCTGAACCAGCAAAGACTCTAACAAATCTTAATCTCATAAAGAGAGAGACGGAAAGATGGTGAAATCCAATTAGTTGCAATCAGGATATTCTGCAAAATGGAAATCCACGGGCTATTCACTATATTATTTATTTTTTTTTTTAATTCTCCACTTCTTTCCTTCTCCACACGTACCTGAAGAAACTCTCTCCCTTCCTCCCAGGTACATAGACTATAAATACTGCAGAGAGCTGTGTGTACAGTAACTGGGAGCAAAATTAAGTTTTGAAATACAATTTTGTTTGTAAATTACAATTCTATCATGATGGAGTAAGATCCCTTTGTACATCAGAATTCAATGTCTTTTTTCATTGTCAGTGTAAATACTCCTCTCTCCAAGCACAGGCACTATGAAAGGGAGAAAAACTTCCTTAGAATGACCAGGTTGTTAAAATAACAATGTTTTGTTGTTTTCTGTAGCATACACAGCCTACAAACAACATGGGTTTTGTTTCTACATATCAAAGGGAACTATTGTTTAAAGAGCAGAAACATCTCCTGAAAATACTAGCAATCCAGCCCCAGATCCCTTATGCCAGTATTATGACAAATTGATTTTAAAAAATTGAATTTTTTGAACGCAGAAAGACAGACTTAGCAAAGATCACAAGTTACTGATGAATACAGGGGGTCTAATTCCCTGTGATGATAAGGCATTGGGATGCTTTGGGATGTGAGCCAGGGCCTGCCGAAATTGAGAGAAAAATCTTTTGTTTATCTTTCAGCCATCAGATAAGACTGAACTTGGCAATGCCCCCTCAAAGCAGTTATTGGGAAAAATGTGCTGTGCTGAGTCTGAGACAACAGATGAAAGCATTAGCCCTTCTCTACTCTGAATTAAGACACTAGTATAAAATGTTTCCACTGTGGATTAAGTTCAGGAGCCCCTTTGCAAGGCACGCGTTATTTTACCTGTCTCTTGTCCAGCAACACTATGTATCTGTGTCCTCTCATCTAGGACGTATTAGATATGTAGGACCTCTGAGGCAAGAAGCCAGCTTGTGTGAACAACACATCTCCCACGATTTCAGTGCAGCTCTGCTCAGAGGGGCTGGGGCTGTCCTGGCTTCAGTTCTGGTGTCTTTGGGAATCTCATGCTGACTGTGTTCCTGCCTTTTGTGAACAGGCAGTTACCCACGACTGATACTGCAGTTTGAGCTCAGAAGAAACGTCCTTTACTTCATTTTGGAGACCTATGTGCCCTCCACTCTGCTTGTCATGTTGTCCTGGGTTTCTTTTTGGATCACGTTGGATTCAGTGCCTGCAAGAACCTGCATTGGTGAGTTATTGCCTGAGGAAGGAGAAGATTTAAGCAGGTAGGGGAGCCTCTGAGGGCTGGAGAGGCAGTAGATCTCTTGAGCTCTCTGCTCAGTGGTAAAAGCTCTGCTCACGTGGTGCTTTTCCTTGCGGCAGAGCTGGGTTGTTGGTACAAGGAGTGGAGGCGATGCTGTGGCTGGCACACTTGCCCTCCTGCAGAGCTGTGTATGGCCAAGGCTCCCAGCAGATTTACGATAGAGAGTAGCCAACAGAAGACACATTCTTGATGTGCTTTGGAGGGAGCAGGGGAGTGGTGGACTTCTTTAATGAAAGCAAGAAAAATAAGAGCCAAGCGTGGAGGCTTTTATTGGAGGCTCCAACTGGAGCCAAAGTGTCCAATGCAGTGACGCCTGTGTGAAGCTAGTAGCTAGTGCTACAAAAGTATTTCAGCTGATGGGTGATTTGGATTTGGTAAGAAGGGAGGTGCTCTATCAGGCTAGCAAGAGAGAGACAACACGTGAAGAAGGGTAGGCCAAGCCTTTTCTAAAGTGTCCACAAGGGAAGGTCTTTCCTTTTCTGCTTCCCAAGGAGTAACAACGGTGCTTTCTATGACAACTCTGATGATCGGCTCACGAAGTTCACTTTCAAAAACCAACTGTTTCATTAAGGCCATTGATGTTTACCTCGGCATCTGCTTCAGCTTCATCTTTGGTGCCCTTGTGGAATATGCAGTGGCTCACTACAGCTCATCACAAAAGTGTGCAGCTAAAGCACCGCCAAAGGTAATGCCTGACCTACCTTAATAAGCCAAGTTATCTTGGATTGACAATTAGTCCTCTGTTAATTAAGGAAGACAAATGGTCTTCCTGTTATGGACACAGTAACATTTTTTTCTCGTAATTATCACTAAATCTAAATTTTTTTTTGCAACAAACACATGAGTAGCTCCAGACTGCTGTGATCTGACACAGACTTCTGCACACCAGCCAGAAGAGCAGTGGCCTTAGCCAACAGTTAGGTGAGATTCACGGGACCACATTAGGAAGGCACGTTGGCCCACCACTAACATCGGGCCCGGAGCCCTGAGCTGAGCTCGTGTGAGAGCATGAGGCGCCTCTGTTCTTTCAAAATGCAGCCAAAGAAGGGCCAGAATAACACCTCTCTTTGCTCTCCTATGAAATAACTGTGATTAGGACACTGATCTGGAAGGTAATCTCCTCTGCCAGAGGAAAGCTGAACCCTTCTTCCTCCCTTCCTAGAAGACAGTACCAAATATCAGTCCCACAATGGTCTGTGGGGGTTGTGAGAGTGAGTGAATTGGTCAAAACGCTCTGCTTTAGTGCAAAAAATTAAATAGGTATGATTATAGTCCAGTGGTCACTGAGGGTCCAAATCCTAACTAGAGGGAAAAGAGGTTACCCACCTCAATGCTGAGTTCCCCAGGCATTGGGTTACTGTGTAGAAGTGAAGAGGTGGATGTCTTGTAGGAGATGGGTATTGAGTTGCTTAGTAACACTGAGTGAGAATTGCTCAAAGATTTCAAAACACCTCTAGAAATACAGTGGTGGAAACACAGGCATCTCCGGGACTTCATGCACTCCTAAAACCAGGCAGCAGCTGAAAGGCATGTTTGAGTACTGGGGTGAACATGTATGGAACCATGTTCTTTTACCTTTATCCTTATGGTCTCCCTATTGATTAAACACTTTTCCTCTGCAGAAGACAAACCCTAATATTAACTGTACACTCTTGTTTCCTAGGGGCCTACAAATGAACTCACTAAAGAAATGGAAGAAGTCAACTTCACTAACATCCTCAACAGCTCCATCACCAGCTACAAACAGAAAATCAGCTTTACAAGCGTTGAGATTTCCAGCGATAATGTCAACTGCAGTGACTTGACCATGAAAACTCATGAGAAAATCAAATGTGTCTTGAGAAACAAAATGCACAGGATTATTGGTTATTTCACAATTCAGAACCCCAGCAACGTAGACCACTACTCCAAATTGCTTTTTCCTTTGTTTTTCATGCTGGTCAATGTGTTTTATTGGGCTTATTACCTATATTTTTAGTAGAAATAAGCCACTTCATTCTCCTACTTCAGCAGGAGAGAAATGGTGCCGATGGGCATTGAGGTACCTAACCTCAGTGAATCCAGTGTGGACGAATGGTCTGTTGTGTTTCCTGAGGCACAGAGCAGAAGAGTGTGTGAGGTACACAAGATGCGAAGCCTTGGTGCTTCAGCATTAGCAACGTTGACTCTGGACAACTGCTTGTTCAGCTGAGTGGCTGTGCTGAGCTCTTCTGCTCGAACCTGCTTTTCATGCCAGCCTCCAGCCCCTCCAGGCCAGGGCTGGCTGTGTAGGACTGCGTGTGGCAGGCCAACGAGTGCTACACGTGGTAGAATTATTTTGTTAGTCTGAAGCAGGCTGGAACCTTCTCATTTAGATCTCCAAGAGGATGTAGGATTATAGCTGTTCTTCTTTGCCAGAGATAACAGGAACAGAGGGACTGGGGTTGCTGTCTCAATAGCTCCTCTGTTCAAGTGAGAGAACCCGAAGGCAGCAGCGTGCCATGCGCACAAGAATGGCTCCCGTGCCCGGTGCTTCCGTGTCCCAGGGGTGGTGCGGTGCCAGGCTGGTGACAGCAGCGCTGGTGGCATCGGCGCAGTGGTATGCCTCCTGTCAGACTCATTGAGGTAATCCTCACTTGCTGAAGTTATCCATCCCTGAGACAGACGGCAGGCTTTTTGTTTGTAGAGCTGCATTTTTTCAGAGACTTGGGAACAAAATACAGGCAGCAGAATTGTTTTGTAACCCATCTCTTACACTCTTCTCATTGTACTGCAGTTGAACAGATTCTACCACCTTCCACATCTTCCTCAAAAATTATTTTTCATCCCGGAGAGTGCCTCCTTCAGCTTGCACTGCTACAAGCAGCTCTCCTTTCTTGCCAGCCATATGCAAGAGTGGCCAGTTTGCCTCCCCTCTTCTATGTGGCTGTGCAGCTGTGGCAAGTCAGCAGTGCTGCTGGATGAAAACCCCGTGCGTGGGCTGGGGTACAATGATCTAAATCAGCCTGTCACTCTGTATTTTAGGCTAAAACAGTGTTATGTTTCTGCAGAAATTCAGATTCTCAGTGGGCTCTGGAAACTGCCAGTCAGCTTTGTTTATCCCCCAATCAGCAGGACCAAGAGCATTGTTTTAAAAATAAATGCAGCATGCACACACATTTGAGAACCAAATGCCATTTGGTACTATGTAGCTTAAGGCTACTGGAAGTCTTTATTTCCTGATTTTAAAATGAATGTTTTATGGCAGATTCTCCCCTCACCCCCCTGCCTATTTAGCCTATGTAACTTTCATAACTTTGAGGGCATAATCCTGCAGTTATTGTCGGCAAAACTGTACCTGCCTGCAGTGGCTGCTGCTCAGAGTATTGCCTGAATGAGGCCTCTCATCGTGTACCTTGTATTACAGTCTCACACATGCAGTGTTTGCTTAGTGTAAGAGTCTCTTACTGGGGGTTCCTATAGAAGGTGGGCAAAACACACCAAACTACAGATTTTTTTTACTTTAATAACTTTTTATTGAACCACTTCACCACGCTATATTGTGAAGGTTCTAAACCACCTATTCATAAATCACAGCTTTTACAAAAAGCAGCACAAGAAGACAAAGGGGAACAGACTGACAATGGCAAGTGAATAAACACAAACTCCAATAATGAAATGTTGGCTTGTATATACTGGCATTTAAAGTCCATTCCATAAAATGTAATAAAGTGAATGTTTGTGATATGAACACAAACCCCCAGAGAGATTCTCTATTAAAAAAAAAAAAAAAAATCGTTACCTTCTTTCTGTATCAATTTCTTTCTTTAAAACCCAACTTAAATGCCCTAATGTGTTCAACACCGGCCGCCGCCAAATATTAACGTTAACAAAAGGAATTGCTCTGTACATTAAACTGCCACACTCAAGGCTTGCACTCATTAGATGCAGCTTTTGTTACAACTTTGCTGCTTTGCAGTTGCTCAGGACTTGTTCCAAGTTATACTTGTTTTTTATTGACCCGGCCTAGCGAACAGTATGATGTCTTAAAAAAAGTATCAGCTCTGTTCTCATTTATTGCTGATGTTGGTAACTTCAATACAGAAAGGAGGGACAGAAGGTAGAAGGGGAAGGAAGCATTTTTTTCAGGTACCTTTATGAGAATATCCTTAAAGAGCTTTTGGCTTGACTGGGAGAAACATCTTACTTCGGAAACTCGTAAAAGCTAGAAAGTATGGACTCCTGCTTTATTTGCTCCTACATCTAATTTTCTCTCTCATTGGTGGGCTTCACGACTTTAATGCACCTTATATGACTGTCCCCCTACATAAACCTGCTGTAACACAGGATATTAACTCTGGTCTCAGTGGTGTGCACACAGAGTGGTCCTGAGGCTGTTTCAGTGGTCAAACTGATGCTCAGCAAGGACCAGCTATGGAAAGTGAGACAAGGTAAGTAAGCCACCCAGCCTCTGTCCTAGTGGAGGTACATCAGGCATGTTAGAGGGACTAAAATTAATTTTTGCTAATTACACCCAACAGTGAAGCAAGTCAACTTAGCCACACTGATGTCCTGGAGCAGCCTGGTGTTATTACTTGCTGGTGGTGTCATCCCACACATGATGTGCAGAGGGCAGTGAGAGATGAGCATTGTGAGCCCAGATACACTCTTCAGAATGGTCAGGATGATGCACTTGCACGGTCCCAAGTCTTTCCTGTCTCTTTCAGATGTTGTCTAACACAAGCTAGAAGCACCACTGAATTCACGATGAGACTTTCATATCCTGATAGGCATGGAGCGCAGAGCAGCTTCCATGTTACTGGTGTGCAGAGGTAATCCCTGATATCTTGACAAACACCAGCTGAAAAATCAGCCTTTCCCACAAAGGACTAGTACGTAACATGTAAGCTGCAGACAACAAAGCCACCAGGTAAGCACTGCACACAGCTCTGTTTTGCCTATGGGTTCAGCCTTGAGTAGGCTGTACTGGGAAGAGGAAGGGGTCTGAGCAGCAGCCTACCCTCTGAAAGCCTCTAGGGTGGTGGTTCCTGAGCTGTTTCACCTCCCACAGACCACATCTGCCCTGTAGTTCTGAGAGGACTTGGCACCATGAATGCAGATAACCCACAGGACAGAGTTACACCTAACGTTTACTATTCCACCGCGGTGCCAGTTTGTGCTCTTGGCAGAATGTGAATGTATGGAGGAGAAGACAACTGACTTGCTTTTTGGGATAATTCTGCTTTTCAGTTATGTTCTGATCTGCTGTGACCTTGCCTTAAGTATACTTCCTAAAGCTGCAGTTTCTGGAACCTTTGTCTCTTTTTAAGAACATTTGCACCTACTTTAAGACTTTGTGGACAAATGCTTGTGCATGTGTGTTAGCATAGGAAAGCACAAGGGATAGTGAGCAGCAGTCGGGCAATACAGGCAACTTGAGGAACTTTCAAGAGATGCAAATGTTTGTAACTGGTGCAACACAGAGGAATATAAAACCTCATGACTATGGAGAGTCACTCTAGCTAGCACAGGGACCAAAGGCAGTCAAGCCACAGCAGCATAAAGCATTTTGAGGATTAATTTATACAGTTTAAAATATGAAGGAGCTGCACTATAGAGGAAAGCTAAATTAGGCTAATGCATCATGCATATTTGTCTAAAGAGTGTAGCAGCAAGTGACTGAGAAATACCACCTATTAGTACATCCCAGCATCCCCCTGCTTCCTTCCATGCCCCTCGCCTATGTTCTTCCCCTAAATTTTCTTGTGCCCACTTCATCCCAGCATAGGCAGGAGCTGGTCCTGCTGCCGCAGCCACTGGTCTGAGCTTGGGGAGTGTTATTTTTAATTTTCAGGAGGATGAAGGGTTCAGCTCGGGAATCCTATTGTTTCAGAGCATGCGGTTTACATTATGACTTCCAAAAGGTATTTGTATATGCAAACACTACCATCTGCTGTAAGGAATACTTTGCATTTTTAAAAGGTTAATTCCATTTCAAACCTACTGAAGGAGTTGGTAGCAGAAACCACTCTCCTTTGCTTACTGTACTTAAGTGTCAAAACGCACAGCCAGCAAGCCACGTCTTTATAAGGAAAGACTGTTTAGTACTGGTAATTAGCACAGGTTTTCTCCAGATTCTCACTGAAATAACTTCTCTGTTCATTAATGAAGCTGTTTTAAATTGCAACCTGTTGTTACACTTGGGATCAGACAATGGGCTGCTTCTTAATCTGAGGCGAGCATTAAGTCTTTAATGAATAATGTGATGCATTTTCTTTCTCTTTCCCCTTTTGAGATCTGTGTCTCAGACTGCAGTTTTCCTCAAAGTTCCTGTGGTTTGAAACACTTCTTAACTGTGTCTTACTGTATTGGCAATTCACCAGGAGAATTTAATATTGAACTGCAAGCTGCTGTGGTTGGGCACAAAGATCTGTTATGTCTTATTTTCTCCACCAGCTTAGTGCAGGTACTTACAACTGCAAACAAGAAATCCATAGTTTGGGAGCTAACATTTGGGTGATCATCCCTGCCAGTAAGCTAAATGAACAGAAGAGTTATGAATTCTGAACTCAGAAAAGGAAGCAAATTTCATTCTAGATGCGGAACACAGACTTTTGTATAATATCAGTGTACTCTACAGAGAGATCGCAGATCCTAAGCAGGGGCATGTATAGTAGCACAGTTTTGAAACGGAAGATTTTCAGATTCAGGGTGTACCAGCAAGATGCTGGCTCCTGCCTTTACAGGGACAGCGCTTTAACTGGGTTGACTGGGCAGCTGCACCTGTTTAGCACTGAACTGTCTGGAGGCATGTTGTCCTGAGAACTTGGCCCTCTGGAAGCCAGTGAATCCAGAAGTCATCTGGTTTGGGTTTTTCCAGTATATTGTAGGGGTTTTCTTTTCAGTCACACTCCAGAGTACCTCCAACCTCTACCAGAAGAGGGATTTTGATGCAAATGGCCTGTTATTTGTTTCAATGTTTTTTCTCAGTTCCACTAAATAAAAAAAAAAGGGAGTGTTTTATCAATGTGGTACTCTATTACGTTTTTATTGGACTGAGACCCCCAGAAAACAAATCCTCAGACTTCAGAGAACATAGAATTAAAGCTCCACAGGTAGGCTCAGACTATGCAGATGGCTCTTATCATTGCTGCAGGACCAAGTCCTCCCACCAGTCCAGAATTTCAAATTTATCCAGTTTAAGACATACGCCCACCTGCAGCACCTTGTTTTAAATATAGAGATTATTTCACTCCCCTCAAAGGTGACCATAAGTTTTGACTTTACACTATCAGTTCAGATTTTCCCAGAGATGTCCTGCCCTTTTCTTTCCCTGCAGCCCACAGCCTCTGGCTCTAAAACACAAACCTGAATGGGTCTACCTTTGCCATGTGCTGTGGTACAGGAGAGCAGCAAGACAGCAGGATCCTTTTCACTCATAATAAAAGCATTCCATTCCAGCATCGATGAATACCATTTAAGTGGTATTTTCTACAAGCTGAGGTAGTCAGTTAATAGAAAGCCTCTTTAGGGCAGATTTAGGTTTGTGTCAGTTGTTGTGAAATGCAACGACAACTGTAAGACCAGATCAGCTCTTCAAGGCAGCTTGTGCTTTCAGACATCTACTTTAGCACAAGTAGGTCAGCATTTACTGCAAAAACATTACAGCTTCCAGCGCATGCAAGATGTTTGTGTTTGGCCGTGCTGCAGTGGGAATAGACTGAGACCGAGTGTTTCATCAGCCTGGACAGAAGAGCAATCTGAAGTACGTGCCCTTGGACAGGGACAAAGACACTCGCCCTGCCAACTCAAGCAGGAAGCCAGCTAAGCTAAAAGCGCTCAGCAAAATCCTGAGCCCATTTAACTTAATGAGAGCCTGGCTACTGGTTTAAATGGACTCAGGCCTTTACTTCTTAACTCATGCTTATGCATATTTTTCATTCATATTCCCTTACTTAATGCTGTTTCCAGCTTCCATGCCTTTTATTAGGAACAAACGTGCAAAGCTAAGAGCCATCACAGATGAACCACACATGTTACTGTGACCCTTGGAAACAGCAGGATAGTAAAGGGGCCAGGATGGGCGCTGTGCTTCCAGAAATTGGCAAATCCAACCCAGAGCCCTGCCCCATCCTGACCCCAAGGGTGTAAGCATTAATGAAAGGTAGGAGTAGCAAATATCCCTAGACAAGCCTCATCTTCCCAGAGGGACATCATCTTCAGCGTTCATCATAGAGAGCCACCACTGATTGTTTGTTTGTTTTTAGCCTCCAAGTATTCAGATGAGTGACCTTGTTAGGATATTACTCCTTCTGACCAGAGGCATGAACCCAAAAGCCTAGGGGTGCCAATCCATAGGACTCTTTGCTGCAGTCCTGTTTGTCTGTAGGCAATACAGAGAGCCCTGAGAACAGCAGGAAATGTTAACAGCCAGAGGCAATACCTGTCCTCTTGGCCCTTCTTTCAGGATCTAGTGCTGCCCCTCCAAGCTTGCTTCAGGCATTGCTTTCTGTCCTTATTCACTCTGAAGCTTCCTCCTGTCCTCTCTCACTTCCACCTCCTACTGCTGCATAACTCAAGGTGCCCAAAGCACCCCAGCCTAAAGCCAGCAGAGCCTCCCCTCCCCACACAGTCTGCATGTCCCCTCCACCAGGCAGTACCGTGCATCTCCTTTCAAGCTCTCTGGTCACAGATGAAAAATGTTTGTCAGAAGCGTTGAGTTCTGGAACTATTCCCACTGAAAAGCACAGTGGTGGGAAGCAGATTCCTGCTCTCTTCTCCAGCTTTTTTGCTAGGTCATTTTGATCTGACACCATTGTCCAGGCTATAGACTTTTTGCAAGACTTTTTGGAAGCTCTATTACCAGAGCTCACAGCCTGAACCTATGTCTGTTGTGGACTTACTTCTCTTCGTAACAACAGTCAGAGCTAATTGTGTCTTTGAAGGAGACATGAGAAGAAGGGGTTGGAGTCAGATTTATGGTTTAGCCTAAGGAAAGGGAGGCTTCAGCCCAGCTAGCAGCTCCAGGAGATCCCACTCTGCCTTTCCACACTGTTGCGGGACCACGGGGCCCTAACATGGGCCTACATGGGCCTCACTGACTGCAGCCCTTAGCTCTGTATGCTCCAGAGGGGTAAGTGAATCACTTGAGAATATTCCTTTTATACCACTGCTCTGGCTCAAAACAGGAAAGACTCACACTTTAAAGAACATCCTTGGAAGTTTCAGTGGGGTACTAGCACCTCTTCCGTGCCCTTCTCCTGCAGACAGCAATGCTGGCCTGGGGCAGGGTCTGGCACCGGGGGTGACTCCTGCTTCTCTCAAGCGATGAGAGTATATTTTGCAAGATCCATGCGCAGCAGAAACGAGCTGACAGAATTTTGCTTTATATCAGAAACTGGTTTCTAGTTGCTTTGCTAGAGAAGGATTGTTAGTCTATCTGTACATTTGCTGTAATGGAAAATTACTTTCTTGAGTATTGCTGTACAAGAAAAAGCAGGTGAAGCTGAAAGAAAATCCCCCAAGATTCCTCTCTGCGCCTGATTTCCTGGCTGGTTTTAGGGACAGGTAGTTTTTGCTAATGAGACTTTCCATTGTGAAGTTTCAATTGCTTTGGAAAATATTAACTTCGCCGGGTAGATCAAACAGGCCCTGCAGTTATAGTTAGAATATCCTAAAGATTTAGTTCCCAGTAATAACAGGGCTAAACCACACCACTGCCAGAGGCAAAAACTATATTATTAGAAATGAAACTTCTCATAAATATCCAGCTATGAAGTCATTTTATATCAGCTGCTCTTATATAAACTGGACAAAGCAAACTGTCCTATCCATCAACATTACGGTTACCAAGAAAAATTACTCTGTATTCATTGTCTGCAAATTTCGGAGATCTCCCTCTCTCTATTAGGCTTTCCCAGGAAACACTGTGGTTTGGTCTTTTTAAGAACTTTGCTGCTACATATAACCAGTAGCACCATCAGTGTCATTTTTGGGCTTAAACTTACTTGTCTGCCTCCTGTTACCATCCCTATGCGGGGAAATGGAGGGACAGACAGATACACCTGGCCCTCAGCAGCCACTGGCCAAAGCTAACATTACTTTCCAGTCTTTGTTAGGTGGAAGCACCTCAAAATATTGGCGGACCCAGAACCATGCTGGTTTTGATAATTATTTCTTCCAGCCTCTCTGCAAGTGCTCAGAGCATGTTTGTTGCAGGTCTGCAATAAGGACCAGGCCAGTCTTCAAACATACTGCTGAAAGTCGCACACAGGAGGGGCTGAGAATAGCCAGGGGCACACACACGGACATTGCTAGCCACTCATACCATCCATCCCTTGGTGATGTGGGTGAGGGGGTGCCTCCCACAACCCTGGCCAGGCTGGGGATCCCAGGTCCTCACCTGTATCTCCAACCCCTTCCTGCTCGCTGCCTCCAGGTCCCCCAGCCCCATTTCTCTCTTGCTGTAGGTGCTACCATCTACAAGCAAGACATGCTTTCTTGTGCTCTTCATTTTTTTGTCTGGTTTTGTGTGGTGAGGTTTGATATGTTTTCCCCAAACTCCAGTGTCTTTGAAGCCCTGATTTACCTTGTACCTCTACTGTGCCACTATTGATGTAGACAGCAACTGCCTTGGACACACAAATTGTTTCACACTGCATTAAACTGCAGCATCTGCTGCAGTAAAACATGACACCTGAAAATACTGTGGTCTGTGCAAGACATGGACATGTATTTCCATTACGTCTCTCTAAAATTAAGGCAGAAGGTGGACAAACCATGCCCCCCTCGCTCAAGAGGAAGGAGAATGATGCTGGCTATTGCTTCTATATTGCATTTGTGATTAAAGCGTGTAATAGAGAAAGGTTAAGATGTACAACTAAAATTTGCCAGGCTGGAAATGCGGGCAGGATGCATGGGGGAAATACCCTTGTGAAGTTTTCTGTGCAAGTCTCCTCACCGTAACTCTCACCCCTCAGAAATATGGCTTCAGAGAAATGCTAGATTACCTACTGCTGACTCCCTAAATGTTTCCAGTATCACCTCCTTGTTATGGGACAGGAGGCTTGGGTAAAACTACAAAGCTTTCAGAAATTTGGTCTACTTAAAGGATAGCAGAGACACGAAGCAGGCTCAAAAAGCACCCTTGAAATATCTGGCCCCTTGGAAGGAAATACTAGCTTTTTAAAATGAAATTCCAGACTTATTTGTGTGAAAAGGAATCAGTAAGCCTATATTAAATCAAACATACACATTTCGTACTAGAACAGTACTAGCAGGTCCTTCTTTATGCAAGTTAAAATTTGTGTGCCTACAGCCACCAACAATGATGCTGCTGCCACGTGGAATGGGAGAATAGCCAGCCACTGCTGAAGACAGGTCCAAGCTGCGTCACCAAAAGCCTTACATGAAAGCAGTCAACTTACAAGCAGGAGATAGCCACTGATTTTTTTATTTGTTTGGTTTTGGTAAATTACATGTAAAACCTTAAAAAAAAAAAAAAAAAAAGGCAAGAATAATGATCCTCCATTTTAACTTTACAAAGAAAATAATTAAAATATATGTTATTAAAATATGCAAAATTTATAATTTAATTATACAATTAAAGAGCCTTATAGTCTAATAGCCCCACTGTATTTTGCATATTAGTGAACAGTTGCTTTCTTAAAGCTCACAACAGAATCATTTACTTGATGCTGGAGAATAAGTTAATTACGGATCTCCAGCCTTTGATTAATGGATTTAATAATCATGTTACAGCAGAATTAACTTATACTTCACGTGCTTGCAGCACTAATGATGAGATTCATGAAAGCAGCATGTCAGCAAACAGACTGGCACCAAAAAATGCAATGTTTTAAGATCCCAGGACCCACAAATGGCATCCAACCATTTTTGCCTCACCTATCATTAATTTCTACCATTTGCCACTTATTTCTACAAAACCAAACACTGTTTTCAGGTGAGCTGAGTGCCTCAACTGAAGCTCAATTCTGGATGCCGTGGCAGGGGGGGAAATTATCCTAGGAGATTGGTACAGCATCAGGTAATGCATATACCCAATAGGCACAGCCACCTGTAGTGTGCTATTGCCCAGTATAATAGATCAAACATTAGTTTTCTTTAATGCTGTTTTTGTGCACGTAATACAAGTATAAAGTTTCTTGGATGGAAACATGTTGAGTCAGCCAAGATTTACTCTGTCTAAAGGAACCTCAAGTATAGGTACTTAATACAACTCAAGAGACAGAGCACTATAGTTTCCAAACTTGACTTCAACTGTTCAAGGACAGGAAGGTGGAAGGGCGATTTCAAAGTTTTTCATATTTTGCTATTATTCCACATAGGGCTCCTGTCTGCATAAGAACCAGACCTGCAAGCCTAGCAGGAGCCAGATTCAGAAACCTTTACTTAAGTAAAACTCACATTGACACATATAAAACCGAACAAAGAGCTGAACCGCATTTTGTATGAAAGAGCAGTGGTACCTCAGGAATCGCTAGCAATGGGATTTCAAATTGCATCAGCAATGTATCTTATCTATTACTATGCAAAGCAGAATAACGCAGTACAAGTCAGCAGCTTAGCATAACACTGGACCCCAAGAAGAAGGCAGGAAATTAATAGGAATACAATTTCCTTAACAATTCACTTACAGGAATTATTTTGCAAGACATTACCCGTGTCCTGGTGGAAGATGTAGTCTGAGGGTACAGGAAGCACTGGGCCATTTTGCCATGTCCCCTCACTGCCCATCATCCAACTCAGGCACTGCCCTTTCCACAAGATGGTGACAGAACTCCTTGCACTGATCACACCATATGGAAATACCCAGAAAAAGCCAGGGAAATTGCTGCACGGCCAGCACTATCCTGCCTGCTGAGACCAAGAGTACACTAATGCTGTTCAACCTGCCTGTTAAAGAAATTATTCACCAAAACGTTATTTCACAGCTGATGGTAGAAAGCTCCCCTCATACACTGCAGCTGCTTACCTCCTCCCCTCCTTGGAGGGGTTGTGGAGGCATCATCTGCACTGCTTGTCAGCTCTCCAGGCAGCATTTGGGGGATGGTGTCTGAAAAGCAGGCAGGGCACTTTGATGCCTGTCTTGCAGCTCCACCTGTGACATTAATCCACTGCTGCTTGCGTTTTCTTCTGGGAGATATTTAGGGTTAAGATAATTCAAGTTTTGTGATGAAAATCAACACTTTTTTTCTGCCAAACCCACAAAAGCAAGCTTCAGGGATTAGAAACATACTGAAATAATGCATATTTTATTACTGAACCAGATGGGACTATGCCTTTAGATGTGATGCTTCAAACTCAGCTGCACGTCCCACCCTCTCTCCTTGCTCCCCATTTATCACCCTTGCTCTGACCCTGCCACACATCCATCCAGTATGGAGAGTTACACCAATGTTCTTCGCAGTTTGTCACAGATGGCTTACTAATGAAAGACATTTTAGACAGCTATCAGACCATTTCTCCATGTCATACCGCAGTGCTTTAACCTCTCCCTGCCCCACTTTGTTCCAGGGGAGCTCAGAAATCAGTGGCCAAAAAACCTTCAGCTGTAGATCACCTGCCAAGTGGCAGCTGTTCAAACGAGACCACAGGCACACCCGGTTCTTAATTTAGAGGCTGAGCCTACCAAGAAGTCATATTACATTAGTCAGACAGATGCCAAAAATGCTTTCTAGGATATTTGTGATGGGTTTCCTCAGTGCCAGGATGCAGGAGGTATTTCCTTTCATGCTTCTGTTTCACAGCCCTCAAACCACACACTTCCTGGAAGCTGACAGGTAAAGCTCAGCCTTAGCACAGGGGCAGTGCTGCCCTGCAGCCCTTCCCTGCTTTGGCTGCACATTGCATGTATGTTTTCCCCACTATAAACTTTTTTTTTTTTACGTTGTATGAGCCTTAGCAAATATTTGTCCTATAGACATTCATCCCCTACAGCTGTAGGCACAAGTAATAACATAGACAGTGATGAGTAGACCCTAGAATGCAAATCTAAATGTCCAATTAGAATTTGATGGGGAAGTGTGAAATAAAACACATTCAACAGAATACAAAAGAAGGTGGGACAAAAAAATCAATTCCCCATTAAAATCAGTCGTTACTTTTCTTCTGACTCTTAATGTTAAAAGTACCATTTGCACACATAATTTACTCCTCTGCAGTCTGATTCTGTGTTCCAAGCTCAAACATGCTTTGTTTTTAGCCCAGGCATCCTACAGAAATAAGCAGCGCTCGGTAGGTCTCTCCAGGCTGGCTTTAAGAAGTGCTCCACCGATGCGGGCCAAGGGGAAATGCATTATATGCAGTTTGGGGGAAGGAAGTGATTTTGAAGCAGCATGCTACTTCACCGAAAGCAAAAGGTCATCTTAATTGGTGAAGAAGGTAAGAAGCTGAACTGGGGAAAAACCATGGAGATGTTTGGGATGGAAAGAAAACAAAGATTTGCCTTTGTGGATGTGCCCAGAGGATGTAAGGCTGGCACAAGAAAATTCCTCCTTCACTGAGTGTATGTAAGCAGCTAAGCACCACAAATCTAAAAAGAGCAGAAAAAAGCCGCTTATGTAGGATTTCAGGACAAGCAAACACAAGCATGATTTTGCTTTTATTTCATCTTGTTAACAGTGCCTTAAGACTTACATATATATCTTGGAAATGTGGGGCACGTGGAGTTATTTTAAGTAAACAGACAAAGATGTTTCATTTGTAGGAAGTGGTGACCTTCACTTGTGGTATTGAGCCATTCTCACAGGGTCTGTAAGTCCACTGTGCTTCACTTTTACCTCCAACAGACAGTAAGGTGCCTCTCTGCCAAGCTGCATGTGGTTTGAACAGCGGTAACAGTAGCCTATGGTCTATAGACACTTCTCATCAACACTGCAAGGGAAGGGAGTGTTCTGGTATAAGGTAGCGTGATAGGGAGCATGCCTAAATCCTGAGATGTGCAAAGACAAGTGCAGCACCTGGTAAGAAATGACCCTGCAAACCCAGCTCCCTGAAGTGGAAGAAACTTATGGACAGAAGAAGTGGGAAAAGAGATCAGTTACCTCTTTCATCCTCCACAACTCACAGTGTAAGTACATCCAAAGAAATGAAGGCAGAACAGTACTACGAAAAGGCAAGCGATGCATCTAATACTTCAGCAAAACCTCCGTCTGGGGTGTCTGAAGATGCTGGGGTGGCTTGCTCATGTTTGTCTATGTAAACCTTTTGCACTTTTGTTCTTAGAGCCAAATGTAGACCACGTTATTTTGGGTTGCAAACCACAGACACCCATAAGCACTGAAAAGAAGCTAAATGTAGAGAGAACAATGGGGTTTTTAATGGGTCTAGGTACCTCCCATCTTAAATCCAAGAGTTAAAGTCAATTCCAGCTGTCTTGGACCATCCCTTGCTTGTAAAGAGCCTGTAAGTGACTTGTTTATTCAGAACATCCCAGCTGTGATCATTAATGGATGAAATTTGGTGTTAAACCTTGCTCTAGTCTCTAGAGCACTGGCTCAGTTCTAGGGTACTGGTATCTTGGGTACTGCTTTATACCCATGTTTCTCTTTTTCTGACCGTCTTTTTCAACTGATGGGGGTGGGAGGTCATAGCAGTTAATTTCTTCATTTTACACTATTTTACCCTGTTGCCCTTTCTACGATAGCTGCGATATAATGTTTCAGTAGAGCAATGCTTTGCAAATTTGGCTCAAGGAGACAGTGAGCAAACAGCTTTTCAGAGAGCTTCAACTCAGCTGTCAGAAGGGGCAGTTTGGTTTCTGTGCAAGCAATACTCACATTCCAAACTGCATTAGAGAAAAGCCGGTGGGTTTGTATGCATTTTTATTATCAGTTCCAGATTAAGAATCTGATGCTAATTTCTTCTTAAAGCCTGTGTTTGCAGTAGAATTTATATTCTGAAACAAGAAAAGGATTGTGATGTTTTTCTCACACTAGCTCACTCTTCTTTTTTTTTTTTTCTTTTCTTTTTTTTTTTTTCCCCCTGGCTTTACTCCAAGGACCTTTTCTGCTTGTTTGTTACATTCTCAAGATGAAGCACTCGATGGTTACAGCAGTGCTGGTAGTACTGCTGCAGGTTTCTCAGAGTTTCCCTGCCTTGTACCACCGAGGTTGGTGGAGGCTGTTAAGGGAAGGAGATAGTTGTGGAAAATGCAATTTGGCACTTTGCTCTGAGCCTAAGGACTGTCCAGCCGGGACTGTACTGGATCGTTGTGGCTGCTGTCCTGAATGTGGAAATGTGGAAGGTCAGATCTGCGACTTGGACCAGGGCAATCATTTTTACGGGCAATGTGGGGACAACCTCGAGTGCAGGTTGGATGCTGATGAAGCAAGGTTTGGGGAAGTTCCTGAGCCCCAGTGTGTGTGCAAGTCTCAAGAGAGCATCTGTGGACCTGAAGGGAAAACCTACGAGAACATCTGTCAATTCAACAAGGCTTATGCTACGAAAAGAAATATCAGCATGAAACATAAAGGGCCATGTGAATCAGGTAACATGTAGAGGCACTTCCAAACTGAAAAAAAAATCTAATTCTTATTTTCAGATGTGTTACTAGATGCTCTTGTCTAACTTTGTTAAAATAATACTGCATTTTTGTTATAATTATCATTATTTTGTTATAATACTACTTTGTGTTAAACGTGGTTCAGCAGCTGGTACTTAATCTTGTATGTTACAAACTTCCTATAGACTAGTGGATTAAATCACTTGGTGACTATATGCCATAGATCTACAGACTAGTTCTGCTGTGAACAAGCAGAGTATGAGATATTTTCTACAAAAATTGTATGTGTAGTTGGGAATAGGTAAACAGATAGGATAGTCTGGGAGGACTGGGGAAATAATTACAATTATATGAGGACTGACCTGATATTGAAGTGGTGATAGCAAGGCAGATCTCATTTATATATAGGTAAACATACATATATGCAAGCACGTATGTATCCCACCTGTGTGTATATATGGTAAGCAGTGAAGCAGAGGCAACAGAAGGAGATAGGGCTTAATTAACAGATTTGTTCTTTTCCCCCCAAAAAAAGGCTAAAACAATCTAATTTTGGAATCTTCATAAAATCTAGCTAACCCATGAAACAGAAAATCCAAATATCAGAACAAAATCAAACTGAAACAATTTCCCTAAAGACACTTAGATTTCATGAACAGTTGTCTACAATGATTATTAGTGGAAAGATTCTTAGCTGAGTTGTATAGGAGAATCCTGCCTCCTGCGCGTGTGCTGTCCTCATTCTTCACATTATTACAAGTCTTTACTCCTGGGCACCTTTCACCTAAGTCACATGAATATAAAATGAAAATGAAAAAGTGAACAGGCTTTGTTTTTTGAATGAGAAACTGCTTGTGGTTTGTTGTGTGTTTTTTTTTTAAGTTAATGAAATATTTTCTCAAATGAATTAAGTAGAAGAGGTCTCTGGGTCACAAATGGGTCCATGGTTCTAGGAATCTGAAATTGCATCTCTGGCAAAGGTCCATATATGAGACTAACTTGGGTACATTTTACCCACTCCTTGCTAGCAATCTGTTCCCTCCAATTTAGACTGTATGCTGTGCTTTTATATTGAATGAACACTAGATATTGAATACCTAAAAGGTAAAGTGATGAACAGCTAATACCAGACCTCTTTCTTCTTTCTCTAGTTAGAAGAGAAGATGCATTAAAGAATCCCTTATTTGCCATCAGGGTATTAAGCTGGGAAAAAAGGCTTGTCAGTAAAAAGACATTCAGAAAACTCTGCCCACAGTACGATTGAAAGCCTATTAGCCCTCGGGTAGGTCTTCTTCTTTGGGATTAAAATAGCACTAGTTCTTGTGGCATAACCCCTTCAGGAAGATTTCAGTTGGAAGTGCCACTCCAGTAGCAAGTGACGGTAACTTTGCAGCAGAGGCAGCTGTTCATGCATACAGGCTTAAAGCAATGGTCCGCTCTAATTAATTAAACAGAACCGGCCATATACAAAAAACTTCAGTTTGGAAGTACTATCACTTTTACTTGCTGGTGTTGTCATCCAGCAGGCCTTGCAGTCATCTGAGGCACATAACATCACTCATCACGCAGGAGGAATGAGCTTTGCTGCTCTGCAGGCAAGCGTCACCCCCAACATTTTCCCACTGTTTTCCTGGGTCCCCAGAAGGGCTGGACCCTCTCTTCAGGAACTCAGATAGATTTCCTACCATCACTCAGCCCACTGAATCCCACGGAAGCCTGGGGGAAGGTTCATAGCCGTATCAGTGCTGCGCAGAGTTTAGTTAAGCAAAACGGGGGCCGGTTCCCTCAGAGCACCCACCTGGCATCCACACCCAGCTGCAGCGAAACACTGGAGCCTGAGGTGGGTGCTGGGCTCACGGAGGAGCAGCACCACGAGTGCCCCTCTTCTCAAGCTTTCTGAGCAGCAGCTGACCATGCCGGCTGCGTAGGTTGTGGTTTAGACTCTGGAAGGAGCCTGGGCCCTTCAGCAAGCAGCAGGGCACAGAGGTGCTACCAGGGGGGCCCATGCCTCGTTCCCCACGGGAGTTTACCATCAGCCCCCCCCCCCGCCCCCCCCCCCCCCCCCCGCCACAGCAGCTCTCTGAAGCAGCACAGCGGGCATGTGAAAGGGCACCGTGATTTAGAGTGGTTTTTCATGGCTGCAGCTGATGACAAAAGGCAACAGGGAGTCTGGCACTGAGAGCAGCACCTCGCTGCGGCACTCGCTTTCCGCTGACTTCAATTTGCATGAGAAACAGTGAACACTGTGGGGTTTTGGTACCAAGCTATAAATACAACCTTCACTCAACTCAAAGTACTTTGTTTTGTTATTTCTCCTTCAAAGCATCTGCTGTTTCCTATTGATGCCAAATGGATTAATTGTATACAGCAACCGATGAATAAATAAATAACAATAAACTTCTTTCATCAGAAGAGTATAGCCTTTTATCTTTCATCCATCACCAGAAAAAGGAGAAGAAAAAGGCCTAGCTCCCTAAAGAAACATTGAAAAAGCCTTTATTTTCCTGAAACCTAGTTTTGATCAGTTTATCTAATAATTTACCAAGGTTACTAAGTACATTGATTATATACAGATTCTCTACGCTTAATCCATCCCCATTCACATTCAGACCTTTCTTGCTGATGATTTAATAAAGTAATGGAACAATATAGCAGTGATTCTCTTTATAAGTTAGCTGTCACATAATTTATTTTAAATGTAAATTTTGGAGTAAAAAACAAATAACCCATGAAATTTTCTGACATTTTCATCAAATGAGATATAGATTAGCAAAAATGAATATGAGTTAAGGGGAAAAAAAGAATCATGTTATCTAATTCATTAATCTGGAGTGATATTGGGTGAATGTTGATTGTGAAACTGAAGCAGTATTTTGACTTTTCCTGATTTCTGGTTTGTCTTCTGTAACGCACGAGGGTAATTCATGACTGGGACTGTAAAAGGAAGGGAGCAACTACTGCCCATTCACGTCTGGACACTGAGACATGAGAATGCTTGCTATAGCTATAGCTATGAAGAAAAATTTATCTACTCCAGGAATCAAAATGGCAGGTTATTGTAACAATAAAGATCCATTTCTAAAGACACAGTTATAAAAAAAAAAAAAAAAAGTATACACAGATATGCATGGGACAATTTGGCTGAACACAAAATCTGAAACACTCAAAAATGCAGTTTGTAAATTTCTGTTAAAATGATACCTCATTACTTCAATTTTCTTCTGTAAAATACAGCAAAATGGTGTTGTGAGACGTGCTGTTTTATTTCTCCAAGTTTGATCAGATAATGCAAGTATTTATTGTGTGTTCAGGTTCAGAAAAGGCAGTTTGGTTAGATCAGAACTGTGGTTCTTCCTACATGCTATGACTTTGATCTTGGATGATGCCAGTCCTGGTCAGCCCTGGTCCAGCAAAGCCTTAACTACCTCTATGAAAGTACTCAGCTGGGTGTGACTCGGACCATGGCTAGACATTTCCAAGCTATCATCTGTATTCTCCTTCCAGCTAATGGAGGAAGGGGTACTTCCAGTGCGGAATTCATCTTGGTGTATGGTAGACTGCTGGAAAATTTCTCGTACGTGAACAGCTATAATGCAGATCTGTAATTCAGACCCTTACATCCTCGAGGCTAAGGATGTGTTTACATGGTGTGGTGAAGCCAGAGCCCTCAGCCTCACACAGCTGGGCCATGGCTGTGGACAGTCTCACAAGCAGGACTCCGTTCTTGACAGTATTTCAGCGTTGTCAGTGTGTCCATGGGCCTGTGTTAGCACCAGAACAAAAATACTACTAACCAGTCAACATCTGAGTGTTTCAAGAGTTTTTCATGCTGTCTGTACAAGAATAATTTAAAGAACTCATGTGAGTCAACATAGATATTAGCTTCTTTTTCACAGTTTAAGCTTAACTACAGTGGATGTATCATTAAAAGGAGTGTGGCTGCACTGAGTTTTGGTAGTTCAAAGTATGCTTTAATATCAGACCCTACATGATAAGTTCATAGGCAAAAAAAGTTCTTATCCAAGATATTAAGTTAATGTTGATTTGAATACAAGACTTTTGAAATAATAAACAGATTCTGAATGTACAGGTCTCATGAAAAACAAAGCATTTAAGGGTTTAATTATCCTAGTTTGAAAATCTTACTTTTAAAGAGTAACAGGATTGTTCAATGAGGCATTCATAAATGGGGAAACTGATACTTTGCTGGATAATTTGTTTGCAATTAATTTTAATCAGTATGCATTTGATATTTTCTGAACAGATACCAATCCTGAAAAACTGACAAATGTATTAGAAACTTTGCCTGAAAACCTGGAACAAGTCGTTAGAGTTTCAAATGCTGAAGCATAAATGCTGTACCTACATATATATTACAATATTGCAAGTAAAAATATATTCATTGTACTATAAGTTTCTATTTCCAAGCATCTGGAATTTGTACAAAAATAGAACCATTAATTAAATACAAGTACAATGGCCCAGAAAATGCATTCATTTTTAAACACTGGCCTGAAAATAGAATGAAAACAGGCTTTAGAAGGAAAAACGTTTCTGGCTGAGAAAAAACAGATCAAGGAAAAAAGCCGAGATCTCCAAAATAGGAAGGCTGTGATAGCAGTCAGTATGTTATTTTGCTCTCCACTGGTAAATTTCATCATGTCCTGTTAACATTTAATATGTTCATGCATGCTTATAGAGGGATATGTGTTTAAATCACGTGTGAATGCATCAGCTAGCAGTTTATTTTTAAAATGTCTTCACATCCCTGGACTGGCTCCCTCTCGTGGTTAACGTCAGCTTTTTCTTTGGGAAAAAGTGGGAGAGTATAATTCAGGGGCAATAAATCAACAGTGGAGGGGGATGAGGGGAAGAGAACAATAGGAAACAAGTGGAAATCTAACAATTATAATAAACGTTACATAAAACCTTATAAAAATAATTGGACTTCAATCACTTTTATTACTTGTCTCATAACAAGAACATCAGATGAAATTGATAGCTATTGAGGATAAATGTGAAACTTATTAATGCTGTTATTCTGTAACTTGCTGCAATGGATAACAGAGAGGGATAAGATTCTAATAAGTTCCAAGGCAATGATGTCCTCAGAAAAAATTTTGACAAGCTAGCAGTGCAAGTATTTAGCTTTTAAGCTAACCAAAATGTAATATAAATTAAGAAGAACTACCATGTATAATCAAGTTACTCTCTGATTGTTTGCTGCAGAATTTCTTGTTCTTCCCTCTGAAGGTCTAGTCAAGTACTGGCTACCCAGCTGGGCCTTGAGTCTAATCCATGATGACAGTTCATGGGACACAAACTTTTAATTTCAGTTTAAGCTTCACAATCACGTACAAGGGAAAAAGACAGACAGGTCCTTTGAAATAAGCGTTTTAAAAAGCCTGCTCACCCTTTAATGGGACACAAGGTGTTCTGAGCTTTAAAAGCTGCTTGGAATCATGTGGCTCTTCATAATGTGTTAGCTGGCAAAAGGCAAACTGGTTCTATCACATGAAGTAGAAATTAATGTTATATGCTTTTGTGTTTGTGTTGTCTTTCTCTCACTGTCTTCTAAAGCACTGTTCTGTCTGTTCTTTGCAGCTCCTGTTATTTCTATGCCACCTCAAGATGTCCAGAATTACACAGGCAATGATGTCATTTTTGGCTGTGAGGTGTCAGCCTACCCTATGCCACACCTTGAATGGAAAAAAAAGGGGAATAAAATGTTTCTGCCAGGAGATGATGCCCACCTCTCAGTACAGGTAAAACTTGCACTTTCCATGTCAGACAGTTTGGGATGAGGAGTGGAGGGATTAATCAGGGAATTCTTCCCACAGAATACAATACTGTGCAATAAATAGATTCCCAATAGGGACCCTCTGACTGTGTAAAGAATTATGATTTCAGTCAGTGCAAGGATCATTGCTTTGGCAGTCCAAGCAGACGAAATAACAGCCAGGGTACTGCCATCTGGCCTGCTGCAGGGAAAGAAAAGATGGAAGATTCTCCTTATGTAGGCATGATTCTGGAAAAAAAATGAATGAACATATAAACGGAACCATTTAGGCTGCTACCTAAAAGAAGGTGCATTCTGGGAAGGATGACTGTTGGCAACAATTTTTCTACTCTTGATGCAGAAGCAGAATTCTGGCAGGTATCTAAATTTCTCCTTTGCAAGATGCTGTTTCTGGAGACCTGCCATTTGGGTTCAGTCCCTGAGGCATCCAAAAGAAAAGCAAAGAAACTTGCTCATTTTATGGAGGACACTGTGTTTTAATCTGAGGGGAAAGAGCAGAATGGTATTAGTAGAGGCTTCAAGCAAATCTAGAAATAGCCTTGAAGTTTGAGCTAAAATGAAATAAATTAAAATGCTAATTCCTTTAAACGGAAATAACATTCTGGGGAGACAAGCTAACAATACCAGATGTACAGGCAGACCACAGTAAGGCTGAAGCCAGCATCTGCGCGCCTCCCCCGATGGACAAAGAATACAAACAGAGACTACAAAGAGAAATGCGTGGCAAATCTCACTTTCTGGACATACAGCCCAGAAATGGTATGATCCAATGGACACGGGTCACAATCTGAACAAAAAGGTAGACAGAAAAAGCACAGAAGCAGCTAATTAAACAGTACAGTGCTACTGAAGAGTCCAAATTATTTAGAAATGTTTCCAGAGGCAGCATGAACACAGGTGGGATTAGTGGACTTAGATCTGCCCAGAAACAATGGTGCAAAGCACCACATCCAAATGCTGGTCACCTCAGAGGCTAAACTGAGCTCTGTTAACCTATCTCCATTAATAGATTCAGCATGAGAGATTCTCTGTGAACATCTGTTAATGGTTTTCTGTTTGGAAAAGAAAGCTCACCCTTTAAGAGGCTTTAGCCCAAGTCAGTTGAAACTGATTGTCATGAAGTGTGAAAGCTCATGGTATGTCACGCCAATCCATTAACATCTGGATGCCGAGTGTCACCTTGGTCGGGCCCCTTGGCCCTGAACAACTCAACCAGACCCACCTGCTGCTTCTGTCCTGAAGAAACTGATGAGCTTGAGAACAGGTGGCAATGCTTTGAAGCAGCAGCAAGTGGTATGGGATGACAGACAGGAGAAGCATTGGGAATCAGTAGCATGAGAAGGAATAGAAATGAGAGCACTGTGAAGGGCAATGAAGTTTAAAGAGCAGAGGTGGGAAAGCATGAACTCACAGGCACAGAGCAACAAGAAGTTAAAACATAGCACAGCAGAAACAAACAGAATCAAAGCATGATGGCAGTAAACCAAAAGCAAAGGTTGGAATGATGTTTAATCCATCCACAAATATTTTAAGAAATACCATGGTGTCTCCTACCTACTTAATTTCTATAATTTCTTTCTCTTCTCAAAGGCAAGAGGTGGGCCTCAGAAGTATGGTGTGACAGGCTGGCTGCAGATTCAAGGCCTCAAAAAATCAGATGAAGGCGTTTACATCTGCCACACCAAAAATAAGCATGGTGCAACATATGCCTCTGCGAGATTGAAAGTCATTGATGGTATTACCTTTTTATTTGCATGTTAAGAATATAAATATGCATACAAGCAGGCTGCAAAGGACAGATTTGTCAGAATACAAATGAAGACTATGAGAAATTACCTAAAGATGTCAATATTTAAACTTTTCTGTGTGCTTTTCTTTTACTTTATCCCCTAACAGGTTAATATGGTAATATTTTGCTGAAAATTATACTAGCTTCCACAAAACAGAAAGCTGTGGATCATAGCCATACAGCTGAGACACATGTTATTCCACTGTCCTTATCCTACAGAAGTCCTTTGATGTTAGTAGGAACTCTGCACGCAGAACAACAGCTGTTGTAGCTAAGCAAGTCTTTGAACTACAGCAGTTCTGCATTGCTGTTTATTTTTCAAAAAATTAGGAAGGAAACAGTTGTTACTCCTTAATGAGTGTTTGGAAAGATGTAAGAAATAGCTTTACTATTGTTTTGCATTGGGCCCAGTCCTGCAGAATAACATCCTTCTTCCTCCAGGAAAAACCAGGTTTCCTGGCAAATGCAGGGTAAAGATGCTTTGTCTTCTATTTGCCTCCCGGTTTGAGGAGTTTGTCACCGGTTTGTCAATGACCTTGTTTCTGCAGGTGACTTTCAAAGCTTTATTGGCTCTGGTCATATTTTCAGGTACATAGGATCTGCAGAGGACTGAACTCATAGCTCACTAGTACTGGGGATTAAATGTATTTTCAACATCTTAAAATGTGAATGATATAAAAATTTGCTCATATTTCATGAGCTTCAGTGATACAAGGTCTAGTCATCAGATAAAAACCCTCTCCTTTTCATTGATAACAAGATTCAGAAACACTGAGCTTGCCGTACAGATACGAAACCATACTTTGCTCTTTGTTCCTATCTACAACTAATTTAATCTGGATTCAATTACATCTTGCAGGATCATCTCCTACATTTGCATTTTCTGCTGGCAGTAGAAGTGCAAGCTACAGCATTGAATATGGGGACTATTATGACCATTCTGATGATGAAGATGAGGAAGAATATGAATCCGGGGACTATGAAAATTGAAACAACTTTGAATAATACTTTTTATATATCTGTTGACCATTACCTTTCACACTCTGTTCTATTTACTAGTAGTCTCTGTGCCATAAATGGCTCCTCTGATAACGCACATATTCACTTGTGTATCCACCCTCCTGAAATTCAGCTATAGCTTAAGTGTATCATGCTACTCACCAGAAAAAAGAACAGTTGTAAATCCATACATTTAGACTGTTAAATAAAACTCTTAAATGTGCACCTGTCCACTAAGTACACCGAAGGGATCCAATTTTATATTAATTTTTTGAATGTAAATTATGTTATAATTTCTTTCATTCTAATTTGTCTAGCAAAAATGTCCATAGTTAAACAATATTTTTACTTGTATCAATTTCCTCTTTTCTATAATGTACTAAGAAGTATCAAGAGATTGTTCACATGGCAACAAACCTAAGTATGAAGGTTGCAAAACAGTCTTTAATCTCCTTAGCTGATGTTTTCTCATAAGTTTCAGCAAGATTTTCCTTCTCATTTGAAATTTGTCATGGTTAGTCTCATCAAGGGTGAATTATCTGTCTTTTGGGCAGTTATTTTGTTTACTTTTTTTTTTAGATACATTGAAGCAATCACAGTCAAAACAAGTAAGTGCCGTTTCACTAGCAATACTCAAAAATACCCAGAAAAGATTTCTTGTGTATTCAAACAGCTGTGCATACCTTTTGACTTCCTTTTGTAACAGCTCTTGCGCTACTAACAGCGTCAGCTTCTTCCCACCAGCCTAGGCAACGGTTTAAGATTTGGGGTTATTACTTTTACTCTGCACAGCATCACATTTGGTGAGAATTACTGCAGTTTAGAGAAGGCAGTTGTTCTGCGGCTCAGTGCATGCCCCTCAAACACACAGAGATCCACACACAGAACCAGTATTTGTCTTTTGTCTTGGACTGACCAAGACTTGCTCTTGTATCTGACCCATGTATACTATGTCCAACTAAAAGTGCATTCAGCATTGCCACACTTCTGGAAATGACAGGCAGAAATGCAGGCATCATTTTCTTCCTGAAAACCACCAGAACACATGCACGTTTTTCAAATTGTCTCAACCACTTATCAATCAACATGAACCAGACAGCAAATGACATGCAATTCAAAAACACAAGACTTCAAAGTGTAAAGTGATCACCCTGAAAAATTTCTCCAATTTCTTTTATTAACTAATTACATGAGGGCTGGCTCTGAATTAATGAGTGACTGAAAATACAAAACTATGAAAACCACTTTTGGGAGGCAGTTACACCTGTTGGTTCCCATTGGCTGAGGGCAGATGAATAGCAGTAAATTACTGAACAACATTAATGACTAAGGAAGAAAAAGTTCAGACAACTACATGTAAACCCTCAGTATTTGCAGTTGTCTTTATCTGATGCACAAACCCATGTAGTGATTACTGCACACACAGATGTAACTCGAAGTTAAATTAATGGTGTTAAGGAAGCTTTAAGGGCAGTCTTACTGTATGCATATACATACTGCGTAGATTACTTAATGTATATACAGTGCAACACAAATTCCTCCTTTAATGTGCTCTTTTGTGCTTTTTTGCCATTAGGCAGATTTTTCCTTTCAATTTGAATTACATTAAGAAATTGGTTATAGACTGTGTTTGCCCTGAGGTATTATTGATCTTTGCCCTGGTAGCAAACAACCTAAGAATAATTTATTTGGTTTCAGACTTTCTAGAGTATTGGCAACTTATGAGTAGAAAGCATGCCATTTTATCATTGAAAATACTAATTTGTTTTAACCAGGAGTATGAAACGGTTTCATATTTAACTACTGATTTTGTTGTATGGGCTCTTCCTAGTGGTATAACTAGTGGTTAATATATATTCCTAGTGGCTAGTAACTTTTTTTGCTTATCCACTATACAGAAATGTGAACATAAAATTGTCTGGTAGGAATCACTGATTATTTTTTTTAAGGGGGTATTTTTTTTTATGGAACTATTTAATCTGCAGAAATATATTCAAGATCAATTGTGATCTGCGTTGCAAATGAATGAATTACATTACTAAACCAATTACTAAAGTGTGGCAATATATACTGGCATGGACTAGTGTGTGGCACAGAAAATAATCTTGAAATCATTAGCCATAGAAATAAATTAGAATTCTTCAGGGCCTTTTGCTGTTGTTAATGTAAAATTAAAACCAGAAAGAATGTTTCAATAAGAAAATATGCAGCAGAACCATATCAAACACCAGTCTGCAAGTGTTTGGCCTGATGGACTATGTCTATTTAAACAAAGCTAACCTTCCCAGAACAAAGGGTTCTAAATTAAATATACTGCATTTCTCTCTGTATGGGGGTTTTTTTTTCTGTATTTAATAATTTGTTGTAAATTATCAGCCATTCCTTTCAGTAAGAAAACTGCATTTTAGGAAAACTCCCTGCCTGATGCAAAAAAAAGAAGGAACACTGACACTCTGAACATTTGCTAGTTCTTTCGGGGGTGGGGAAGAACTGGCTGGCTTTATTTATATGCTTTAATCAAGTCACAAATTAAAAAAGCATAGAGAAGATTCGGCCCTCTCTAAGCAGTGTGGCAAATGAATGGATCTAATTGTGAATGCACTGCCTGTAGCCACAGATCTATTCACATAATCCAAAGTAACAGCAAATTCAGGAAGTTGGTTCTATTCCACCTAGCAGAAAATGAGGCAGACTTGAGCTGGAAGCTGTGTACTAACACTCGTGAGCCAGACCTAAAACCCTTCTTTAATTCAGCTTCCACTGAACACAGCAAGAATTTTGTTGTTATCTTCCATGGAAGCGAGGGTGAATTTCACGGTACAACTTCCTCCTGTCAATGCCTGTCACACAAGCATCTTCACTGTGTCATTTCCCCGTCCCACGTAAAGACAAAGGAATTGTATAAAAGTTGTTAAATCAATTACACTCCTTAATGCAGATTTGTCCATTGGGCTAGGACTCTGACATAGTCTGGGGTAGTTTCACAATCTAACATTCTTACTTGCCTTGTTAAATCTCAGGAGTTATGTCAGGTATTAGTCTAGGAATCCATTAATTCTTTAGCTAGACAGTGGGGGGGTTCCCCCTTAAAATAATCAGGCTATAGTTGACAGAAATCAGATACAGAAATGCAATTGCCTGTGTCTCAGAGATTAAAATGATTCAACCGATGATTAAATAACAAATAGTCATGCGGCTGCACTATGCAGCTAAGCACGCAACTGAGCAAGTCTTCCTGGCCTACCTCATGGTACCAGCTTTGTGCTTTCAACTTCTCCGTGCTCATTCATCAGCACAGAAAGGAGGCCCAGGCTGGAGGGCAACAGGTGTTTCTGGCTAAGAAGAACCACACTCGCTCCAGACAAGCTGGAAACGGCTCACGGCTGCAGAAGCCACAAGCTCTCACTCAGACTTAAGATACATATGCTGTCCGCAGGTTATGTTCAGCTTTTGAACTATTTAACTTACTAACCTAATTTCTGCATGTCTTTGCATAGCTTAGTGGCACAGCCTAGGCTCTGCTCACATGGTCAAGGTCTCTGAAGGATATGCAAAAGCTTCCTTTTACCTTTTCAACCTGTACTGGCAAGCTGCTTCTGGCTCTTTGGACAGTGTGTAATTGTACTGCATCAGAGAGTTTCCCAATTTTTCTACACTATAATTTATGGCTGACTTTCCTCACCCCAAGTCACCATTTCATTCCCTATTCCTCAATCCCAGGAATTCTTGTTTTGATCTGCCCCTCTGGTCTCCTTTTAAATCCTTTCTGTTTTTTTTCTTCTGTGTATCACCAGTCCTTTTATTCTTCTCCTGGTATGTTTTGTGACTTTCGCTTTCTTTTAGACTATGGCTATAGATAAATGATTCTGTATCTTCACAGGGTAAAAGATGAAAACTTGGGTTAAGGCATATTCCAGGACTGAGGCAGTCATTAGGGGACTGGGTAATTTGAGCCAGCTTTTCAAAAACAATACCTTTGACTTTTGGAAGTGCCAGCCACCAAAGTCAATTGTGAGGGCAAAATAAGAGACTCCATTTAAAACCATCATCCATTTTGATTTTGCTTCATTCTCCAATAATTACTGAAGGTACTTTGTACAAAAGCGTATGGTTCAGTGATGGTACCATCATTCAACTATGATAGTTCATGTACAAAGAAATTACTCTTCCTGCCCCAATTAGATTGTCATAACTGCTTCTTGACTTCGCTGCTAGAAGGCAAATTCAGCTAGGAATACATCCAATTCACTTTTGCATTCCAGGTCTAAAGCAGCTCCCATTTCCAGAGGAATTCTACCAGTCTGGGCCTCTTTTGGCCAATGTGGGCCATGGAACAGCAGGGAAACATGAATAATCTTACACAAACAGCTCAGGCCCTGCATCATCTGTTAACCAGCACAAAAAACAACACGGACTTTTGACTACTGTGGTGTTCAGAGCTGGGAAGGTCAAGGCAAAAATTCTTCCTGCTGTGTTAAAACATCAAACAGCACTGTGCTCAACAAAAACGTCAAGCTTTTTGGGTGCAATACTCATAAATGCTGTCAGCTGGCTATAGCAGCAGTCCTCACTGACTCTTTTCCATGACACTTTATCGTTACTTAATCCTCCTGCCTGCCCATGCCACTGACTCCAGAAGCGTCTTGTGGAGAGCTGTCCGGCTCCATGCTGTATAGAACCACTGCTCACCTTTAGCAGGTCAAGGAATACAGAAATGCTTCTCTTTCTTTGGGCCTTTCCTAGGTTTCTTCATTAGTGACAAAAGCTTGTTGCTGTCCGATTGCTTATGATGCAAAAGTGAACGCGCATGCAGTCTGTGCCAGGCTCGGTAACCCACACCACACCACCTCACCAACTCCTGCCAAAGGCAGCCGTTCAGGTACCAACAGTGTCACCTTTTAGGAAAACAACCACTCAACCTAGTGACAGGGAATGCACCACCCTTTGGTGCTGCCCCAACAACCGCCTCAGCACCACAGGCTTTGGTTTGGACCTTTCAAGAAGCACAGATAGAGCAGTGCCATGGTGGCTTGGCTCATGCTTATTGGCTGTTGATTTATAAACGTAGGAAATTAACGGTACATTGAATTACATCCATGCAACTTGTGAACTGCTGGCTGTGAAACTGGGAGTATTCTTAAAACCTCTCGTGGACTGTGTGATATGAAGCTCTGACGTTCACTGAGGGAAGCTCTCCTTTCTCTGGTGCTGTCACAACCTGGGAGTAAATTCTTGGGAAACGGTGTCTAAACCTGCCCTGCGCAGAGCCAAATGCAGCCTTACAGCAGCACCTGAACGCGGTACCCAGCGACAATCACGGCCCTTCCAGTCAGGGCAGTCGCCTTCGCCCGGCTGCCGCCCCGGAGCGCCAGGAGCGCCTGGCGGCCCCGCGGCCGCTGCTCGGACAAAATGGCGCCTCCCGCGCGCGGCGCCTGTTGGCCCCGGTGGGGTCGGTGCCGCGCCCCCCTCGCGCCAGGCAGCCCCTGCCCGCGCGCCGCCGGCCCCGCCCCCCCCGCCCCTCGCCCCCGGCCGGCCCGGCGCGGCGCGGCTCGGCACTGCCCCCTAGCCCTGCCGGGGCCCGCCGCCCCTCCCTGCGGCCCGCGCCCCGCGCCGCTCGGGAAGATGGCGCTGCGCGTCCAGGTCAGTGCGGCCGGCGCGGCATGGCAGGGGGCAGCGGCGGGGGCCGGGGGGGCCGCGGCGGGCCGTGCGGGGCCGCGGCCGCGGGGGGGGCCTGTCGGCGCGGCGGAGGGCCGGGGGCTCGGGGGGGGGCACAGGGACGTGCTGGGGAGGCGTGGGGGAGACGTGGGGGACGAGCGGGGCGGCTGCGGCCGGGCGGTGCAGGGGACCGGGCGGTGCGGAGCTCGCCCCGGCGGAGAGGCGGGCGCTGCCCGGGCAGCTGCGGGCCGTGCTGGGGTGAGCCGGAGCCCGTCGGGGCGCTTAGGCGAGGTCGCGGTCGCGGGTGGGCTGGGGGCGCGGGAGGCTGGCGGGGCTGGTGGGGGGCGGCTGGAGCCGTAAATGTCCCAGTGTGGGCGGGGTGCGGGCCGGTGTGGCGCTGGGGGCGGCGGGGCCGGCCGGAGGTGGCGGTGGGTGGGTCTGTGTCTCGCCCTGGAGTTTGCTCGGGACCCGCTCGCTGTGCGGCTGCAGCCCGCCTGCCTGAGGTAGCCGCACCTGCTCGCCTGCGGCCGCTGCTTCCTGAGGGCGCCGCCGCGGCCCGGGCAGCCCCTCCGCGGGCCGTGGCCGAGGGAGCGGCAGCGGGCGGCGGGCGCGGGGCGGCGGGACCCTCGGCGGGGCGTCCGGCCCGAGCCCCTCGCCGGCGGCGGGATGGCAGGCAGCGAGCCCGGGCAGCGTGAGAGAAGCCATTTTAGGCGTTTATTTAAATACGTGGGTGCCAGGCATAGTACATGAAAGGACCACTAAGATACCTTTTGTTAACACCTCGTACCCAAATCCCTATGTTTCTTTTTCCTTCTTTTTTTCTTTTTTAAACACTGGTATTTCAGCAGTGATGCCTGTCCTGTTGCTCTCGCGTAGAGCTGGAACTTTATTAATAGAATGTTTTCAGTCAGAAAATGCTGATTAAAATCAAAATGTCTGTGGGAATTTGTCGGTGTCAGCAAAACTTTGATCAGGAACCTACCTGGTTGCCTGCCAGTGTGCTGGGCTCCTTGGCCGCCTGCCCGGTGGGCTGCGCCGGGGCTGGCCCCAGTGCTTCTGGCCCTTGGTCCTTTCGCAGCCTGGTAGGAGCTGCCGCCGTCTTCGGAGAGCTGGAGAGGTGGGACCAGAAGGATCTGGAGAACTTCGTTTAACTTAATCTTGACTATTACGAAAGTGTGACAAGCAGGGGGGGAAAAATTCACTGTATCTAACCGTTTTCATTAGGATGCCATTCTGTTTCTTGGAAAAAGTTACACTTTGTGACCGAAAATGCAGCTTTTTATACAAGTCTGTTTCCACTCCTGACTCACTTAAAGCAGCCAGCATCTAACTGCTAGATCCTCTTCACTGACACAATACTTGTTTTCTTAGGCATCACCTTTCAGCTGTTGATAAGGGTTTGAGTAAAGGAGGTATCCAAAGGCATCAGTTTCACGTGTTCTGCCCTGCTATAAAAAAGGGATTGTGGCAGTCGGCTGTTTTCTTGAAGGAAGTGTATATTTAATATAGAGAGCCAATTTTTCACTTCTCATTGGTTTCTATGAGTATTTTTTTCTTGATAAGGTTAAATAATATCTGTTGCTCAGCTGAGTTGCTGTCATCCACGTGGTTGTATTTGCTGATTTCAAGTTGCATTTTTTGGTTTCATGATCAGAATCAAGGAAAATCAGCATGTTTCCTCAATACTACGCATAAAATACAACCCAGAGAGCATCTAACAATGTCCTTGGCAGCCTGAGAATTCTGAGCAATTTCTGGCCGTACCTCCAACCCACCAATAAGAAAATTTGTCATAACATTCTCCTGAGACCAAACGTGTCCAGATAAAGCATTTCAAAGTGCTGCAGGTCATCAGTCTCAATATCTGATAAACCAGCTTGTCTCTGAGGGTTGTTACCTAGTTCTCGTTCAGGCTTGCTTTAAAAATTCCCTCATTGTCCTTCAGGTAAAATGCTTCACAGTTTTAACTTGTAAACAAGGAATTAGTTCTGATTCTTAGCCTAAATTTCAGTGTAACCTTAATATATTAATACAGTGCATTAGAAGTGCAGAAATTCTTGAAATCCACTATTAATTCTTCGTAAATCCACTTTGTGTATAAATTATTGCTTGGCCAGCTTATAAATGGTTTCCTAATTAAATGCCAGTTAGCAGACAGGTGATTTCAACCTTAGTGACAGGGTTGATATCCCAGTTGCATTCTGGACTTTCTCTAACTTACTGCCAAGTTTGTCCAGACTTGAAAGTCAATTTTCAGATCAGATATAGGAGAGTCTTCAACTTTTGCTGGTTATGATGTGACAATTTGGTTCATGCTTCTCAGATGGTATTGGAATTGTTCCGTTAGGGAAACACGCATTGCAATTTCCATCTGAAAACTATCTTTGCTAGATGTCCTTATTCCCATGTTTTACCCCAACTGTGTGCAGTATTACATTTTCCCTAATGTGTATGCTGCTTGCATTTATGCATCTTAATTTTCACTTTAATTTGCATGGATCTTGCTTCATTTAAAATTGTGTTGCTGGGGTTGTTACCTGTTCCTTATTTTTCCTCCACTCTCTCTAACCATAGCGGGGGAAGAACAGAAACAAAGGATGTCTCTGTTGGGCTCAGCCTTTGAGGTATTTGATCTGCTTATTCCAGAAGCAAATGTGCTATTTCTTAACATTCCTTCAAAAGAACAAGTACATGGCTACTTTTGGACTGAAGATCAGGGACTCTTAAAATGTTGTCATTACTGAAATTCAGAAAAAACTGATCAAAGCCAAGGATTTCACATGCATAACAACAACAAAAATGGTGAAAAGACCATGTGTGGTCTTTTTTGTTTTTTTTAATGATAAGGTGGCTTTGGAAACCTGATGGATTCTAAAACTTCTGTTTGTGTAATGATTTTGAAATACGCTTAAAGGGTTAATCTCTCCTGTGAGACAGTGACTAGTAGATATAAATCATGTCCCTAGCATGGGAGAGAGATATTTCACACACACACCTTTACCAAACAGAACTTTTTCAGCTTCTAAGTAGAGAGGAATTTTAGCTCTTCTGTTGCTGCAGTAGCCTCTGAATTGTCCCATCTTTTGCTGATATTTGTATCAACAGATATAGGCAATGCTAATTTTTTCCAGGTATAGTAATTTGATGAGTAATTGCAGCTTTTAAAATGAAATTTGCCTGTAGTTTTCCAAGCAACGTAGCTCAAACTATTCACTGTTCTCTGTCTCTTCATCTCTCCTTGGAAAAGCCATGGACATCTCATCTGAAGACTCAGAAAAACAGAGGGATTGAACCATATTAAAAAATACTTTGGTAGCTGAGAGAATAAGAAATGGAAACTCAATTTTCAGAGTTATTTTTGTCTTCTTGTCATAGAAAGCTTCCTGGGTTTCGGTAATTTAAATGTGAATCAACTGGAAAACTTAGCATAGGTAGCAGTTCATGTTACTGGTGTAGTTTCTAGGCTTATAAACACTTGAAGAGGTCTGATGTGGTTGAAAAGTCTTCATGGAAGTTTCACTTGTGTTCTTCCTAACAGAGTCTGGCAGAACTGGAAGTACTATGTAACCACCTATATGAAGGAACTGATCTAGCACAACGAATGCAAGCTGAGAAGGTACTTTTGGAACTTATTGATAGCCCAGAATGTCTTAGCCAATGCCAGCTTCTACTGGAACAAGGAACAGTAAGTATCTGAAAGATGTGTTATCCATAAATGTCGTTATGCTTGTGGAAACTCACATAGGTTTCTCAGTCGTGGGCATTACTGTGTCAGTACAATAAAGGCAAAATACTTTTCTCTTTTTCGTACGTACTCTGTTTCGTAAACGATTCTAGAAGTTTTTTCATTTGGAGGTGGCCTTTGTATGAGTGACAATACCTTGCATTGGAGATGTCAGGGACAAAAAGAGAAAGCATCTTAGCCTTTGGTACTTTCAGAATGATTGTGATCAGGGATTGTGTCAACTGTAGAGCAGTGTTGGGACACAATGTGGTATAATGTGATGTTTGAACATCACTTTGTTCTTGTTTCTGGCTATTAGCTAAAATGAAAAAATATTAAAAAAATTTCCCTAAACTGTTTATCTGTTTGTTAGTTTAAACCATTCTTTTATCATTAGTCAGTTTCATTTTTGGTGTTTGATGTCACGCTGAACTCTGGATAAAGTGATAGGGGAGTTGATTCTCACTTGATGGTCCAAGCTGAGTGTAGCATACTTCTTGCTGTGTTTTTCAAATAATGCAAAAAGAGAAAGAAAAAGAGGAAACACATGAAAAAATATCTTTAATCCAGGGCTACACCCATGGTAAAAGTGATTTAAAATAGGTTTCAAAACTGAAGAACTGCACTGAATAGTGAAATTACTTTGAGATGAATGTTTTCCATGAAAAGGGATGATAGTTCTAGGTTTTCACTTTTTATTAGTGTTTTGTAATTTATGTTTGTGGTGAAACAAAGTTGTTATTAAAATACATCTTTTACAACTTTTTGGTATACTTAACAAACATAACCAAAACCTGATAACCAGTCTGGTTTATTGATCATTTATCAGGTTTTGAATTATTTCCCCTGCCTGTTTTTGAATAATGTCTTTTGATGTTTTTTTGTAGACATCCTATGCTCAGCTTCTAGCAGCAACATGCCTGTCTAAGCTTGTAGGCAGGGCATCTCCTTTACCTATCGAACAAAGAATTGATATTCGTAAGTACCATCTGTGGTTAAAATTTTATTATATTAGTTGGATATAAAACTTCATGTTAACACACTAATCATTCAGTGGATATTCTGTTTTTTTCTCTAGTTCTTTCCATTTACAAAGCCTGTTATTCATAAGGTAGTAATTGTGAGAGTGAACATAAAAGTGATAGTGAGATCTTTCCTCATTTCTCTGGTGTTAGCTCACAAATAGCATTTCCTGGTTTTTAAATTAAAATAAATAAAGATGTTAGCTCAGACTACTTCATATTTAAAAAAAAACACTAATTTTTTCAAGATAGACTTTGTATTTCTCCCACAAGATGCTAAAGAGATGTAGTACGTGTTTGTAAAGAATGAAAGTTGCAGATACTGCTACTACACCCGCCCGTCATTTAGATGTAACATTGCTCATGACCAGCTCTTAACATCTGTGAAAGTCATGCCAGGGCAGGTTCTTACTTGCGGTATATCTTGTAAGAGTAAGCACTTTAAGTTTCAATGTATAGTATAACTGTTAACTTTCAGTGAAAGGCTTTGCACAAGGAGAATATAATTTGATTTAGGTTTTTAGAAAATCTGCACTGTTCTGTCAGGTCTGTGGATAGTAGTACTCTGAATACACGGCTGAGGATCTGCTTCTGATAAGATTTCAATGCTTTTTTAGGTAAAAATCAACTAATCAATATAATATTAATAATAGATATCAAATAATTATTATTTATAAATAATAAATTATAAATAAATATAAATATTAAATAAATAAATATTAAATGATTAAATGATAAAACGAATAAATAATATTATACATTTAAACAGCTTTTGAAACGGGTTAACTTCCTTCTAGTTAGAGAGGAATTTGTGCAGCTGCAGTATGAGTTACTCAAGGCGATGTTCTAGACTGAATTGAGAACGTTCAGTAGGGTCTTTTGTATGAAAAAACTTCTGTGGATCTTAAGTTGGCTATGAAAACTGCTGCTACAGTGAAATAATCAGTGCCCAGTGTACAGGACCATAATTGAACATTACTCTTGTTTTACCTGCCAGTTCTCTGAATTCACAAACTGTTGTCATGTGTGTCCTAGAGTAATGATCATGTCTGTAACATGCTTTGTGCTACTGAATGTTTAGCTGTATTTAATGATTTAATGTAACTTAGAGTTATTGTACATTATAATGATAAGAATATAGAGTTTTTAAAAAATCCATGCCTTAAGTTTCTATTAGAACCATTTAATTAATTTTCTTTACAGAAGACTTGTGTTGCTTATTTTAAAATGCCTCTTTACAGGAAATTACATTCTCAACTATGTAGCATCTCAACCCAAACTGGCTCCTTTTGTCATCCAAGCTCTTGTTCAAGTCATTGCTAGAATTACAAAATTAGGATGGTTTGAGGTACTGAAAGATCAGCTCATCTTCAGAGACATTATTGCTGATGTAAAAAAATTTTTGCAGGTAGGAAACAATTGTTCACTTCTGTCATTTTTTTCTGTTGGGACCTCTTCATTTTTAGTGATCGGCATGTTAATGTCAGTTAGTTTTTATACACTTGGGTGGAAAAAGTATGAAGAGCATTGCCTAAAATGGAAGATCACCTTACAGTGAAGAACCAGGGTGGGTTTGATACTTGTGTGAGACTGTGGGTTTGGATGCCTCACAGCATTCATAGCACTGTCACGTCTTTTTGTTGGTTTTCTTTTTCCAAAGCACTGTTTCTCTATGGTTGTAAAACATAGCCACTGTTTTCTATTTACTGCCTTAATTTTTTTGAACTGATGTGGAGTTAGATTTCTAATAATATTAGCTCCAGTTATGTGGTTAGAAACACTGGTAGTGCACCATCTGAAGAGTGAGACTGTCAAATGTTATAAAGAATTAATCTGATTGTGCTATTTGTAATAGCCACTGCTAAAATTGTGCGGAACTAGTTCAAATGTATTTTTTTCAAGTGGCTGTCATGGAGAGTTGATCAAAAAGATACCTTTACAAACTATTTGTTGGAATGTTCACTGTTACAGTCTTACATTATTGCTTTTCAGTGTAAGCGGTGGGACTCCACCAGCACTTAAATTTTTAGCAAAAATCACTAGATAACCTGGCTTCTGAAGTTACTAATGAAACTTCCGATAAAGTTTCAGATAAAGTTAGATAAAATAAAGATAGAACTGTGGTACACAGAATTGCAAGACACTATATATATATGTTATATGGTTGTGGTCCTTGTTTGCCCCACTCTTTTTTGACTTTTGAGAAGCTGATGATTCATACGTGTGCATGGGTACTTAGATACCTGCATGCATGCATGTATGTATGTATGTTCACTTATACGTGTAAAGAGGAGTAGAATAAAACCCCCAAAACATTCTATCCTAGGTTTATGCTGTACAATACAGGGAGACAGATAATAAATGTATGTTATTTAACATATCAAAGGAATTACGCATTCTAGGTAGGACCATGGGGGAGTTTGGGATGAAAGATCACTCATCTTCCCTCTCAAGTAATTCGATGAGGCAGAAACGTTCTTGTTTTACACTTCCTTCCACATTATTTACTGTTCCCCCACTGCATTGGTCACTGGTACAAAGAAGGTGCATTACAGGATAGAGAGGTGATCTTGGTATACAGTATTTGAAAATTGGAAATAATTTCTCCTAATGTCAGAGTGCAATCTTTTGCTGTGGACTGTTCACTATGCAAATTTACATGTCGCATCTAGAATAAGTACCATCAGGCACAGTGCCTAAAGATACAGGATATACAGCATCTTCTGCAAATTAAGTTTGGAGAAATTGATTGGATGTCATGGGTTATTAGCCAGATTTGGTTATTTCATACATTTAACATGTATAAAATGGTTCTTAGTAAGTTTTCTAGGAGATGGCTAATCTGCTTTAAAAGTTAATACACTCTTTCTGAGTGTCCCTGTGAACGTAAAGCCTGGTACTTATTTTGAGAAAAAATAATCAGAAAATTTAAACTATTGGGAGATTTACTTGCAAAATGATCCAGTATGTGTGGTGATCCTGGCAACTCAGCAAGAAAACGTGAAGTTAATAGTTTATGTTGCTTGCCAGTGAGTTTCTCATTTGTTTTTCAGTCTTACTTTGTTTATAACACTGTTCAAGTTAATGTACTTTTTGAGTTACATTGGGAATGTCTAATAAAAGATAAGTTGCAATATTCTGTTTATTAAAAAGAAACTCAAGTATACTTCTCCATCGTTTTGCAGTTATTTTTATGAATGTACTGTAATTGGATTTTACATTTATTATTAAAATGATTGCAGTGTGACTCTTCAGTGTGTAGCTCATTAAAAATAGAGATTTAAATACAAAATTTAGCTTCTTAAGAGATTTCTTTAGTTAAATTAAGAATTCCTGTAGAAAAGAAAATTAAGCCATAGATCTACTAGTGAATTAAATTTTAGATAAAAATTGAAAAAATAATCCCTAAGCAATACTAATATATGTTAATAATTAGCATATGGTAGTTTCAAATACATATGCATTAGCATTCCAGATTGAAGTTCATTCAGTGTAAATTTGAATGTGATTTAATATAGCAAAAGGGATTAGCGGCTGGGTCTGCAGTTCAGTTCCCAACTCCTTCATAATTCACCACGCAGCTTTTCACACCTGTGGAAAAGGGGAGGTTGCTTTTTCCATTTTTGCAGGTTTGTGCAATCTAAGGAACATTCATATAGACTATACTAAGAATTTGAAATGTAAAAGAAAGTTGTGTTCATATTACAGTATAGGATGTTTAATCTTACTGCATGCAGATAGGGCAGCAATACAAATGTTGCCTGAGAATTCTCTGAAATTTCCTCTTCTGATTTGCTTTGGCAAATGGTAATAAAAAATACACAACAGCGAAAAGTTAGGCCCCTTGGTAAGTTGCCAGATTCTTCGTTAGTGGAACGTCGGGTGATCTTCAGAGTTGCAAAAATCAGTGTGATTGTGACAAATACCAGGAAAATTTTGATAGGGATGACATTGCTTTTTGGGTACCAGGGGAGCTGAGGCTGCAGACTGCAGCTGTGAAAGTAGAGCTAGCTTCCCCCTGACTCAATGGCAAGGCCTAACTGCGGTTGATTTTAATTGTTTTTTAAAAAGCAGATTTAATTTTTCTATAAATGCTTTGTAGTAGCTCAGTGAAGACAGCTAAATTTTATTAAATAAATGCAAAATTCTGCATTGTATCTAAATTTCAAAACATTCCAAGAACTTAAGTATTGATGATCAGATCGCACCATCAGATGCTACTGCCTCGCTTTTTAGACACAAGATCTCAGAGACCGACTGTATCATTCAGTTCAAACTAGTGCACTGTATACCTCTGTGGAGAAAAGAGAATTGGTGTGGTTTTTTTATAGTTAGCATTTCAAAAGGTTTTGGGGTTTTTTTTGTAGGATGTACTGTGATCTTTTTCATCCATGATGGCTTAATTATTTTTAATGGTTTGGATTTCATTCAGTTTGCCTTAACAGCTTGAAAATACTGAACAGACCTGTGAGAAGTGTCTAATAGTGAATTTCTAGACTGTGGTTACTTAAGAGTCTTATCTTCAGACGTGTTTTTGTTATCACACAATTCTTAAAATTTACAATAAGAGGTTTGTTTTTTTCAGAGCTGATTAGGGAGTTTGAAGGTCTAGTTCTATTAGTGTTGATAGAATTTGGCATGAAAGCCTTCTGAACGGCTTAGGATATATCGGCCTAAAAGTTGTTCTTGATTCAAGGAATGTTTGAAAATACGAATGAAATCTGATTCTAGAAATGTTGGAAAACGCTAACTGCAAGCCATGATGTTTGAGCAATGCTGTCTGTTTTTTTCTGTAGGGCACTGTGGACCATTATATAATAGGAGTAATGATTCTCTCAGAACTGACTCAGGAAATGAATCTAGTAAGCATGTTTGGTTGTTTTTTTCCGTCTGCCAGGGATGCATGTATTGCTGATAAAGCTGTGTGTTGAATGTTTCTGCCCTCCATAAAAATGTTTGGAGGAACATTTCTTAGACATGAAAGGATTAATACACCTTCTTCCCTACCGAAATATAAAGAGGAAAAAGAAATTTAATGCAGGGAATCTACCTGTACCAGATAGATACCATACCTGATACAGGGTAAAGTTTCTCTCATCACAGTCACTAGAACTAGCAAAGCAAAGTGAATTTTATTTCTGCTAATGATTTTATTTTGCTTGCATCTTAACCTGGGGAAGTGCCTAAGACCTTTCCATCCAGAGAGACAACCCTGAAAGGAAAAAAAAGGAGGCGCTTGAGGAAGCTGTCAAGATTTGTGTTTAGTGCCGGACTATAACTTTCATTTCTAGTCTCAGATAATTAACCTGCCAGGTATACTTATCATCTAGTTTTAGCAAAGAAGGAGCATTTGTTTATTCTGTCCTAACTTTTCTTAGGTTGATTATTCGAGACCTTCAGCAAAACATCGTAAAATAGCTACCTCGTTTCGTGACACCTCTCTAAAGGACATACTGATGCTCGCGTGTTCTCTTTTGAAGGAGGTGAGGCTCTTCATCTCTTCATAATTGAACCTAAATTGTAACATTATAATTGTCCCGGTTTGAGTACTTATTTTGTGAGTTGATGAGTTGTGTACTTAAATGGATTACGTGACACCCAGTTAAGCTCATGTGACCAAACCACGTTCAAAGACAAGAATTCCAGTCGTCTTCTCTCCATATATCTCTTGCTGTCTGTCTCTCAATCTTTCTGTCTGTGCCATCTCTCTTTATATCTTGCCGTAAAGGGTGAGCAATACAAATTCTGAGCTTGTCGTCTTTTTTTGATGTTTTTCTTAATTTAATTGAATCTCAGTTTTGCTGGGCCTACCATCTCAGTATTTGCTAAAAGAATTATTTACTGAACCCTTAGGAGCAACCAAGAGGACAGACAAATTGTCTATCTTGTGGTATTGCAGCACAGTCAAATCTGGCCAAGGGTGTTTTTCTCCTTCACTAGTTCCTTTATCCTCTCTGTAACGTTTTGGGGTAATTCAGCCTCTCAAGACCCTTGACAGGAGGTGGTGAAGAACAATGTGCTCTTAAGTTAGGTGTCTCAGGACCACACAGGCTGAACTGAAATCACAGCTGGAATTTGCCCTTTCCATTTTGTGCTGATCAAGACCTTCCATTACAGTGGAAGTGGCACCATGAGGTCCCTTTCTATTTCTCTTAAGATCAAGCAACTTTTTGCTTTAGAGAGCAGCTTATTTTTTAAATGTTGCCTGATTTCTATTCTTTGACTTACTTGGGAGTGCTGGTTTATTCAGTTTTTCTGAAAAACTACTGAATTGTGTGTTGCAATTTGGACAGATGCATTTAAGCTAAGAATTCAAGCACAGATGCCATCACTGTGGGTCAGTAGATAATGGCAGCAGTTACTTTCTGGCTAAAGGTATAATTCTTAAGGTTGAGATATGTGATTGAGGTACTGCTGTAAAAAACGAGATAAGCTGTTTTAGCTTAGATTTCTTTCACAGTATGTTTTTAGTTTAGCTAGCATGTTTTGCCTCACATGTGCAATAAATTTAAAAGGCACATGTGGTCAACTACCAGTGCTCAGGTGACCAGCAGTATATTTTCAATATAGAAAGCAGTTAAATAATATGTAAGCCTTTGCTAATGAACACAAGATGTTTTAAATCAGTGTTGGAATTGCATATTACATATAATTTAGAAGAATCTGATTTTTTTGGAAGAATCTTCTTGGATATAGTAAACACCATTACACAGTTAATCTGTATGTAAGAACCTGTATCCTGCGGCAGCTGCTTCCTAGCTTTCTTCAAGTTCATGTGGTCTGCAGGTACTTTTTTGGTCTCTCGTATGTTGAAACATTTGTCTGAGTGACATCACGCAGATTTCCAGACAGAAATACAAGAAAGTTATAATTAGTATCTTTATAATGCCAGCATCAGTATAGGAAACTGGGTTTAGAAATATTTCAGTGTCTATAATACACTGAAAAATACACTCAAGTAACAAATGTGGAATCACTAAAATAGTCCCAAGAGTTTAGAAGTTACAGAGAGGGTTGGTGGTAAAACACGTTATGTTTATACAAGATGTACAGAAATTCAATGTTGATATCAAAGCTGAATTCATAATTTAGTGACAATTCTAATGTGGTACAACAGTTGTCAAGTTCATGAGGCATCTAATGACACACAGTTGATTTTAATTGCTAACATACAAATTTTACAACTTTTTGTTAATGAGCTTAAGAGATGTGACTTTGAATCTAAATAAGAAGTAGATGAACTAGATAAAGTTGTTGCATTTGCATTTATTTTATTGTTTTCCTAGATGAAATGTCAAATTTCTTTTTAATGTTCATGAACTGCATCAGTGACTAATGAATCTGACGTTTGTTTTCAGTGCCTTTATATAGTATGTGTCATCTTGAGGTAGTAGTGTTTTGCTTACAAAGTACCTTCTTATTCTGACACTACAGTGGTTATAAAGCAGTAGAGACAGTCTGCTGTATTTATAGAGGTGTTGTAAATTGTTACATTCAGATTACAGACTGTTAATTTCATTGTTTTTTAACACCAGGTTTTTCTAGACTTGCCAAAGGAAGAGTCTTTGAGTATGCATGCTGTGAAACTTGTACTGTTTAGCAGTCTGGACATCAAACTGAAAAATAACCAATTGTTGAGATATTTTTTTACTCATATGATTTTAAACGATATCTGCTCCACACTGGTCGGGAGTAACTGAGAGAGAAAAACATGAAACCTTACAGTTTAATTCTTGCAGTGAACGTTAGCACTGTTGTAACAAACAGTGTCAGTGACATGCTGAGTTTTACCTAGAAGTATTTTATGCAAAAGGGTTTTACAAATCACTAGGCTTTTTAAAATTACGTACGAGTCTGGGAGCTGTAGCCTGACATGGTAGATGCCTCTGAGGTGGTAGTAATGATTTTCCCCTTGCCTTTAGGGAAAGACTATCCTTTTTTATTGTTGAAGAATTTGTTTTTCTCTTAGTATGTGTTTTTTTGCTCTAAACTGTGCAGTTTAATATCCAAACATTGTCCTTTTCAAAAATTTTTTTAAAGTACGTTCTGTGCAGGTGGCCTAACAAGATTTCTTTTCTCCTTAGCTTATGGCAAAACCTTTAACCCTTCAGGACCAACAGCAACAAAGTCTAGCAATGCAACTTTTGAAGCTTGTACTACACTGCCTTAATTTTGATTTCATTGGAAATTCAGCTGATGAATCTGCAGATGACCTGTGCACTGTGCAGATTCCAACAAACTGGAGAACAAGTAAGAATCGTAACTGTTAGTAGTCTGAAGTCTATACCCAGTGGATTGTGTAACTTACTTAGTCACAATACCTGTAAAATAATTTTTAATGTGAAGTAGAGTTTTTTGCTGGTGAGTTATTAGTAAACCTCTTCTGCTATTTCTCTCACACTTTTCTTACTCTTATTTTCACAGACAGAAATAATAAAGGTAGTCTATAACATAGACATTAACAGTAAATCAAATTATCCTAATTAGACACTGAATACAGTTCTCATTCCTGGCATACGAACACCTTGAAGAGGTACAGCATGTGTAGTGTGTCTATTTTCTCTTGACTTCTTCCTGTTGAGAAAACTGAGGTTATTTTTTCTAGTGTGCTCTAGTATGTAGCTTGTTAATGAAGGCAGCAGAAGGGTTGCATCTAGGCTATTGGACTCCAGAGGTTTGGTTTCCTGGGCTTACGCAGTGCAGATGGTGGTCTACTATAAATATGTCTGTGGTGGGTTGACTCTGGCTGGACTCCAGGTGCCCACCAAAGCCGCTCCATCGCCCCCCTCCTCAGCTGAGCAGGGCAGAGGGAACACAACAGGAGGCTCGTGGGTCGGGATAAGGACGGGGACATAACTCAGCAGTTACTGTCATGGGCAAAACAGACTCAACTTGGGGAAAATTAATTTATTACTAATCAAATTAGAGTAGGGTAATGGCAAATAAAAACTAAATCTTAAAACACCTTCCCCCCATGCCTTCATTCTTCCCAGGCTCAAGGTCACTCCCGATTTTCTCCCCCGCTGTCCCTGCTAGCAGGGGGAATGGGGCTGGGGTCAGTCCCTCACCCGCTGTCCCTGCTCCTTCCCCCTCAGGGGAGGGTCCTCACTCTCTGCCTGGCCCCAGCGTGTGGCCCTCACGGGGTGCAGCTCCCCAGGCCCAGCCGGCCCCAGGGGGGTCCCCGCGGGGTCCCCAGCCCTGTCCCCTCCCCAGGGGCCACAGGCCCTGCCCGGAGCTGCCCCAGCACCGCTGCCCGTGGGTCACAGCCCTCTGCGGGCACCCCCTGCCATGGGGTCTGCTCGCCCATGGAGCTCCATGGGCTGGGGGCACAGCCTGCCTGGCCGGGGGCTCCCCACAGGCTGCCGGGGGGTCTCTGCTCTGCGCCTGGAGCCCCCCCCGCCCCCCTGCACTGACCTGGGGGCTGCAGGGCTGCTGCGCTCACACAGTCTCACCCGTCTCCTCTGGCTGCTCTTGCGCAGCAGCTGTTCCCCTTCTTCAATACATCATCCCAGAGTGCTGCCACCATCGCTGATGGCCTTGGCCAGCGGCGCGTCTGCCTTGGAGCCGGTGGCATTGGCTCCATCAGGCACGGGGGAAGCTTCTGGCAGCAGCCCCTCTGTAGTCCCCCACTATCAAAACCTTGCCATGCAATGTCCAAGCTAGCTTTAATGAAATTGCCTTGGATAATGGATGCAGTTTGGCACTAGCAGCATGGAGCTGCTTGTCTGGTTTATCCTGGTTCTTGGCAAAATAAATGAGCCTGATGGGAAATCTGTTATGTCTAGCTAAAGCAGCTACACAGCTTTCCATACCCAAGGTGGGAGGTTTAACTCTGGCTTACCTGTAAGGCATGACACACTGTAGTGTTTTGATATTCCTCCTTATTTCAACAATACTGTTCTTCATTAGTTTCCATGTATAATTCCATTTCTCCTCCATTAATCTACAATAGCATCCAATTACGGTGTGAGGGATGAAGAGCAGTAATGTATGGCAAGCAGGGGAATACTGACAAAAGGCTGAATTTGGGCAAATGACAGTAATATCCCAAGAACCCCTAGGAAGGAGAAAGGGATAGGTTTTCCCAAGATTTTAATTTAGGTACTTTAAATTGTCCACAGAGGGATCTCCCTGTAGTCATTAAACACAGAGAGTGCCTAAGGAAATTAACCTTTGTTACGTGATGCTTTATTTTACACAAGTCTTCATATAAAGTAATGCTTATAAATGGAACAACTTTGAAATGTTACTTAATTTGTGGGATTACTTAATTAAGAATTATTGGTGAATTTTTTCTATCTTTGTGTTACCCCTTCATAAACCAGGATAATGGTACAGTTCATTTGATGTGATTCCACAGTGAATTGGTAACTTCGTGTTTAAAGTATTTTTTTCTGTTTATCAGTCTGTAGACTTCAGGATAGTCCGTGGAGCTTTTGTTAAAAACTTACCTTTGTTTAAGTACAGACTAAACTAATCCTTAGTATCTGGAACCTGTCTTGTCTTAGTATATTACTGTAGTAACTTGAAGAAATCAGTTTATGTGCATCTGTTACAGAACAGAGTTCCGTAAGCAACTGACAAAGTATTGAGTCATCTGCAATTTAAGGGAAGTATTCTTTATGAGCTGTACGGTAGATTAAATTGATAAAAAGAGAATAGTGCTTTGTTTAATATTGTACAATGAACTAATTAATGCATCTGTTCATAGTTTATTCTCAACTACAGTGATATCTCACTCATTGTTTTTGATAAATAGAAGATGATTCTATTAAAGATATTTAATTATTGCTTGTAGAGAGTGATATAAAATCAACTTATCTTTTTCCGTAGTCTTCCTGGAGCCAGAGACCTTGGACCTGTTTTTTGATTTGTATCATTCCCTTCCACCAATGCTGTCTCAGTTAGTAAGTGACACATAGTGATTTACACTCAAGTAATTACAGAAAATAGTCTTTTTACATGCGTACTTTGTCCAAAAGACCCTGTTTTATTCTGTGCATTAGCATGTTATGAGTCCCCTGACTCAGTGCCCAGTCACAATGACTCTTCTTTGAGCTCAACCCCAGTTGTCATTTCTGAATATGAAAGCATTCAAATCCTTCCTCCCGTAGTTCAGCACTACTCAGCCTCATAGAAAACATCCATCCAATTATTTTGAAGTCAGAAACTGTTATAAAAGGGAATTTTAAAACCGAACCATATTTTGTTCAATGATCATATAGACATTACTGCAAAAATAATCTTCAGCCACAGAATGAACTACAGACAGCAGTAGGTTGGATTGCTCCAAGCATTAAGAAAAGATTATTCTGAAAGTTTAATTTCTTTTAATCTTAGATTATTTTTTGTTATTTTTCAGGCACTTTCTTGTTTAGTTCAGTTTGCTTCTGCAAGGAGGTCTTTATTCAGCAATCCAGAACGTGCCAAATATCTTGGTAATCTAATCAAAGGAGTGAAACAAATACTTGAAAATCCACAGGTATCTCTTTATTTTTTATTTTATTGATTTGAAATGCTAAAACAGTTGTGGATTTGTTTTTCTGTTTACAGTCTTGATTAATCTACTGAATCTGTCAAACCTACTTTCAGCCAGACATCCGTTCGCTTTGATTTTTCTATTCAAAACAAAGCAAAACCTCTCTGCATATAACATTGTCACCTGATTAGCAACAGTGTTCATAAAATTTCTATTAGATTAAGCTTTTAACTTTTAAAAATTTGCTTTTTCAAATTTAGGGTTTATCTGATCCAGGTAATTACCATGAATTCTGTCGGTTTTTGGCTCGGCTAAAGACAAACTATCAACTAGGAGAGCTAGTAATGGTGAAAGATTACCCAGAAGTCATCCAGCTTATAGCAAATTTTACTATTACTAGTCTACAGGTAAGAATATATACAGAAGTATTCTCTTTTTTTCAGCTCTTGAATGGCAAAGAGGGCTGATTCTGGTTCTCTGTGTTGGTGTTTTTTGAGAAGGTGGTGGGGCTTGTCTTTGCATAAAAATATATTTTGGCAATGATGTAACTCAGATTTCTAGATTCTCTAGAACTGGTTTCCACTCTTCCAATGAAGTTCAGTAATGGGAGAAAATGACAGCTGAAGTAGGAGATAGATGGATGTTAATCCTCCGGCCTTAGTCCTCACCGTCAAAAAAAAAAAAAAAAATCCAACAAACTACATCCTTTTTCCAACCCTAAAATACTTACACCTGTGCTCCCATGTAAACGTCAAAGTGCCTACACTGACTATATTCTTGAGTTCTGCCTTTGTGCAAATATATATATATATATGTACACACACACACACACAGAGACTTGCCAATATGCTGAGCTGCTGAGTATGACGTTCCCTTGTGAGCTGGATTCAGAAGCTATGTGGAATGATGTCTAAATTTTTGAGGGACCTACATCAGTATGAGAAGGACTCATATCACAGTGATTTTTACCAGATTTATTTTTAAAACACTTCAAGATGAAGGCATGCACACTGTTTGAGTAATACCACAACTATTATTTTAGAATTTCTTCCAGGGTCTTTCTCTGGTCTTCAGAGTAACAGCTGAAGATAGCAACCCTTTAGGAGAAGATTTTGACTTTTGAATTCCTGAGTTGCCCGTAGCAGCTCCATAAGCTTGGAAGAGAAAAGGAAGCTGAGATGCATTTTTGTTCTTCACATTTCCTGTTAGGTGGCTCTAGACAGTTTTCTGCTTAACATTTAGGATTTTTGAATGGCTCTTTTATGGCACTGAAATCTTACCATGTTAAGAATCTAGGCCTAGCTCCGAGTTTTGAGTCATGGATTTCACTTGAAGGAGGTGAGAGTGCCTACAAGTAATTCTGTATCCACGCTATGATGTGTGCCATAGTATGCCTCAGCTCTGACTGGGTCCTTCAGTAATTATGTGAATAAATAAGACTACTAAGAGAAAAGCATCATGTTTCACAACTAAAATTTTACACTGGGATGCTTTAACAGAAGTATGTTTTGTTTTCTTGTAGCACTGGGAGTTTGCTCCAAATAGTGTTCATTATTTGCTAACTCTGTGGCAAAGAATGGTAGCGTCTGTACCTTTTGTGAAAACGGCAGAACCCCACCTCTTAGATACATACGCACCAGAGATAACAAAAGCTTATATTACTTCTAGACTGGAATGTGTTCCTGTAGTTATAAGGTAAACTTGTAATTGCAACTTTAAAACTGTAATATGGAATGTTTAATTTTCTGATTTGTTGGCATATTGTATTTTGGCTATGTTTAAAATCTAACTACTCTGATTCTGATTACCATGGCGATTTCTTTAGATTATCTTAATTGGCTGCTACCATTTTACTTATTTTGCTTATTAAATCCAGGCCAAAATCAAATGTAAATTCTTACTGTTTTTCCTCTCGTGGGCCTTTGTGTTTTCAAAAAAGCTTATTCCCCCCGTCCCTTCCTTGCTTTTTTTAAGACTATCTAAATTCACTATATTGTTCAGCTTTGACATGTTTTCGTGATGAGTCACTTTCTAGTGTTACAGAGAGTAGAGTAATGGGGGAAAGCAGAATGAACCCCACGCACAAGAAAGGGTGAGACCAAATAGAACAATTCAGAGGGGCAAGATTGAAATTGGCAGAGTAAAAATTTCTTAGTTTAAATCTTCTGTTTTCTACTTTAAGTAAATGACCTTATAGCCCACACTATGATACAGCAAATAAGAAAAAAGTGTTTAGATTGTTTAAAGGATTTAATTTTCTCCAAGGGCTTTTATGAATTCCTGCTAGTAGGATCTCATGTCAGAATACAGGACTGCAGAACAAGCCACATCTGCTTTTCCTTTTCGATTTTACATCACTGAGGTGATTTCATTTGCTCTGTTTATGTAAGGAACAAGTGCATTCAGCTTCACTGTTGTTGTTCTTTTGTCTCATCTTTGCCAGAATCTCATGGTTACAAATGATGCAATCTGTCATTTTACTGTTTAGTGACTAGGTTGGTGGGTTTGGCCATGTGTTATCACCCTAGGTCTGTTAAAGGCTGACTTCCTAATGGTTCAAAATCTTGAGCTTCTCTATCTTTGTCTCAGGAACAAGAATTAGTAGTACCTAAGGGAGCTTTCAGTGTTCCAGTGAGAGGGCAGGGAAGGACAAGCAGCTGCTGCAGGTGGAGCCAGTTTTCCTGGTTCTTCTGTCAACCAGCCTACTCTTCTTTTGGCATTTTTATGTTCTTTTTTCAGGTTTTCTGTAATGGAATCTCAGGGTTGAACTTTCATGTCTCAGCTTTCTTCTCTACTCAGTGGAACATTCCATCTCAGCTTCCAGCACTGAAGCACTCTAGGGCTGAGCTGCTGGGTCAGGCCATCTGACATGACCAGCTCCATTGAAGTGTGTGCCATTGTCTTCATCAGCATCACCATCAGCACTGAAAATTCAGTTTCTTTCTTTGGCACTGGTGAGAGATTCTTCTGGATGTCCTTGTTACGTTGCGGAGGAGTAAGCTTTCTAATCTGTGAAAGAAGCCAACAGGGAAAAGATGAGGAAAGTGCTGATCTTCTCTTCTACCAGTCTGTAGTATTCTTAAGAGGGTCTTGGTAATGCAGTTGGCATGTATCTGTTCCTAGCTCTGAGTGACTTTGTTACTCTGTTCTGTGATGAAGATCTTTAGTGGTGGCATTTCCGTAGACAGCAATATCAAATGTAGACTTTAGTATCAAACATCCATGCCATTCCTGAGAAACATGGGATGTCTAGGAGCTGATTGCATGAAGACTTCTTCAGTTTGCTCCAGGGAGATTAACTGATATCTGTGTAAACAAATCCTGTTTTCTGGAATTACTATTTTTCTTACACACCAGTATAGTCAATAATGTCACCCTCCATTCAGGAGCCATCGTGCGGTGTTTCAGACAGAAAAAGTAGCTTGGAGCAATGGAAGTGAAGTCACTTTTGCCCTTTTGGGGGTTTGAATAGCTATTCTCCCTTCTGAGTAAGAGTGAGTGAAGAACTAGTGATTCTTCTACAACTGGTCTACAAGAGAATGTTTTTCTACAAACTAGGAGAAGAGCTTTTATTTCAGATATTTGTAAATACCTGAGAAGAGGTCTGTTTCAACCCATCTTGAATATTAGGATTTTCAGTTGCTGTATATTTTTCAGTTTGGATGTTAGCATTGTTAGCTTTGATAGTCTTTTGGATATTGTCTTTATCTCTAGATTGTTTTCCCGTGCCACAAAAGGACAACATGCTGATGAATAAACCTTTCCTATTGTGATTTGTGTAATGAGTATAGTTAAACTTTATGGCAAGAGCTATTGGTCTCTTTGTTATAGACATCCCATGGGGTCACAGCTTGTTTACAGCAGAGTAAAATAAAGATTTATAAAGCAGTTGCATGGAATTTTACTGAAGCTTGCTTGTTGGCCTTGGTATCGTGGTCCCGTGCTTAATTTTATGAATATGCAAAATCCATTTCTAAGTACTCTGTTCTTCCATCATCCTCTGAGAAGGATGCTGCTTGTTAGTATTTTGTTCAGGTACAGTGGACCTTAGTTCTTCAGATTTACCTTTCTCTGTTCATTATGCCAGCCTAATCTCCTCTCTTCTTTGCTTTTTAAAGTATGCGTTAAGAGGAAGGAGCGAATCGAATACTGTTCTGTGTTTGTGTGGATGGGTATGAGTACATATGTAAATAAAATGAGATCTTATGTCTGTCAGGTGTGTTCATCAGCTGCTAAGGCTTTTAAAGCAGTGATGGTACAAGATCTGGATGGGAAAACAGCTTTTAAGCCATAGTGGCTGAGTGGTTACTTTCTATCTCTATTCCAGAGACAGCTTGGAAGATCCACTGGATGATACAGCTACAGTTTTTCAGCAGCTGGAACAACTGTGCACAGTTAGCAGGTGTGAATATGAAAAGACCTGTACACTTCTTGTACAGTTGTTTGACCAAAATGCACAAAACTACCAAAAATTATTGCACTCTTCTAGTAGGAATCCATTAGAAATCACAGTTCAGGAAGGTTAGTATTTAATTTAATTTTTAGACTGTGTTTTATGTGCCGATAACCAAATACTTGCATATGCAAAGGAGTGGTGATCATATGGCAGGTGTAACTAGACCTTTTCTCAAACTAGGAGTTAATGATCCAAGTCACCTTGCACCTCATTTTCACTGGCTGTCTTTGTGTTGAATAGGATACATTGGCAATTCCTGTGTTTGTTTTAACATCTTGTTACATCTTTGGAATATAAGCATGAGAGCTGTAAAAAAACTAATTGCTGAAAATCAAAATTTTAGTGCCTCAGGTGCCCTCGTGGGAACCAGCTGCAACTTGATGAACATTTTTTTGAAAACGAAGATGATAACTTTCGTTCTTGTTACCGGCTCTTTCCTAATATAGTTATCTTATGGCTGTTGCATCTTTACATGGATAAATGGTGTTGTTTTGAAAAGGTGAGACAGGTTACTGCTTAATACAGCTGTTTCTTTGCATGCTATTAAACATTTGTGATTTATTTTGCTGCTCTTTTGTTGAGTTTGAATATGCTGATTTTCTTCTGTGTAGGAGCCATTTTTTTGCCAATTTATATAAGACCTCCTACTTATCTTTTTTTTTATTAATTCCAATTTCTTCCATACACCTATCAACTTCTGTTTGGGAGAACTTTCATTAATGACCTGATTTCATTGACCAGCTGCAGTCTGAGTTTATGCCCTGCTCCCCAGTCACGGGGAGCCAAAGGGAAACAATCAGCTAGAGTCTTTCAGTGTCAGTGCTCTGGGGATTGCCGTTATGCAGTAGAAAACATTTGATGCAGTTTAAATATTGTGTTTCTTTTCTGCAAACTAAACATTTGTGCTCTTACTGAACAATAACTGTTATATCCCCTAGATATACATAGTTAAATTTAGATGTTTAATGGCTTTTAATGTTACAAAATAAGTTAATGTAATATTAAGATCTCATTTTATTATACTGTCTTGCTCTGTGTATCAATAGTGATGCGGTCATGGTTTACTAAAACAATAATCCCCAAGAAATGGGTCATTAACAGTAGTTAATGATTACTTGTGATCTATGGTAATGACTGATTTCTTTGGGATTATTGCTGTTATAAACCATAATTACAGATTATTATAGCAATAATTATTTTCTAAAAGAAAAGATGTTGTCTGCCTCAGTAATTGCAAAAGCAAATGCACTGAAAATTTTAAATAGTGAAGATATAAAAGAGGGAAAGCAGCCTTACCTATTAATTGGTATTGTACTAAGGGAAGAGAACTATCATCAGAAAAATAACTATGTACTTAAAAATAAGCTACTGCAATTTTTAAAAAGGTTTTTATTTTAAAAGACTATTGGCCAAACTGGTGGCTCTGCTATTTGAACTGCCTAGCACCACTTCACAGTTGCTTTTTGATACCATCTTCAACAGGCCGTTCTTTAGTAGCTGTCAGTGCTAAATTCTTTTGAACAGTGTCCATTTTCTTAGACACTTCAGCTCCTTGGTGTTTTGCTAATGACAGTGCAATCTCTTAGTGTCCTAAATTAACAGCTGTTTGTACTGCAACGTGTACTGTGTCTGATGGGGCTTTGCTTGGAAGTGTCCTGTTTGTGAAGAAGCAGAGGTCTTGAAACAGGGAAATACACTGGTTGTTGGACAGGTCATACTGTCCTTCCAGATCATTAGGGGTGGAACAGGAACAGTATGAGAAGATATATAGAAGTCTTCCTCATATATCTTGTCTTGTATCAAAAGTCAACACTTGTTCCCTGTCGCAAAGTGGGTTTTGTTATAGATCTCAGACTGTATTACATATTCATTTGGTATTTTTTTAAAAATAAGACTGAGATTTAAGAGAAACCCGAATGCTTTCCTGTATGTGTCTTTAAATCATCTGCGTGTTATTCCATACTCTGCATTACATTTTTGTGTGTATTTGATCTCAGCGTTATTGTTTTTATGTATAGAACACACTGTGCTATATACCTCAGACTGAAACAGAATTACTTGTGATGTATAGTCACCAGGTTCTGGCCATGAGGATACTGGTACAGCTCAGAACTACTTACGGTTCCTGGTTGAAGGAGCTTAGGAAGTAGAGCAGTCAGTGCGCTCTCAGTTCTGGGTTTTTCAAAATACAGCAGTGCAAAACGTGAGGGAAATTAAGTGAAGCTTAATGTGATATGAATGAAGACTAGTTTATCAGAGATTTGAAACAAACATGAAATAAACCCTCAAAATTTTTGGTACATACTGTGCATGTCCTGATACAGATGTAGAAATACCCAAAATAAAATACTGTTTTACAGTCATAATGTGACGTCATTTGTTTATCTGTAGTTTATCCTTTATGTTAAACTTCAAAATGAGTTCAGAAGATGCTTTATTTGTCAGAGTGTTATCTTCATGTAAGTTATGCTGCGTTTACTTGGTAAAAGCCTAGTAATGAGGGCAAGACATATTCTAGTTTATGTAAATATCTCACTTTCTCCCTGGGAAGCCTTGTCTGTGACTTGATCTAACTTAAATGGAAGCTCTTCCAAGTTGTCTTTGCTGTGGTGTTACTTTCAACCAATTTGTTTTAATTTATTGCAAAGTATATTTTGCCAAATGAAGATGGAGTCTAAAAGTAGCTTTACTGTCTGATCGTCTCAGTACATTTCCATTGAAGAAGGAACCTTCAGCAGCATCCTGAAGTTTTAACAGGTCTATGTATTACTTTGCTATTCAGGTCTTAGTTTTGATCTGACTTTAGGGAAAAATACTGTTATCTTTCCTGAAAGGAGATACCAATCGTTACTGGATTTGCAGCTTAAAAAGCTGAAGCAGGAATCTGTGTGGCTTGAGTAGGTATCAGTAGCTCATATTTAAAGATATTGCGTATCAGTGTGCCAGAGCGATTAAAATAATCCTGGTTTTGCAACATGGCAATGATTCTTCAGCAGAGGCCGGCCAAAAGAATTCCTCTGAATCAGTGTTCGTAAGCTTAAGAGTTCTATATTTATAAAGTGGGATTTCAGTATTTGAAAGTCTGTATAAAATACACTGCATACTCAAACTCAAGGAGTTATTTATAGAACCTTAGCTTTACAGAAATTATAATCTTTATATTGTAGTTTACTTGATAAGGACATTGCCAGTGGATCTTATAAGTGTTTTAGTGGAAACTGACAGCTAAATAATCTGGAAGCTTGGAAGGCATGACAGCATGGCTTGAAATGGATGAACTCTGTCTTTCAAGGCCTTATAGAAGACAGTCCACAGAGACTTTCAAAACTATGTGGCACTTCACAGACTTTTCTTGAAGAATATGTCTGATTTATGTCATAAATACTTTCTGATATGCAAATCACTTTAGATAGTGCTTCAATATTACTAAGACTTCTCTATTTGAAATAGAACTAAGAAACAAGTAAATTGTAGTGAGTCTCAATTACTTTCAAATACTGTGATAAGCAGATGTAACAGCTCCGCTGTAGATAAAATTGTTCCATGCCTTCAAGTAACTTACGGCAGGCAAGTGAGAATACTAGATTAACTGTGTATCTAATCCTACCAGGCTGAGTTTGCTTAATAGGCATTTTAGGTTAATTGTTTTGTGTTTTATTTATATTTCTATTGTATTTATAATGTCCAGATTAATAAGTTGTTAATAGTTTTTCTGTCAGTTCTGCCCAGAACGTTTTGTTAGCTGATTTGTTTGGGTAGATTTTAAATCTGTTGAAGGGAGAAACTAACCATTCTCTTGACAGCATTCTGCAGTCTGGTACCTTATCGAACTGCTGATAACCTTATGGAAGTGTATTGTACTAGCATAGCGACTTATAATCATTAACTTCTTCTTTTAATGTTAGGACGTCTGGCATGGCTTGTCTATTTTGTGGGTACTTTTGTGGGAGGACGATTAACATACACTAGTACTGATGAACATGATGCCATGGATGGAGAATTATCCTGTCGGTAAGTATTGCTTCTTTTGAATTCTGTATTTTGATATTATTATTTTTTAATGACATTTACTGTCAGCAGATATTTTGAATTTAAATATCTCAGTTTTGTCTGGTTCTTGGACGGCGGGTGCTTAAGGACTGTACTGACTTTCTGTGGATTGAGACCATTCCACTGGCTTTGATCTTTCCTGGTTCATCATCCTGAGCAGTGAAGGGGTCGTTAAGGTTATCGTTTCAAAACTATGTTTCGGAGGAAGGGAAGAGTATTAAAGATAAATATGTCTTTTACTATAAGCAATATTTAGATATGCCCATGTAGCTGCCTGTTTTCATTTGTGCTTTATACTTGTGCGCAAGTGTTGATTTTAATAGTTGTGAGTTATGGCTGTTTATTTTCTGCACTACTTCCTCTACGTTGATTATTGCGGTTGAAGAAATGCAGAGGAACTGCTAGTCAACCATTGAAAATTTAGACTGACTTTTATACTAGAGCTTGGAATAAAAAAGAAGGCTCTAGATTTAAAAATGTACATGCTAGGGTCTTTCTGCAGGTTTTATGGTAAAGGGTGAGCTAGGGATTATTGTGAGTGATGCATTCCTTGTGGCAAACACAAAGTATGTGGCAAACACTTCCTTAATCCTTTTTTTCACCCAGAAGTATGTTTAAAAAGGCATGCATATTTGATCCTGTTGTTTACATCCTCAAGCTAACACATGAAAAAGGCCATTCCAACTTAAAATTGAATAAAAAGCTTTACATTTTCTCCTTTGTTTCTTGCCTTCCTAATCTACCCTGGGGCTCCATGGTGTTAGCAATCTTCCACTATGTTTTTATTGAAAGTGAGAAGTTTTAATATACAGGCTTCAGATGAAGTGACATCTAATCCAGTGACTATGTATTTCAGAATTGACAAAAGGTTAGAATAATTTTTTGAATTGCTAGGGGATTAGGATTTCAAGCAATAGATAGCAGAAGAACACAGGTAAGTAAACAAAGGAATATTCCTTTAACAATAAAAAGTATTACATTTTCTTAGCTGACATAGGCTGAAATTGATTGTTTAAAATCAGTCCTGGTAACATGGAGATAAATACCAAGTAAGGATTTAGGTCAGAAAATACATGTTTTGTTCAGATGTTTTAGGGGACACAGAAGTGGGAAGAAGCAAGGTGGTGTGTTACATACTGTATATGTAAACTTATTTCTAAGTACAATAGTTTCAATTTCCAGGGAACTTGAACAGCTCTTATCTTGCATTTGCAGTCAGAGACCCATGCTTCTCAAGTTTCTTTCATCATGGAATTGATGCTCTAAGAAAGAAAAAAACATTTTACAAACTTACCACAGTATAACATATTTATCTGAGAAAATTTCAAGTGACAAAGTAATTAGAAAAGCATTATGTTGATGTTTATGTTTAATAGTGGTCAATTAGCATAATTAGCCTCAAAACAAAATCCTGGAAGAAACTTAGGCAAACAAAAAATGGCTGATGGGTTCCTAAAGAAATTAGTTATGACAGTATCATTTAATTTGAGAATTCTTCCTGAAAATGGTGTTGGTTGGTTTTTTTCTGTCATTGAAGAGTTTTTCAGCTGATATCCTTGATGGATGCCCAGTTACCACAATCTAGCAATGAAAAAGTAGAACTGGCAATTCTGTGGTTCTTGGATCAGTTCCGTAAAACATATGTGGGAGACCAGCTTCAGCACACCTCAAAGGTAAGTATCTGTTGTAAACCACAACATTTGAAATAAAAAAGCCTGTACAGAAATTGACCTACCCATATGTCTTACGTGTAAAAGCTCGTGATCTTAGCTGGTGGCTGGCTGGCTAGGTGGAGAGACAGATAACCTATTAATATGTTGTTCATCTGAGTGGGCTGTTACCATGTATGCTTTTGAGTTTTGGCATGCAAGGAGTTAATATTTTAACAGCTATGTTCATTAAACAATTTTACGTTACTTTGCATTTCAATTTTTTATTTCAAACATTTAGCAGGGTTCTGCTATATTGTGTTATATTTCACAGCTGGGTACACAAGATTTATTCTTTTAATAGTTCTGTTCTTTTGACAGTTACTCATTTATGTGGTTTCCACTGTATTTCTCACATTACTTGGCTTTTCTGCATTTTAAATAGGGAAGAGGGAAAAGTAAGATGCATTTTTGAAGAAGTGGTAGTTAATTCACCTTAACTGTAGGGGACAGTCATAATGTAGATGTTATAAAGAGAATGTCAGTAAGATGAGATCAATTGATCTTGAGAAAGACTGAAAGAATTCTGTTGGAGCCCCAAGCAAATCTTTAACAAGAATTGTGACAGTGACTGAGATTTGGGTTTACTTGTGTAGTTCTCTATCTTGGCTTTCTGGTGAATGGTCCCAATCTCAAGAATCCTTTTATCCCTTCAGGTTCGAAGTGTACTCGGAACTTTATTGAATGGTTCCTCACTTAATGTTAAAAATAAAGTTTTACACTATACTGAAATCCTTTTCATGAAAGCAATGTGTTCCTTCCAATTGTTAAAGCTGATTTGTTATTTTTAAATGTGGTGTGCTGCTCTAATGCTAAGTAACAGAAGGTACATGGTAAAAACATACTTGTGCTCCCCGTATTTTCATTAGCAGAACTCCTACTGATGGCAATTCAAAGGCAACATGGCTGTGCAGTAGTTGTTACCCTAATCTGTAATGCCTGGATCATTTTTTCTTTCTACCCGATTTTGAGGGTTTTGATTTCACCTTATATTCTGACCGATTGAGGTGTAACTGCGGAGAAACCCTATCAATGTATAGTGTGCTATAGTGGGTTGTAGTAGGAGATGGTGTGCACAAGCTTTTTATATCCATCCTTGTAGAAAGCTGGAAGAAGTGTTTGTGTGTGGGTGAAGCAGCTAGCAAAAACCTGAAGTGCATTATTTGTATTTAATCATCTGAAGCTGTGTTGTTAGTAGAAAAGATGTAAAACTTGAACATTTGCCACCTACACCAGAATTCCATCCCTATGAATTTATCCAGCTCAGCAATGTGTTTTGAATAACCATAAGACTGCCCTGCGAATGCTGCGTGTATGGAAGGTTAAATGGTTAATTATTGAGTACAGTGCTGGCTGCTGTTTCCATTTGATTTATTGAAGAGCTCTTTGAACTGAAAGAATTAACTTTTACCGAAAGGACATGGGGGGAAACTGTGGGATGAATCTAAGAAAATGGTCTTGTGTTGTTTTGTTCTATTGTTTTGGTTTCCCCACCCCCACCCCAATAAATGGACATGAATCAAACTGGTAATATACCATATGGTGTATACTGCCTTTGCTTGTGACCTGTCTTGTATGTAACCAGAGTGGGAAAGTGGGAATTTTGCCAGGCTTTCATGGCGCATAACAGTGGAACGGGTGTTTCTAAATTCTAACCGCAGTTTAGCAACTCCATAGTTCCTTGCAGATGCATTTTCAAGTGTGCTTTTTTTTTCCTTCATTATTTGATTACATTATCTACAAGTATAATTTAGTTTGCAGTCAAATTACACTTTCTTTTTTGTTTTGTTGTAGCCGGCCTGATACAACAGCCTTTCTTTGCATTGATAGAATCCTGTGGTCCATGTCACATTATTTTACTAGATCTTATAACAAAAAGCTGTGTGTGAAGGCATCTGAGCTTCCAGTTTTGGTGCTTTTTTTGAATTTTTAATAAAGCAAGGTGAGGTGTTTGTATACATTTTACAGTTAAGAGAAAGGCAGAAGGCAACGCTTGTGTGATTTTTCTGTTTTATCCTGCTGTAGCAGCAAGAATAGCAGCAGATGGCATTCTACCCTCACAGTTGTAAATCCTCTGATACTGTGTCTTGCTGGCAGCTATCTACAAATATGCAATAAAAAGGCTCACACTTGGAAGCAGAAAAATCAGACATATATCAAGTGACTAAGTTAATACACATTTATATAAATATTCAGGATTGCTTGGATTGTTTTATTTACAGAATGGATAATGGAAATTCTGCATGCTTCAGCCATGTTGAAATGATTTTTGAGAATATTTCTCTTATTTGATCATTTGCCTGTATACAGAAAAGCAGACAATGATTTGAGAAGGCTGAATAGTCAAATGACATCATAGAACAAGTCTTCTATATGAATATACAAATTTTGTTCATTAATTAACTCATATTCTTAAGTGTGTGCATATAATAAAAACAAAGTCATTCTAGAAGAAGAAAATTGGCTAGGTAAATTAATGCATTCCTATTAAACAGTCCACTGGGGCTTGCTGTTTGGGGAAGAATAACAAAACCTTGGAGATCTTTTCCATGATAGTGTAATATACTTCTAGCACCATTACATTTCCAATACAAAAATAATATGTCACGATACTGGCTTTTAGATTGGATAGACCTGTGAATGAAAATATATATATATATATTATATTTCTGTTGAATACTAGACTGGATTCTCTGGTACTGTACAGTGCTATTAATAATCTATATGTCTATCAATACGTATTTTATTTTAATGCTGATATGACTTAGCATTCATAAAGTCACCTTTTTGTGGCGTGCTGCTGATTTGGATGCTGGCAGGGTAGCTGAAGCCAAGTTGGCCGGAAAAGCACTGCACTGTGCTTTACTGAAATTGTAGCCTCTGCTTCTATCTGTGGTAGCTCTAGTACTGCTGTAGCATGCCACTGTCAGCCGCTAATGTAAGTAGTGTAATGTTGCATTGAAATTTGATTTCTGACATCAGACACATGGTATTAGCCTAAACATTGCTGTTTTGAATGAGGCTTTACCTTTGCAATATTCTTAATGTAACAACTATGCAGTTATTTATTTACAAGGGACACTAGAATGGGAGGAAATGGATCACAGAGGACAGGATTTAAATTCAGAGAGTTCTTCGTAAGCTGGAGAAATAACCTGAAAGTTTAAAATGCTGGTGAAATACTATGCTTAGGAATGAAAATTCCGTCTTAGAACTACCACTAGGAAATCTCTGACCAGGCAGCATTATTTCAGGAAATGCTGTGGAGTGTAAGCAGGGGTAACTCAACAGTGTGTGTTGGTTTTGCACACAAAAGAAATACAACATCTTTGTGGCTGAAGTAGCAGAAACATTGTGTCAGGTGCTGTAATTTCCTACTCATTTGTAGGAGAGAATATTTAGCTCTGATTGGCCTTCAGCTGGGATAACGTGTCCAGTTTCGGGCACCATACTGTGGAGAAAGCTGTAGGCAAATGGGAGACTACAACCATGCAAATAAGATGCTGAAGATACTGCTTTGGTTTAGTTTAGCAAATAGAATATTGGGGTGGGGCAAAAGTCGAGGATGTCAAGAGTTGTTTTAGGAAAGCTGGTGATCAAATGTTTTCAGTGCCCTTCAAGGAAAAGACAATATGTAATTGGCTTAATTTGTAGCAAGGATGACTTCGGGAAACTTTTTTAGCTACCCCAGTAATGGACTACTGGTGTGTACTACCCGGGATGCTATGGGTGCTTTTGATTTATGGCCAGGAATACTTCATTCATGCCTCTGTGAAGTACAGAATAAACCAGAAATCCTGCTGGACTAATCTCATGCTTCATAACAAGACTATTCTAAGTGGTCGTGGTTGTTTGCTATGGCTTAGCCAGTGAAAAGCATGCTTGGGGGGAAATGAGCCCTCCTGTTTTTATTGTGTGTTATGCTGATCATAATGAATTTTTCTGTTATTTCAGGATTTTATCTTAGCCTGCCATGTCTCAAGTAACTCATTACAGCCATTTTAAAAGGAAAAAGAATGAGCACTAAGAGTGACGGGAATCACTGTATCTTTGAACGTGGAGAGCTGGCAGAGGAGACTGACTCCTTTTCCAGCTCAAAACATGAGTTCGCTCCTCATTCATCCATTCTAATGAAGATCTTGTCTTAGTTATCCAGCCCCAAGTGGGCCTCACTCTGGTTAGCCTGCCGTTTAGAGAGACTTACCTCTCCTAAGTTGTGTAACTACCTATGGCAAGTGCAGCAAATAAGCTGGGGATGCCAAGAATGTGTTTTGGCTGCTCTTTTTATTGTGGGTTAAAGCAGAGTTCGTCGCTTAATGAGCAGGTGCTTCATAGTTACATGCAAGTTCTTACCTTGCTGTGGCAGGTAGACCAGATCTTGAGGTCTGCTCCTTGGGCTTGAGGGCTGCTTGCATTGCTGCAGTGTTATTTGCTAACCCCAATAATGAATGTAGTTTGATATTTTTGCACTTGGGACACTTAGTTAGGCTAAACAAGGATAGAAAGGGAAGACTTGTTAGCCAGAACCTTTTCCTGCTTCCAAACACACCAGACAGGTCCTTGGAGGGGGAAGGAAAGCAGCAGGAGGGGTTTATAGCCTTCCCTAGAGTGGTCCACACTGCATCTATTCCAGACTCCCCCTAGGAGAGGCTGTATCAGCAGCTGATGGCAGGGCCGGGCGCATTTGGCTCTCTGGCTCTAATTGGCGGTAAGAAATTGCCAAGAGTGAATCAAACAGTAAGTTGTTGGATGTGTTTTGCCGATTAATATATCATAGGAAATTCGACTTAGCTAAGTTAATTGCTGAAACTTCTTAAGTTAACTTAGAATTGTATCTTTAATTTGAAACAAGTGTAACACTAAGGAATCTTCACAGTCTGGAGTCCTGACACCAGTGACAGTGTTCAGTTCAGTTTTTCATGTCTACACAGCTTACAGTGATTATATAAAAAAAGACAGGTTTGGTTGAAGACTTCTCTCTTGAGGTACAATGAAGAGTTACTCTACCAGTGTGCTCTTGAAAATGTATGCATGCAGAAATAAAATTCTGGTTATTGTTAGCTCCTTCGCATCTTCAGTTTTTTGGGGGAGTGCTTTTTTTAGTTGCTAAATATTTTGTGATTGAAAATAGAAGTATTTTGTGGACAAGTCAGTGGTCTATATGTGATAAAGAAATTACGTTAAAATATTAATGTAATTAGTAAGTGTTAAGCAGGGTTTAGAATTATGGTATAGTACTGTCTATGATGTCACTTACTTACACTCTGGGTTTTTTTGTGGCATCCTAACGGAGACGAAGGATTTTCTCTTAATTTTGCACTTGTCATGTTTCCGTTCTACAGCATGTGGCACTGTTTCACTAGAGTTGCCCCTGCAGCTCCCGGTATTGCCATTCCTGAAACAGAGCGGTCAAAGCTGGGACCTGCTCACAGGTTGGGTAAGGGCAGCATGGGGGAAACAACGTTTGTAATTGCAAGTGTTGGAGACTGAGCTATGCTCTTTGGCATAGCCTGATTACAAATTAAGCCTGGAGTTCTGTTTTCAGCTTTTGTAAGCAGAACAATCTTTAAAAAATCCCATTCATAATCCTAACCAAAATAATTATACTTGCAAGGTTGGTGTCTGTTTTGTATATTAAAAAGAATTTATTGGTTAAAATGCATTTAGGTAAACTCTTTTGCTCCAGTGTGGAGCAGACTAATGGTTCCCTGTTCTGCTATTTCTAATCTAACAGTAGCCCTGAATGTGTCTGGAGAAGCCTGGAGGCAATTTTAGTCTGTACCAGGTGGCTCTCGTTTGAGGGATGCCTCCAGAAGTGAAGATCACTGGCAGTAGGGTGTTCCAGCAAGCCATGCTTTCTTTTACCTTAAGTAAAAGCAATAGGGAGCCAGGGTAGAAAAGTAGGAGTTAGAATTGCAACTCTTCTGTTCCTAGGAAACAACCTCCTGTACAACTGAAGAGATAGAGCTGTCACCTTTTGTAGGTGCATCAGTGATTAATCTGGGGAATCCAGTCTGCTTTTCAGTCTAGGGCAGGTGAGAGTGAAGAAGGAAGTAGGAGCATGGATTAACATCTCAGAAAGTGCCTTTACAATTACAAGTTGAAGCGTGGTTATAAAGTGGGGAGGGGGGGATGCAAATGGGATTTCTGACAGTATCTTGTGCACATTTTTTTTGCTTATGTGGTCGATATAAAGAAGTTACTGTACTAACATTTAGGATTGCATATGTATGTGCTTTTAAAGCTTTTAAATTATAGAGAGGTAGATCTCCATTACAATAAAAAATACCTAGAGGGTTTAGAATTTAGACTACACTGTGTTTAGAGGGGAGGAAAAAAATAAAGTTTCCTTTGCTGTATGTTTTTTGCAGTAGCTGAAAGCAAAAAAACGCACGTAACCAGGTACCATCTAACCACTGAACACAGACTGGTCTTCTCATGTGTAATACGTGTTCTGTTGACTTAGGTTATTTTGATATTTCTTCAGTATATGTATATTTCTTTGATTACGTTGCCTGCAGACACAGAAGCATGACCTAGCCAAACGGGGGGGGGGGGGGGGGGGGGGGGGGGGGGGAAGGAAAGAAATACACATTTGTGCAGGACATGACTGCTTTTCATCCTGCACAATGCAAGACCCAGAGATCTACAGCAGTCCCACTGATTTTAGTGGGAATCTTTGCAAGTAAAGGTGTTGATCTGTGTGCGTCTCATAAAAGATTCTGGGTCCTAGCATCTTCATGATTAATGATATCTTAACGCTTATGAATGATTATCATTTTCTGAGCTATAAAATATATATACTGTTTTATTTCATTATAGTGAGGTGAAGATCACAACACTGACAGGTGCTGGAAATTAGCACGCAGTTTTGAAATTGTTCTGTGCACTAGAAATTAGATCTCATTTTAATTCAGCTTTTCCAAACTAGTAAATGAGGTTAATGCCATACATATTCAGCTGATATGGATGAAGAAATTGATATAAAGTAGATCAACATAGCTACAGGGCTACTTTAATTTATAGGTAAAGAGGCAGTGATAAATGAAAGTAATGTAGTAGTGGTCACTAAACTCCTCAGCCATCAGGGATTCAATAGTGTTAGCTGCTCATTAAAGGCATTGTTGGGGTACATCAAATAGAAATTTGAAAAGAAATAGCCAACTAACCGTTAATTATCAAAACATAGAAAATACTAATTATGCCTTAATTAGCTTTTCTTTTAATGTACTGAAATTGTTACTTTTTGTGTAGCACAAATGGATAGTTATATCAACAATAAATAGGTTGTTTTAATAACTTTCTTTCACCTCTGGGAAAACCACACTCCAATTTTTAATATGCAATAATGCTTCTCTCTAGCCTGTAGGAGATGAAAATTATTAAGTAGCTTTATTTTTTGAAGATTTTACAGCAGCTTTGGGAAGAATTATTTCACCATGCATCAATTATTTTTAATTGAACTGAATATTTTTCAGATTGCATGAAATGCCTCTCATTTAAGTTTAACATTTAGAGTTTGTTAAGGAAGCATCATAGTGAGAACTGGTACAACTTATTTCTATGGCATATTCTAGGAAGAATGAAGAACAGTTATTTCAGAAGAAAAATACTGTCACTGGTATTTTTCATTTCAGTGGGCCAAATCTCATTTTTACTGTTTCATAGTTACTACGCTGTTCTCATCCAACCAACTTGCAGATCATAGAGGAGAAGAAAGTAGGGATTGACTTCAGTGGGGCTGGGATCTATCTGGTACTGATGAAAAGCTTCAACAGCTGTTGCAAAATTCTTTTCCTTTTGGGGCAGTGTGTAGCCTTCCCTCTGTGGTTATATGTGCAGGAAAGGAATGTCACAGGCAGAACTGGGTTTGTGTTATCAAACACAACAGGTATGTGTTTTTTCCAGATAAGTGATGGGAGGGAAACACTGCATAGTGCTGGTCCTAAATGCCTCCGAATTCATGCAACAGTCCATGCTGAGTTAAACAGAATAGAATTGCTAGTACAAAAATCAGAGTAAGTAGGTACTACTGTGGTGAGTGATCAAAGTATTGCAGGATTTTTCCAAATCTGTAGAACTGATAGAAACATCCCAAGAAATCCTATTAATGACTTTGTTGTAAACTTCTTCTTCTAAATGTTTTAACTTTTAAAATAGAACAAGTGAGATTTACTTTCCATTACTTGGAAATTCTGCTTACTTACAGAACTTAAGAGGTTATAACGTACCAACTTAAATTTCAAAGAGATTTCAAGCGTTTTACATATACTCAGCATTCAGTGTGGTCAAAATGCTGGGAAAGAGAAGACTGACATGGAGAAATACAGTTGTATTACTTGACAAGTAATTTCCTGGTGATTTTAGTCATACCTTTGAAGAAAAATCTTATTTCCAGAGCTTTAAAACGCAAAAATGAGATGAGAACATTAAATGAACTTGAACTAAATATCTGTCTTCCAGCATGGAGACAACCGCAAAACTAGTAAAACCTGTAGTTCGGTCTTTTCGCGGGATTGGAGTCACCAGTTTGGCTTGCAGCAGCTCAGTGTTTGGAGTTCATCAGGTTTTGTTGGACAAAAGAATTGGCGGTGTGGTTTTTTTAATTATAGACCTCGGAAAAAAACGTTACTTCATATGTATGTGAGTTACTTTAGTTCTCTCCTCTTTGAGACTCTGACTTCCCCACTGACTTAGCAATTTCTAGCACGTTTAGGAGCTAGAAAAGATTTACTTGAATAAATATTACCCAGGCAGATCTTCTTTCGTGTTTTCTATCATAGTTCCTATCCTGCCATAAGCAGAAAGAACTTTCAGTAAATATTTCTAAACTAATATTTGAACTTATTTAATTGCCTAAAGATCAGACAGGCTAAGGTAAATGAATTGTGCCACTGCTTATGAAAGGATTTTTTTTAATTCTGTATTGTGGGTTGCACTGACAACCATCTTGTTTCATGTGATAAATAATTGGATTTCCTTCAAAGAAATCTTAACAATTTGAAGCATTCTTTAAATACTTAGTGCAGAATTGTTTGGTTTTCTGTATTTAAATTAAAAACAACAAAGCGAAAAACAAGTGAGCTAGAATCTGTGTCATTTTATTTCATGGATGTGTATTATGGACAGCAATTCTTACTTACAATGCCTTGGCAAACTAACTCACAGTACACTGTGCCAGTTCTTTAACTTCTTTTAGAAATTTCTTTATTGAATTTCTCCATTATTTGGGAGTTCTGTAGAGCAAAGGACCTGTTGGGACGTATAGACCAACACTAAGAACTTTGCAGAGTCACAAACATTGACTTCCTCATCAAGTTGAGTTGTAAAATATTCTTCATTTCACGTATCCTCAATTGTGCCATTTTGTACTTCGTTGTTTTATGTGTGAATTGGTATGTTTTTCTACTTGGACCATCCATACAGCACTTTCTCTTCTGTGTTTGGCTGGGGAATTCTTGTTTTGCTTTCACTTTTCCCAAATTTTACATTATATATGCCTAGTCTTCCTCCTTTTCTAGCAGTGCTGTTTAAAATCTTCAAATCCCTAAAATCTTCTTTCAATTTAAGTGCAGTGTATTTGCTGCTCAGTTACCTGTACCTTTATTTTACTAACTTATCTTTTGGCTTGTTGCTCATGACAACTGAAACCTGCATGAATCTTTATATAGATATTTAATCACATGTTTACAGTTAAAGCACTGCCTGCATGAATCTTTATATAGATATTTAATCACATGTTTACAGTTAAAGCACTGGTTTAAGTGCTGTGCTGCTTTATTTTAGAATTTTATAACACAAATCAGACAAACCTAAAAATAAATAATTAGCATAGTTCAGTTCTGCACTTGGCTGTAACTGAGCTTTATTTTGTAGCTGCTAATAAAGGCACATTATCATGTTCAGGCATTGCAATTATCATTGAAATGTGTATGTCCATTAACTGCAACATTAGGCTGAGGATATAATTACTGTCTAGAGCCAATATCTTTGTGAAGTTACGTCTATGACGCTATTAAGCTATAAGCAATATTTGTAAACTAATATTTAAAGGTTTCAGAATTGATACCATCACTTGCGGACTTAAAAACTAATCCTACTTCCGCTCCAAATTATTGGCTTCTTAAGTATTTGGCAAATATATGATTGGGTTATTTGGATGCTAATATAATTTGTGATTTGAGAGACTACTGTTTTTCTAATCCAAGTACCCAGAACAGATTGAACTGGTGGCAGGAGAAGAGAGAAGCTGTGGTAAAAGCAAAATGCTGATAAAACAGCGGTACAGTATCTCACAACATACTGCAAACATGATTCATTTTTCTTGTGGTAGAGTTAATGTTTCTGACAATTTAGTACGGGAATTCAACCACAAAAAAAAAAAACCCTGTTGCATGCTAAGAAGAGAATAAGGAAGACTTTCCTAGTAATATCACAAGTATGTTTTAAAGAGAAATGAGATTGAGTCTGGCCATTGATTTGCTTTCTGAAAATTTCTAGTATTTGTGCTGACTGAAGAACATGAAATTTCCTGTCAAGTTAGGTTGGCGGTTCATTTGCAAAACTCAGTTAAGTCACCTGTAATTAATTCCACACATGTGATATTTGGGTCTATAATGAAATACCCTTTTTTTCCACATTCTGTTTTTATATGCAAAATAGGCATAGTAATAGTTGACTTTTTAAGTATTTGTATCAATTAGCTTTGTGTTCTGTTCCCTTGGTATGTGAGTGATAGTCATTAATTTGTTTAATTTGCTTACCTGTCTTGGAAATTGAGATTTAGGAAATGCTGATGGAGGGGAGATACACGTTACAGAGAATCAATCTTTCAACATTTTTCATCTTATTTTGAATGCAAGTGTATTTAATTTTTTTCTGGAACAGAGGAACTATCACGTAGCTTAGTGATTTTTATCTGACATAGCCTAATAGAATTCCTTTTCCTATTTTACAAAGGTGGTTTCAAATTTTGCTCTCACGTACATCTGCTTTTGGGCTTCCCTGCCTCTGCTTTGTCTTTGATGACTGGGTTCATTTGTAATGACACTATTTGTGTTTTCTGCCCACGTCAGTAAATACTACTTTGTGTTTATTATATTGTTTGCACTTATTATGTTATGTTCTTTGTTTAAAAATTCAGTTATTTCACCTCAAGCAGATTCTCTGCTCTGAGTAACTTATAGCTGCTGGACCTTTCCACTTCTGCTGTATATCTGATACCAACTTAGTGAGAAGGAATAAATAGCAGATAGGGCATCTTGGGATAAAAAAAACCCACCATGCTGTCTTGTGACTTACTCATTTAAAATATATTGTTTTTGTTGCGGTATGTTGGCCTCATGTCCTCATTATTTAAGTAGCTTAATGAATTAATTTCCCAGACCTTGCAGTAAGTAAATTAACCATCAGAGTTCACAGCAGAGTGAATAATTCTTTAATATTAGACTACAGCAATTTTTATGACTCAAGCTAAACTTAATTATGAAATTGCTTATTGCGTATTTGCGTAATTCAGAGAGGAAAAATATGCAAAGTAAAACATGATAAGTACGTCTGTCAAAAAAGAACAAAACATTGAAATCCTAGGAGGTTAGATTACTCTTGCTGATACTGGTTGAAGTTTAGGTACTGTGTTCATAGTCTGCTCTGGTCAGTGATGCTGAAAGGGTTTTTGATTTTAGCTGATCAGCTGTTTATCATCTCCTTCAAAACTGCTGAAGAATTTAACTTAGTTACCAGCAACTAGTATATTTCTGAAACAGTCCTCTAGATGATCCTCTAGATTTTCTTTCAGATTAGTGTTATAATTTTAGATTTATATGAGGAATATGTATTTGTACAACAGTGTTCTTAAATAGTAATTGTTCTAGAGCACTAATTTTTCATTTTAAAGATATTTTTTTTCCTGATAAAGTATATACCCCAAGTAGTAATCTTTCCAGGTAGCTTTATGCGCTGACATTTTCTATTCTTATATGTGAAACAAATGTGGTAATTGAGTAGATAAAGTACAAAACTCCACTCTTTGTGACCTCCGGGTCATTTGGTTTTGGTCTTACAAAAAAGTGCAGTTTCTGACCTGTGTTAAAAGTTGCATGTAAACTGTCAGTCACTTGGACTATTTTCTGCTTTTATTTATAGTCACAAGTTCTGGTATAATCCAAAATTGCAAAGAACATTCTGTTCTCCTTTTACCTCTTCCTGTCATATCACTGTTCCTGGTTTTTTTAATTAAACAGGATTGGATAATTTGCATTCCTATCAGGATGGTCTATTAATATATTTTTTAATGCTTTTTAGACTTATTTTTATGTATTTGTATTGAAAGATCAATGTTGAGCTGATCCTTTAAAAATGAAGACGACAAGTATTTGTGGAGCAGCGTATACAGAAAACTTTGTCTCTTTTCATCAAGCTGTTGTCACCTAACCATCCAATCTAACCAGCAATACATCACTTCTACTCTGGAAGAGATGAAGTCAATGGAGCTGAATTCCTAAAGGGTTTTTCCTGCAGAGCAGCAGCAGTCATATCCAGGATATAGTACAAGAAACCTTTTGGGGTTTGAGATATAAATGAGGCTTCAGCTACTTCCTCTGTTTTGCAGTTCCTTTGATCTGGAAACTTTCCAGGTTGATGAAGTCATCAGATTTCTGAATCAAGGGCTGGTTTTTTTATTTGGACTGCTCTTGGCTTCACATGCCTTATGTAAACGGCCTGATGTGCTGTCTGAGATTATCATAGTAAAGAAAACATCCACATCGTTGTGAAATGCTTCGTGATGAATTAAGTGAAAGTTTCCTCTGAGGCAGATGAGGTGTTGTACCTATGTCCTTCATTTTACATCTGTGTGAAAAGAACTTTACCAAGCAAAGTTTGCACAGAAGTCTCTGCAGAAACTGCATTTTGCTCAGCCAAGGAAGGGGCTTCCAGCATGTTCTTCTGTTCTTACTTGTGTTTCAGGTCATGGCTCGTCCAAATATTTTGATAATGCCTGCACTTTTTTCCCAGTGCTTTCAGCAAATTAGAGATATACTCTAGTGAATTAAGATACTCTAGGTAAAGTTGGGGTTAAGTGAAAGTTGTTTACAAATACAGAAAACAGCGTTGAACCATAAGGTATTTCTTGATGTCTCTGCTGTTGATGTTAGGCGGTCTTAGCTTGCTCCTGCTGTATTCCATTAACATAAATATAGACAGATCAATTTTTTTCTTTATAATTTATTATCTGCCTACCTTGTGTATATTGTTACTAATGTCAAATGAATCAAACTTCAGACATGATGAGGTTCAGAATTTAAATCTGTGTTTCCAAATGGTTTCAGCAGCGTTGCTTCCTAATGACTAGCCCGACAGCTGTGGCCTTTCAGTCTTGAGGACTTACTAGCCATCTAGTAAGATGGGTATTTACTAGACCTTTAATGCTACTCAGTACAGTCTTTAAAAATTAAGAGAATATTGAAAATATTTTTGTACTGGTCTGCATAACTACAATAGACAGTCTTATGCTTCAGCTTGATTGATTGAAGAGATCTAAGGACACAGAAGAAACAATAGTTTTTAATTTCTAATAGAAATAGGAGGCAATAAAACTTGTTTGATAGTTGGTGATCAGATGATCAGTAACTGCAGGGGAATTTCTCTTTCTCAGTTGAGATTGAAGGGTTCATGCTATAATTGGAAGATCTCTGTGAGAGAAAGGTGTAAATTAGTTTTAATTTTTCTGGCTACTGTGACTAGTCCCTCTTTTGATTACAAGGTGGACATGTGAAATCCCTAAAACATACCTTTCTAAGAGAATGGACTTCTTGGGCTAAGAACACATGAAACCAACAGTTGAAAATGTCTATCCAAACATCAGTTAAGTGCAGGTTCTTTCAATATACTAGTAAGATCCTTTCATTTTAAGTCAGTTGCTTTGGTGAGTTTCTTCTTAGTTACTATTTTAAGCTTTACTTTTTCTATAGTAAGCCCTCAGAGTTCAAAACCTGAATTTTTTCTGTTCCTGTCATTAGAAGTAGTCAATGAAATGATTTTGAAAAGCAGAGATCACTGCAGAGAAATTGTGAGTGACTTTCATGTACATCTGAATTTTAGGTATTTTAAACCCATTTTTCTCATCCTTTTTAAAGTAGTACTTGTTTCAGTGCTCATTGGAAATATATACTGCAGTTCAACGGTGGAGTCATTCACCTAAAAGTAGGATAGGGATGGGGCTTTTTTTCCTCAGCCCGAACGGTCATAAAAGTGGGAGTGAAAGGAAGATCTGGAATCATTCTGAAGTGAAGAATTTTTTATTTCTGTTGAGATAATTCTGAGTGTAGAACATGTGTACAGTGATTATTCATTACAACAGAACTACTTATTTTTCATAAGATATTTAAGTATTACTCAGAAGTTATCCTTCCTTCAGCAAATATATTTATTTAAAAATGGGTAGGAAGAATTTTAGCAATTCTGAGAAATTTGGTCCGCTTTCTGTGAGTTGCTATTTAAGGCCTTATTTTCTATTCAGTTGACCTAGCGAGTTCAGGAACTAAGGCAGCCAGCATTTTCTCAAGTTTCTGTATTAGGGCTCTTGGTGTGAAAGTTTGAGAGCGATATTGTATGTCCTTGAAAACCTGGAGCAAAAAATTAAAAACAAAATTTTACCTAACTTTGAGACTGAAAGACCATGACAGTTAAATGGCATTGGTATGCGAGTTTATTAGCCCAGCAGTATTCTGAAACTATTCAGAATTTGCTTGGGGAAGGTGGCCAGGCTGGCTGAGTGATGAAATCTAATGTTTCCACCCCACCCCCTTCCTTTCCACTAAGTATCTGGATCATTTGCATTTTTCATCCTATTTTATTGTACTATTAGGAAAAGCAGGAGAGTTTTCTTAGATAAACCAGATCTTTTTGTTGTCTTAAAGTTTAAGAAATTCAAAGTTTAACTGGGAAAATACTTTAAAAATAATAGATATGGAGTCTTTTTTCTTTGATGTGATTGACTGGCTTTGCAGGTCACAACTAAAGAAGCGTACAAGGCATGATGTTAGAGGTTACCCATAGATGATTTTTCTCTCCAGAAATAGGAAAGTGAATCCATTGCTACTCTATTACTTCCTTCTATGTGTTGCACAGAAAATTGTCATCTTGTAAACCGACCTACCTTGGATCATTCTCCTCCTTAGGGAAAATTTGGCTTGTCACCTTCAGATCCAGGACCACTCATAAAGGTCCAGGTGACAGGTCAGTGTCTTTAAGTGTACTTTCCATCCAAGTAAGGCAAGCCAGTGAGGATTATATTAAGCAATGAGAGATGAGCAACCTCAGTTAGGAGTCTGTGGGGCTGGTATGGATATTTTAAAGAAGCTTGTTTCTTCAAAAGTTTTTTGAGACATTGACATGAACTTATCTTGCAAGGCCAAACTGCCTAGGCTGGAAACCTTTCACATCTCTTGTCAACCATTTTGAACATGTGTACAGTATGACTGTGTTGAAGTTTAGGAATTCCCATGGTCTTCCTTAAATATACAGTCTTCAGCTCTCGCTTCAAACAGAGTATTGGATTCTGTAACTTTGACTAATGAGACTCTCTCGAAGGTGTTCATAGCATGCTATGAAATCAATGATTTCAACTAAGATCAGGATTGAAAATGATACATCTACTTTTTCTGGTTTCATGATCTTGGCTATACAGGGCACTGGATAATTTTCCAAGTGCAATCTATGACAGTTTGTAACTTTCTTGCAGGAAGTGTGTTCTCTAGTAAGTTTCCATGAACTAGAGTCCAGCACTTCATGTAGCTGCAGCGCACATACATCGTTCTATTCACGTACACTGTTGCCCACGTTCAGCCATACATCCAAATTGAGAGTCGTTCCAAATTACTGGCTTTTTGCATGAGAATGAGATGTAGTGCTTCCCTTTGATGTTACAGAAATGCCATCTTTTCTTACAGAGACGTAAGTCCCAGGTGCAGCTTTTCTAATGGTCTAATACAGACCCGGGGACCTTGTATATATCTATCCCATCATTTTAGACTTCTGCATTTTCTTGGAAGTTGGTATAAACCAGGCTCGTTAGAGGTGAGCCTGAGGGTGGCATGCCAGTGGGAGATAATAGCACAGCTGCAGTGCATCTATGCCAGTGTCCCAAGCATGGGCAACAAACAGGAGGAGCTGAAAGCCATCCTGCAGAAGGAAGACGGTGACATAGTCACCATCTTGGAAACATGGTGGGATAACTCGCATGACTGGACTGCTGCAATGGATGGCTGCAAACTCTTCAGGAGGGATAGGCAAGGAAGAAGAGGTGGTGGGTAGCCCTGTATCTTAGGGAGTGTTTAAACTGCCTAGAGCTTAGCGATGGTGACTGTGGTTGAGTAGGGGTAAGATTCAGGGGAAAGGCCAACAAGGCAGGTGTCATGGTGGGAGTCTGTTACAGACCACCCAACCAGGATGAAGAGGTTGAAACAGATGAAATGTTCTACAAGCAGTTGGGAAAAGTCTCACTCGCTAGCCCTTGTTCTCAGGGGGCACTTCATCCTGCCACATGTCTGCTGGAAATACAGCACAGCAGAGAGGGGACAGTCCAGAGGTTCCTGGAGTGTGGAAGAGAACTGCCTGACACGGCAGGTCAGTGAGCCAGCCAGGGGAGATCCCTCGCTGGACCTGCTGCTTACAAACAGGGAAGGACTGGTGGGAGATGTGGTAGTTGGAGGGCGTCTTGGACATAGCCATCACAAGATGATAGTTTTCAGTTCTTGGAGAAGTAAGGAAGGGGGGTGTTAGCAGAACTTCTACCTTGGCCTCCCTGAGAGCAGACTTTGCCTGTTTAGGTGCCTGGTGGACAGAGTCCCTTGGGAGACAGTCCTGAGGGGCCAAGGTGTTCAGGAAGGCTGGACATTCTTCAAGAAGGGAAACTTCAAGGCTCAGGAGCGGGCTGTGCCCATGAGCTGAAAGCCCAGCAGCGGGGCAGACGGCCTGGATGAACAGAGAGCTTTGGCTGGAACTGGGGGACAAAAGGAGAGTTCATGATCTTTGGAAGAAGGGGCAGGCAGCTCGGGAGGGCTGCAAGGGTGTCACGAGGTTATGCAGGGAGAAAATTAGAAGGGCCAAAGCCCAGCTAGAGCTTAACCTGGCTACTGCTGTAAAAGACATTAAAATTTTTTTTCTAAATACATTAGAAACAAAAGGAGGGCTAAGGAGAATCTCCATCCTTTATTGGATGTGGAGGGAAACATAGGCATAAAGGATGAGGAAAAGGTTGAGGTGCTTAATGACTTATTTGCCTCAGCCTTTGACAGCCTAAGACCAGTTGTTCTCAAGGTCTCAGCCCCCTGAGCTGGGTGACAGGGATGGGGAGTGGAACAAAGCCCCCATAATCCACGGAGAAATGGTCAGCGACCTGCTACGCCACTTAGACACACAGCAGTCTCTGGGGATGGCTGGGATCCACACGTCTGGCTGGGCGGCCGGGCCAGAGAGCGGTGGGGAATGGAGTCACATCCCGCTGGCGCCGGGCACTCGGGGGGTTCCCAGGGCTCAGGGCTGGGCCCGTCCCTTTAACATCTTTACTGAGGGGCTGGGCGAGGGGACGGGGCGCACCCCCAGGCGGGTTGCAGGGACACCAGGCTGGGGGACAGCTGATGTGCCGGGGGCAGGAGGCTCTGCAGAGGGACCTGGGCAGATCAATTAGTTGTTCCTAGGTCAGGGAAGGGATTTTTGGATTTTCAGTAGCCAACAGCCACAAAGGAAATAATTCACTAGCAATTGTGTTTCCATCTACCTATCTCGTAGATAAGGGTATCTCTTATCTTTCCTTGCAGGTGCCTATCTTAGTGTATTACTGTATGTAGCCTTTTGATTCAGAGAGAAATTTATTAACTTACCAACTTTCCAGTAAATGATGATCATTGGAAGTTCAAATGCAATGAGGTGAGAATGGCCAGTTGCTTCTCTGCATTTTTTCCTAATACTAATAATTTCATTCTTCTTGTACTAATCAGGAATTTCTGAACATGGCAAAGTCCTTTGCTCTGTGTCAGCTACCTTTGAAAGTCATTGATAGGTGATAAATGCCACTTACTTCCTCAACATCATCATCGTTCGGGGAAGTTGCCTGCTGAAAGTATAGTGATAGTCTTCATCATATGAGAGAATTGTTCTATCTACACAGGCTTTGCAACTGACTTAAGTTTATACAGCCCTTCTGTGTAAGTGATTTCTGATTGTCATGGTACTATGGTTAAATTTGGTGTAGTAGCAGGACTTCTTTGTAAAGCTACCAGTACCGTTTGAAGCTAAGGAAGAAGGGTGTTCTCCTAAACAACTGGGATTTAAATCAAGTTCATATTTTGCAAAGTAAATATCTAGAATCAGAGAGACGATTTATGATTCATATTTATTAGTACTTGTGATAATCCTTTTTTTTTTTTTTATAATTGTACATGTTGTGAAAGCCACCATTTTCTTTACAAATAAATAAATAAATAGCATTATTGGGAAAGATGTAGTATGTCTTACAACTAGAAAGTCAGCAGAGGGAGCACATGTTAACAGAATTGTATTCAGTGTGATGGACTGGTGGTGGTAATAGTTCTGGTGATCAAATATTTGTTTGTTTTCTATTCTATAAAGATTTAATTACAGTAACGCTTTTCATACTGCCAGCTTGAATACACTTGGATGCTAAACTGCAATGTTATTTCTAGAGGCGTATGGAACTGTCAGGCAGAACTGAGCTATGGTATATAGGGGTGTTTCTGTGGAGAACCGCGGATTACTCTTGGCAGTTGATTATGAGGCGGTTTAACTTTGTTCTGGTTTGCCTTTTCCTTTCTTCATTTGCCAAGCGAGTACCTTGTGCACATGGACCCCCTCTGGTCATCTCTGGGGGCCAGGGGGAAGGGAAGCAGGTGGGTGTAGGGCTACTTGCTCTTCTGTGTCTTCACCTACAGGTTGGTGGCAGTAAGCTTCCTACTTGCCTTGACGCTACTTTGGCCCGAAGCAAGTGAGAAAATACTTTTGAGAAAACATGTTTCATTTTTAAGCATGCTTAACCTTAATAGTTATGACAAGTTTTTAAAAATCTGTGCATTTGAGACAGCATTAATAATTCATGCGTGTGTCATTAAAAAAAGAACAAACTGTCTGTAGGGTCATTAAATTCTTACTTGGCTAAGATCATCAAAGTTTAAATGACCTAAAATGGTACATTGTTGGGGTCGTAATAATGCTGCTTGGAAAAAAAAAGTACCCTGTGATTTAGTTTTGATTCTGACAATACTCAAAAGGATTTGTTATGTCTTACAGACCTTTCTGCAAACTACTAATGGGATGAACACAATATATCACTTTTATAATAGTGAGCTATTAAAGGCAAACATAAAGCAGTCTGAAGCCCATAAGTGCTGCCAACAGCTCCTGCTTTAATGAATTCCCTTTTAGATGTCCATTAAATGCTCATGGCAAATGTACTCATAATGGAAATGGCAAATCTAAATGGGTAGATATGAATAATCCATGGAGTTTAAATTCTGTTTATGATCATCTTCACATTTAGTTTTCAAGACAACGCAGTTTAGTTTTCATTACAGTTTGGAATAAAGAGGACAGGGAGTAATTGATTGCTTCAAGCAGATTAAAATCAATGGGTTGCTTTTCAAAGAACCCGTTCAATGCAGTAATTTCAACTTTAAACATTGATTTAGGAAACTCAACACAAAATGTTTTGTGCCGTGTGAACTTTTATGTGGAAAGAGTAATACTAATTTTATTTCTATATATCTGTATATAGAAATATATAGAGGTTGTTATCAGTATGTGCATGAGTAAATAGTGATCTATATTAAGTCATTTTGATATTATTGCACTCATATAATGAATCAATGAGATTCCCGTCATCATTGTGATACTGTTTGTAAACCATTAGCACACAGAAATTACAGCCCATCATACATCATTACTGTGATTGAGGCTTTATTACCATATTCTCAAATTGCTTGCTTGCTATAAAACTAAATAGACACCAGACAACTATAGGTAGACGATAGACTGTGCATTATTGTGCTGGAATAATGAAGGATTATTGTAGCATAATGGGGCACAACTTATGAGGAAAATAAACTTGGCAGCAAAGGAGAACTTGAGTGTTTTTAATGTTTGTTGTTACTACTTTAAAGGTCAAATATATTTGTTATGATCGAGTTACTGTTTCCTTATTTCATGAATCATACGCTTTTTATATTTCATATAGGTTTTGTTTTATATTTAAGCATTTAAAACCGGGGAACTGCACTGCAATATTCAACTCCAGAGACGGATTGACAGCTTTTGAAGTACTGGTGTGGTTGTGGAGGTGGTGGGGTGGGCAGCAGGACATCCGTAGCAATGCACACTTACATTGTACTGTGCTGAAAAGAAACAGAAGAAAAACTGCATCAACAGACATCAGCTGTTAAGAAGGGATTAAGCTCTCCAAACAGGCAAAGGATACATTACGAATTTTCGGAGCTGCGGTGAAAGAATTCATATCTTGATCTTAAAAGAGGAGAAAACACACTGAATTTGGACTTGGGGAATTTAACAATCTCTCATGACAGAACTGGGAGCTTTACTGTACAACACCAAGACTCGCAGGATATGCTCAAGGTGTGACTTTCTCTAGCTACAAGAAAAAATCAAACTGATTTTCTGAACTTTGGGGTGATTTTAGGCCCATAGGTCAGCCAGTGTTAATCCCAAAGTCTCAATGGAGATAGAACTGCAGCTCCAAAAGAAGTTTTGTAGCATCCTGTGGAGATGCCTCAAGCTCACTCTTATACTTACTCTCTCCCACTTCTCCCACCCCCCATGTGCTTGCTCACACCTTTCTTTTCCCCGGTTGCTCGCACTCGCATTCTCCTCCCTGCTTTTTTCACAGCAAATTCCTTCTGTGATACAGGTCTTCAGTGAATTTGAAGTGACATTTGAGATAATGCATTCATAATCCTAGAGCTTTTTTTTTTTTTCCTCCGTGGAATTTGAGGTATTCTGAATACAGGATTTATTCTGACTAGGCCAGGTAGGCATTGTTTGGCCGAGGATTAATGGAAACATTCAGAGTTCCTGAAGTGGTTCCAGGTTATTACAGTAATCAATTACTTGTGTTTCAGTAGGACCTACAAGCCTTGGTTGTGTTCAAGTACCAAACTATTAGTGTACATATATGTGTAAGCCCTATTTTGAGAAGGTATGTAGAAACATATTTAACAGTGGATGTTACCAGCCACAGTGAAAATAGAATTATTGTTTCTTAGAGCTTGCAGTCAAGCGTACAGCAGGAGAGAATGGATCCTTGCAACAAACAGAAAGGAAAAGAAGAATGTGACTATACCCCCATACAATCTGGGAGTGGGATTCAATGTCTGGGAGTATTATTTTATTACAAAACTTGAATGATGGGCTGCTGAGTGATGACAAATCTTCAAGTTTGCCCTACTGTAGCTCGGCTGGGATCTCAGGGACTCAGCTGTGTGCTCCCAACTCCTGGTTTTATTCTCTTTTATATAAAGTAGGTGTGTGATTCTATTAACTTATTAAAATCAGACATGTAACATCTCTTTTGGAGCCATCATCTAAATAGAGACATAAAATCACTTCACTGGGCAGTGCTAATACTTGCTATCATCCAAGAGCTTTGTTATCATTTGTCCTATTAGATATGCAGAACTGAATTGAGTTGGGAGACAAACAGAATCAAGCAAAATTATTTTTTAAAAACTGTATTGCTGGTATAACATAAATGTATGAAGTATATGGAAGAATAAATATGTGTAATTATTTCTGGTTTTCTTGGGTTGGATGTTGTATTTGAAAAATTGTCTAACTTTTTAGTCAGAAAGCTCAGTTATAAAGAACTGTTGACTTTTTTTTTATACTGTTTTCTTTGTATAAAAGGTACAGGGCAGAATGACTGAGGGTATTTAAACATTAATGCAATTGTTCATGTAGATATTTAACCATTTTAAAGTATACTCCAGTTAGCTTTGCCAATGCCATAATTGAGCAGAAAGCCAAAGTCAGATTAGTAATTATATAAGATACTAGAGTCAAATATATCTTTATTCACAGCTTTCTTACCACACGTAGGTTCTTGATTACTTTTTTGTCAAACATTTCTAATTTTAGTATTGTCAGTCCAACAGGTTCTCTAACAGTCAAGCTCAGGTAGGTACATTCTAGAGTTAAATGAGATTTCTTAAGGCTTTCAGCCAAGTTTCTTTAAATGAGATAACACTTAACCTACCAATCACTTAATTGGGACTCATGACCCATTTTTATTAAAAGTTAGATTTAGCAAGTGTGAATAAGGCTTCGACTGTGTAAGTCAGTCTTTTACAGAAGTAAATGTTTTCTTTGGTTTTGTTTTTGGATTTTTATATTCCAGTAAATGGAAGTTCCACTGTAGTTCTTATGAATGTATTTATGTGTAAATGACCTAACAGATGTTACAACATCTTCATTATAAATGTTTGTTGTTAAAGAGGGAAAGTATAAACAGCCTTTCGTTTCTTGCATTTCTGCATGTGTTGCTATCCTGTAGACAAACAGTATATGTTCACCAGAACAGCTATGACAGTACCTCTGCTGTTACAGTCAGACAGGTGGCACATCTGTGGATGTGTTCTCACACCCGGTTCTCTGCATCCCCGCCGCATGCATGCGAGTGCAAGGGCAAAATACTCCTGGCTCTATTTAAGTTCTTCTTTATAACAAAGCTTTTCTCCATGTATTCTTTCAATTGTTCCTCTGGCCTTCCGTATCATTAAGTGTTCCAGCTTGGTCACCTCTCCGGAACTGACAACACAACTGAAAGCAGTTTTTGTCTGCCCATCCTGTGGGAGGCATATCCCTTGAAATGCAAGTGCATTTTCTTTACTACTTTTAGGATCTTCATGTTCATTAAGCCATATTCTTGCTGTAAGCAGGAACATAATCTTTGGGATATTCTTTTTACAAAAGTGTTGATATACTTTACTGAAGATAGGTGAAAAATTAAGATTAGCTCAGTACTTTCTGGTAAGCTGGAATGATTATTAATCTGCTTACACAATAATGACTGTTGATCTCATACAGAAAATCATTGCTGTTTTCTAGGAGAATCTTCTTCCATCATCACTGCAATGAAGGAATTGTATTCAGCACTGTCCCAACTGTAACATGGATGTGGTTCTCCACTCTTGGACTCTCTGTCCATGTGTGTGCTCATTTATAACACTTCAGACATGGACAACCAGGTCTTGCACTGGTATTCCTTTGGTTGCTCTCTCTCAGATGGCAGGCTGCAGCAAAAAATTATCTTCCCTCACTTTAACCAGAAAAATGTTGCCATCTGAGACCTAAAGGTCAAAGTATCCCACTGCTTTTCCTGAAAACTCCTGTTGGGGATTGTTGGTGGCTAACCTGTGACAAAACCAGTTTGGGCAGTATTGGTTGTAATAGGTGTTTTAGGCTGGAAATGGATGTGTTTTCATCTGTCTGGCTTGGCGTGACAAGGTCAAAAAGCAAAATTAATTTCAGTCTGCCTTTTACCACCACAATTTACTGGTGACTGGTATTTAAGCCTTCAGGCCATGAGACATTCAGAGAGGGAAGCTTCTCTTTGTACTCATATTTGTTACCTTGAGATTTCAAAGACAGGTTCTGAAAGAGAAAAAGACATACGATCTGTTTTGGTGTTGACATTCTTCAGCGATGTTGTAACATCCTTTTTACTAGCCTACTCAAAAGGATCCAAATCTTCACGCCCTTCTAAATTTGTGCTGTAGTCTGTACCATCTTCCACCAGTATTCTGCCCTTGTAGAATTTTTAGGCTATTACATCAAAACATGGTAACTCATTTTAGGAAGGTAGAAACATGTTGCTTCTGGAAGTTATGAGTAGCTGAATATTTGCATGAGCAAGGGTTGTAAACAGTTGGATGCTGAGGTGTTGGGAGAGCAGACTCCTTAGGGCTTGGTTGTCTCCCTGCAGAGATTGCTGGAAAAGGTAACAGGAGCTGTTAAAACATCTCAGAGGCTACCAAAATAAAGCCTTATCCTTTTATCCCAATGCTTTCTTCCAGAGAGAAATCTACATTTGTGTCCACACAGAAGTTTCTTCGTTCTTCTCATCTGCTGAGCCAGCTACCTGGAGCTTTCTATAACATAAATAATTCTTCGTGTTATTACTTGGTTTTTCTCACTGTATGAATAGCCATCTGAATTATTTTTTTTGGTTTAAAAAAATAAATTACTAGTAAAAGAAGTCTTTGAGATGTGTAGCCCAAATACACATTTACTTCTTGTCTGTCTACCCTTTCTAAGCTCACTTATTTCCAGCACCCAGTGAAATGGTGCCAGACATACTCTGCATTAAATCGTCTTGTCACGCATGCAGCAGTCCGGGTTTAAGTTTAATCTTGTAGATACGGTATATTTACCAAAGGGAAAAAAAACCCTATCCTGAAGTAAGAGGCTATGTTTACAATTGCAGTGAGACACATAAGTGGGCCTTACGCTGCAGCAAGCTCTGGGTACGGGTGAGTAGTCTCATTTGACTAAACTGCTTATTTTGTGCTTGAAATGCACCTATGGTAGAAACAGGATCTGTTGGAAGGGGAATCGATGTAGATGTCACAGCTCCAGGAATCACACTTAATGAAGTTTGACAGTACAGTTTCATGGTCTGCTTAAGTTGATATAAAACCACTCTACTGCAGAAAAGGTAATCCTGCCCTTTTTCTGTCTTCCTTGCATTGTCATTGCCATTTGTATGGCTGCATAGATATTACTGTTTCTTCTTTTTAGGACTGGCTTTTGGACCTGAGTGCATAATTGCTAGTGTCCATGCAGGAAAGCAAGTGGGAGCTGCCGTAGACATGACTGCCTTGGCTGGCAAGCAGTCTTGTGAAAAAACACGTTGATATTATTCTTTACTATTTATTTGTATTGAACTACTATTTTCAGGCACATAGGCAACCGTCAGAAAGGAATTTTCAAAATACATTCATTCATAATTGTCTTGGTCATTTTAATTATGGGTTTCCAATTAAAACAACCAATCTGAATTTGGGAGTTACATTGAAAGAACTTTTGCAGTTCCTCCTGTCAAATGCTTCACAGCTGAGCAGCTATTGCTGCACAAAAATTCTTGAGATGCCCATTTTCTGTGAAGTGTGCTACAGCACTGATGCATCAGGACTTTTGTATTTATATGGAGGTAAAAGCCTGTAAGTACATGCAAAGTCCTGTTGAGTTCCGTAAAACAGTGTATTTGCTGGAAGATAATGTACTGCTATGTACCTGACATGCAAGTTTCAGAACATAAAGTAATAATATTCTATATTTCTGCATGATAGCTTCTGAGCTTCTTAATAGGTACCAGTGAAACTGTCAGTGTGAAGTACGCAATTACTGAGAGGCGGCGAGTGACTTGATGTGAAGTCACTTTTGCCAGGGGTTTTGGAAATACGTGCTTTTTAATAAAGTACATTTGACCTTTCTTTTGCTTCCATTTGGCATAAATTTGCAGTATCATTTTGGTTCTTAAGAAAGTAGAGGCAATGTCTGTAAACCACAAGACATTATTATATACCAGTGCAAATAGAAGGAGGTAAGGACAGAGGAGGAAATGATGGTTTTGTTGTATTTTATAGATGTTTGACCATAAACATGTATTTAAGATCTTTTTAACTAGGATATATGCAATAAGAGCATTCCCGGATAAGAAATGTTCCCAGTGTATTGCTGATACAGGTTCTGTGTACAAAAACATGGTTACTTCTTGTGAATGAAATGTGTTAGACCTGGAAAACCTGAAGAAGAGCTTTTGTCTGAGGTTCGCGTGAACACCTCTTTTATTCACTGTTAAGCAGTTTTTATTGTTGGGATGCTGACAGACAGTAAGTGTGTGCTCTGTTTTCATTATGTGGATGCTTACCTCTGATATTCAGCTGCAGTACTTTTCCTTTGCAGCTGTAAACCTACTTACAGTCCTCCTCCTTATAAAAGCAACTTTCTTGTCTCAAGGAAAAATACTTTTAAGTAGTAATGATGTTCTAATATATTGATAGAAGTTTGCTTAATTCTGTTATCTCTTTAATGGACATTAGTTTAGATAGAGCTTTTCCATTGTCCTCTGGTCCTTTCATCATGAATTGGTTAGCTCAGTTGTAAATGAGTCAGTATCTTATTTCTTCAAAGAGAGATGTCTGTCAAGAGGTTTGAATATTCTGGGAGTAATCTTTGTTAGGCAATATTATTTTCCTGAGTTTAAGACAGCTGTAATTATAAACATCTCACAAATTGTTTTTTTAATAGACATAATTCCTAACAGCAAATATCTTCGTATTAGGTTTGGAGAATCTTATTGTATTAACTTTTAGGCAATTATTTCATGTAGTTGCAGAAAGGGTCTCTAACTTTATGTTGTGGTAATACTATTTTTACATAATAATGCCTTTTGTCCTATAGAATGCTATGTGAAGCCATTGATATTTATGTTAAATATCTTCATACATATTTGGTAATATATATGTGTTTTCATTTAGTCAGCTAGCAAATAACTTGTTTGCTTGTTTCTCAGAAATTGTGAGGTACTTTGGGTTTTTTTTAATAATTTAAATTATTTGTTTTAAATTATTTTTATAAAACACTTTGTTTGGAATTATCACTCAGGGTTTGACTATTAGATTTAACACATGATTGCATTTGGTTTGCTCATCAAAAGTGGAGAACATTTAATATTTATTCATCACAAAAGTATTATAGAAGCTGTCAATAAATTTTCTGTCATAATTGAATCATAGGATATCTAAATTGTTGATAATATGATCTGCTTGTTAAACAAAAGTGTCTGGAGAAAATGATGGATTAATTGACTGATGGCTAAGGTTTCTCTCAAATATAATGGTTTACCCAGTTTGATTTGATTTGTGTAAAATAACTTTCTCTAATAAACAATTTGCTCAAAGGCAATAGAAGAAATGAATGGTTATCAAACCAAACTTAATTAGTCTATCCTAGATTGATATTACTTGGGGAGTCTTCGTTTTAATTGTGGAGGGCTGGATACAAAGAGTTTGGTTCATTATATTTTTCCTGTATAAATGCTATTGTGTAACTACCTATGGAATATAACATGTGAATTCATTTTAATAAATGCTTGTAAAGTGAATTAGCTAATTATGCCAGGCTAAAAATGATTCCTTTAATTATTTTAGATATTTAACTAGTACTTCAATTTTATTATTGTTAGTCTGTAAACATAATTTGTATTAGCTCTGCCAAACTAATTAGAATATATAACTTAAACAGTTTCAGCAGTTTCGTAATACTCATAAATGGACTCTTCTCTGAAAAAAACACATTTCTATTTTCAAAATGTTCGAGCAATGAAGAAATTCTTAGCAGAGAAAGATTTTTGAAATGTGAGGAAGAATAACTTTTTTCTGAAAAATACAGTTTCAGAAAAGCTGATATGGTTCAAGGCTCTTGACTGTTTGTCAAGAGCAGAAAAAATCGCCGCCTTTTCCTCAGAGATGGGGTCAAACTAAATGTAAATCATTGAGTAACATAATTCCCTGAGTTTCCAGATCAGTAGATTATTCATGTATAATATAAGCCACAAATACGGTAAATTCTGCTGTTTTCAAAGGTTAAGCCTATGCTTAATTGCATTAGTAGCTTAAAATCTTCACATTCAAACTAGGAAGAACTGGTCTTAAAGCCTTCCAGTTAATTTAGCCTAAATAATTCCTCTTTCTTAACAAAAAAAAAAAAAATTATTTTTTTTCAAAACATCTGTAGAATATTTACAAAATTTTAATATAAAATGTACATGGGAGGGCTGTTGTTTGAAGCTGAGTAAGTGTGGAAAGTAAAACATTATTAGTGAAGAGTAATTTAGGTGTTCTTAATTATATTCCTTTGTGATTAATCTCAGGCTTATAAAAGCAGAAATTAATCTGGTTTATTGTTTCTCCTCACACATGAAGTTTTCATTTTGACAGTCCGTTGCATTAGTTTTCTTTAGATAATATAGGAAACTACAGATAACTGAAAATCCAGCTAGGAAATAAGGGACATCTTTTTTGTTTTGTCTATGTATAGCCATTGAAAAGTAAAGATTTATGTGCATAAATTTCTGCTATGAAGATGACTGTCCTGTCTCATCTATTTGAGTGACAGAAAACAGCTAGAAAATGGCAATTTAGGCATATCTTTGGAGCAGAAACAGTATCAAACAAAACCTTTGGTATGAACAATTAACATATTCTCATGAATTCTTTCTGATACATGGCTACTTTACTTTTCTTTATCTGCTGATTATCTAGCCATCTAAGGAATAGTTCTTTAGTAGGTGGATGTGTAGTCATCGCTAGCATGACTCGCAGTGAGTCTCAAAGAGGATTTTGAGAGCAAAATATTGAGAATATACAATAGTCTCTTTGGAGTATTGTAGATGGATGAAAATGAACTTTAAAAGTAAAGTCTAGCAAGTCCCTGGGCACTACCTATGAATCCACCTTTATTAGTTAAATCTCATTAAAGTCAGTGAGAGTCTCACAGTTTTACCTTGGGGTTGAGCCAGCATTTTCACTTCAGGATTTTGGGAGCTCTTGTTACATGGCACATCTCCTCGTTGATGGCAGAATTTCTCAGGCTCTAGGAACCACAGGAATTCTGTGCTAATTTTGGAGGTCCAAAACTAAACCTTGCTTTTCTACTTAGATCAATAGAATTTCTTCCTCTGGCTTTGCAAAAAAATTCACCATTACAGCTTTTTAAATTTTGGGTTGGTTTGATTTCTTTATAGTATCAACATCAGGTATGTGCTAATTAAGATGCACTAAACTTTGTTCCTAGTATCCCCATGGGCATACTGCCTGCTGTGACTCAACAGTGCAGTAGAGAGACCTTGTGGCCACTGAATCAAATCCAAATGTCAGATTCTTGAATATGTGAACATCATTCTGCAGAAAATACTGGGCTAGGTTGACCTGTCATGCTGGACCATTAAGTCTCTTGTTGGAAAACTTAACCGGGGGCTTCGGTCTTGCCAAAAAGATGAGAAGTCTTCACAGCCTGCCGCAGCGTGAGACTTACAAGCTTCAAGGACTCCAAGACAACAAATCTCTCTAAGAAAACAAAAGAAATAGGGTGTCTTGCAGGGTGATAGTTTTATTTTCATGATGAGCATGTAGTGGAAAAAGTTAAGGTTGCAGTTCAGACTCTTGGCCCATCCTTGCCAGATACTTCTTCTGCACTATCCTCGTAATACGAATTTCTTCCACAACCTCGCAGCCTGGTCTGTACCTCCCTTTTTGTATATAACGGGTAAGCAGCTAGAGTATTTCTCCCAGGGAGTGTTAGACTGCTGTTTCAGTTGTGGTAAGCTTGAGGGGGTCAGGCCTGTGTCTTTTACCTGTGAAGTGGGCACCCTGACTGCTGGACTGTGAGGTCAGCTTCAAACAACAGCCCTCTCATGTACATTTTATATTAAAATTTTGTAAATGTTCTACAGGTGTTTTGAAAAAAAATCTGTTTTTTTAAAGAAAGAGGAAATTACTTAGACTAAATTAACTGGAAGCCTTTAAGACCGGTTCTTTCTAGTATGTAACACTGCCTTGAAGTGTCCTTGGCTCTTCCTTGTCCAGCCAGTACCTTTACACAAACAGGAATGGAAGGAGAGCCAGAAAGCATCTCTGTATGTTGAGGGTATCTTGGTTGGAGGGGAAGGAGGTCATCTTTGTGCTGCAGATAATTTGTACATTTGTATTTAACACTCACTGGTTTACAAATAAAATCAAATGAGCCTGCGATAGGGATCATAACCAATATACGAGCCAATCGTGGAAGGCAATGACATCATGGAAGACAGTGTAGCAAGATTTTATAGTAGTTCCAACTAATATTTGTAATTTTAAAGATTCTTAGCAATAATATCTTTTCTGTAGTAAACGATAACATGTTCCTATAGAAATCATTATTTAATTAAGCAATTTTACTCCTTAATTTTACTCCTTTAATTTTATTTAAAAAAATATACCAACAAAAAAACCCTTATTACAAACTTGTGCCGCAGGGAGGAAAAAAAGATTCTTTGATTTTGCGAAAGCCTTTAAGATCCAGGTTAGTTAGTTATTTTTAATAAAAAAGAGAACAAGTATAAATCACAGAAAAAAATGTACTTGGATCAGAAATGGAAGGTTTTTCCCAAAGCATTTAGGTGCTGATGTCTGAAATGAATATTTAAGAAATATTACAGTATACATGTTAATATAGGAAGTGATCTTGAAATATCTAAAATATTTAAGATAAAACATGAAAAACATGAAAAATGTGTTAAGATTATATTAAACTTGTATCTTATAATGTTTAAGCAAGTGAAAATACAATTTGTAGATTGAGTTTTCAAGTTTAGTGAAGAGGTGTGTAATATACTTAACTCAGGTTATACACTGTTGATTACCATCTTCGGTATTCTGAATAAGCGCGTTTCACTGACTGACAAATCCTTGAAGTGTGATATAGGCTGAATATTTTTAATCTGTATGTTATCCAGCTATTGCTAAATAACCATGTACAAAATTTCATGTTCTGTGGTGTCACAGCTAACACGCCATCCATAATGTATAGCAAAATAATGGTGATTTTTATTTTTATTGTTTTAGGGTGGGTTGTTTGGTTTTTTTATTCTGATAGGTAAAAGGGTGTGTTGAAACTCTGTAGCTGAAACTGAGTTGTGGTCCTCCTTGTGCTTCGCAAGGAGTATTTTATGGGAGCGCATAATTCTTTGTTAAATATATCGCAGAACTAATGCAGATCTTATGGGTTCTCTGCATTGTCCATTTTTTTGTTATACCACTGCCAGGCCATAAGCATATCTAATAATCTATCCTTGTTTTCCTGGCTGCTAATCAAAGTGTGTGAACCGGTGGTTTTAATGTTGTATTTTACAGTCAGGGATTGTGACCCTTCATGGACATCTCTTTCCACATCAGAGTCTTGTGGGAGCAAGCTGGAACTCAAAAAAGAAAAAATTGGCACATAACGTTATAATTCCCTATGTAGTTATTTTAGTTTCAAAAGCTAACTAGTTGGTTATTAATTAGAAGAGCGACAACTTGGGGTTTATTATGCTTTGTGATTTTTAATGATCTGTGGTGAAAACCAATTGCATTTTATTAACATTCCTAGCTTGATATTAAAGCCTATCACAGAATCATCCTTCTTTTTCTCCAATATGACATCCTGTCATACCTCCTATCAGTCAGTACAGGAAAATTGCAGGCAGCATTAGGTGGCTTATCGGTATACATAGCACAGCTCTGGCAAGGGCTGGTCTTTAATCAGTTGTTCTTGCTGATAAGTGAGCTAATTCTTCTAAGAGTTAAGCAAATCCATATTGCTTTTGCAAATCCATGTGCAATGTTCTTTATTTCCTTCATCAGTTTCTAGGCAGGTGCATGAAATACATGCATAGTTATGTAAGTAGGAAGTGTGCATAAAGAAATTGAGCCATTTCCACCACAAACTGGGAGTACTGTGTAAGTGCTTGGTAGAGTAACTCAGTGTTACGGTTGAACCCCAGCCAGCAGCTGAGCACCACACAGTCACCTGCTCGGTCACCCTGCAGGTGGGAAGAGGGAAGAGAATTAGAAAGGTAAACACAAGAGAACTCATGGGTTGAGATAAAAACAGTTTAATAATTGAAACAAAATAATAATGGTAATAGTAAGAATAATAATAAAAATTGTAATGAAAAGGAAAATAACAGAGAGAGAGAAATAAAACCCAAGGCAGACAAGTGATGCAATTTAAAACAATTTTTTGCCACCAACTGACCGATGCTCAGCCCATCCCTGAGCAGCACTCCCCCGCCAACCTCCCCCCCAGTGTTATTGCTGACCATGATGCCATACGGTGTGGAATAGTCCTTGGGTCAGCTGTCCCGGCTGTGCCCCCTCCCAGCTCCTGGTGCCCCCCCCCCCCCCCCCCCCCCCCCTCGCTGCTGGGGTGGCTGTGGGGAGCAGAAGCAGCTTTGGCTCTGTGTGAGCGCTGCTCAGCGCTAAGGAAGACACCCCTGTGCTAACAGCGCTGTTCCCAGCACAGATCCCGAACAGCCCCGTACTGGTGCTGGGAAGGAGACGCACTGAGCAACACACTCAGAGACAAGACTGGATGGTCCCTGGCAGCTCACAGGCCACGCTACAGTAGCAAAAACTGCTTCGGTTTTGTCGTGTAGAACCCACTGCATATGAAGGGAATCTTTCTCATCCTAACGCCTCTGAATATCTCATATATGGTGTTGATGTATTCTAAACCAGAGCAATCTTTTGTAGCTAGATTGGCAGGCCAGACCAAAATTTTAAAGTTACATGCTTAAATAAACTCACAGTTAATTATAAAAAACTAGTCTTTTCACCCTTGGCCGTCTTTGATTTAAGATTTACCTTCACAGTTTATTATATAGTTACTTGCAGGCTTCCAATCATCCTGGAAGTTTGGCTCTACACATGTTGGCTTCATGCTTTTCCTCAGGATACGAGTAACTGTTTAAAAGGTTGAAGAAAGTAATTAGTTTTAGGATTGAACTTGATGAGTTTATGAATGAAGTAATATGGTCTGGTTGCCTGAAGTAGCAGCAGTCTGGATAAAAAGCCACGAGAAGCCTCTTTTGAGGCTGTGTTCTGTGTTCCTCTGTTCATGTATGTATTCAAGGATACTTATGTATTCATATTCGAGGATACAGTGGTTTCTAGTCTTAAAATACCAAATCGATAATTAGCAATTAACTTGGTTTTGTTGTAGGGGGTCCTTTGGATGCCTTTTGGAACCCGTATACTGGCTTTGTATTCAGCAGCAGCTGTAAAAATAATACTTGCTTCGTGGATGAAGTTCAAAATAAAATAAGAACAATCCTTGTAATACTTCAGTCATACAGTAAATAGCATTTGGGAGTAAATAGAGGGGACGACTGCAAGCTTTAATGGAAAAAGGATTTTTAAAAGGATTGTGTCAAACATAGTACAATAAGTCTAAAATAAGAAAGGGGGTTAAAGATGCAAAAGTGAAAGAATGTGCTCTTACCTGTTGCCAAATGTTTTTTCATGTATGCATTATAGCTCTTTTTTGTAATGGTCAGTATTACCCTTGTTGTGTACTGTTTACATGTCTGACTTCTTGTTTGGATTTTACTTGGTGATTTGGTATTAATTTTTAATGTGAAAGCACTTAGCATTAGGAGTTTGACATTTTGTCTGACCTTAATCACCAAGAGGATCATGAGAGGTTTATTCAGTGGGAAGAGAACTGTTACAGCTCTGACAGAAATGATGGGAAATAAGTAAACAGCCTTTTAAATCTTCACCAGAAATCAATAGAGTTTAAAGATGATGGACGTTGGTGTTTTTTGCTGCTTAAGGACTTCAACCTTTTACGGGAAAATATCTTCTCAAAGTGTCAGCATTTTTTTCCCCTAGCACAATGAATCACCGCTGCAAATAGAACACTCTGCATAGAACACTTCATCATTATTATAAAGATGATGTTATATATGTCTCTCTCTAATAATGCAGATGTTTTGTGTTTTTACACATAGAAGTGTGACGCTGCTTTGTAACAGTGCTAATTAATGGATGGTGTGGGTCAGCACAATAATTTTAGGTGTATTTGATAATATTTAAACTGATGAACACGTCTTTATTCTGTCATTGTAATGGCTGCTGTTTATAACTTTTCCAGTTTTAGCTGTTTTTCCCATGTCGATAGAAATAGCTTTATTTAAGTGAGAGTTCTCAACTTCTTTTAATAACTGAGAATAAAAGCTGTTCTAAAGTCATTGCATCAGCAGTCATTTAGAAACGGTGCAGGTTTTGAGCAGTTGCACAACAAATTGTATAGTTTTGCTTTTCATGAATGATTTATTAGGCACTAGGATGGTACAGTATTTAGCGATATATCCACAAACAGCACTATTCAGACCCAATTATTCATACATTTGCATCATCATAAATCATTGGTTGTGCTAGTTGGGTTTTTATTATACAGTATTGGATTCCATTTTAAAACAGCTAAGTATACAGTAAATTATATTCAAATATAGTAAAGTTGCTGTTAAATAGTAATTGAGAACTTGACTTTCAGGCTTTCAGTTAATTTGTTTGCATCCTTATGCAGCCATTTACTCTGAATAAAGTGAAGGGGATTTAATTTTGATTTGTAGACAACCTTTTCTATTGAAAATAACTGTAGTGACTGTAGTTTTATGCTAATATCTTAGCATGCCACACATACTCTTAGACAAAATCGTCCCTTAAGACCTCCTGATATGAAGTGATCTTTGATTTAAGGTTGCAGTACTTTGGCTACAACTGTGTTCAATGATTATTAAACTGGAGTTATTACATACAAGCTGATGGAATATTTTCAGTACTTTATCTCAATTGATTAGCCATATTGAGTCCAGAGTGGCGAAAAACATTTAAAGCAGTTCCTTCTCGCATCTCGCGAAGCAGCCTGGCTCTGCCCGCATTGCGTTTAGCTCTCTGCTTTTCCTGGCGTTGCGTAGTGGTGGAGCTGTGATGTAGCCGGAGCAGATGAACGGAGCGTTCCTGCAGGGTGATGAGAAATCTGACCTCCGTCAGCAAACTGCTGAAGCCTGTGCTCGTTAAAACAGCACAGCTGTAGGCTGTAGGCCTGCAATCTGGGGGATTAGTTACCTGCTTGAAGGGTGCCTGTGTGTATGTACAATGAGTGTTCGTGTTGTCCCGTTAGCCAGGGAACACATTGCAGGGTACACAGTTTGAGAACAGTGCATGGAAGATAAGGAAAAATATTCTTATCAGACAGTGCTGCTGATTTCCCTGCGTGTGCTCCACTGTGTAGGTTTTGATGGCAGTAGGTAGTCTTGCTTTCATTTAACGTAAAACTAATCTCTAAACTAACAGAAACGGCAGTGATGTTGCAGGACTGGAGTCTTACTTACAGATTACTTTGATGTCTTTCAATATAAATATTCGTTTTTAATAAATAACAGCCAGCAAAGAAGCTTAGAAAAGGGAAATATACATATGCCAGCTCTTTAGCTTAAGTACTTTAGCTGATCATGTCCCAGATTTGCCCTTGTTTAGTAGATAATTTTTGCTTACTTTTTAGTAGACATATATATTCAGGGAATTGTGGCTCTGTGATGACAGGCTGAAGTTTTGCCTTTAGTTCTTTTTCATTATTTTAAGAAGAAAGGCATGGGTACTTGACTCTGGTCCAGGGACATCCTGACTCTTTCACAGCCAGAAGTCTGGACTGATTTGGAGGTTTTCCCTGGATAGCAAGCTTAATGTTTTTCAACCTTTCAGCATCTTACACTTTCAGCATTTTAATATCTGTATTATATTAATGTTGCATATGGATTTTCTTTACTAGCCTTTTTTTTTTATGATTTCATGTAGTTTTACTAAAGATAAATAAGCTTTCCATGTGTTGATCAACCATTGAATGCCTTAGTAGCAAGTTGCAAACTTTATTTTCCTCGACTTATTTTTTTTTTCCTTTTTACATCCATTTATGAAGATTATGTGATTTTAAAAATATTCACATCCTTTGGCCTGGAGGTTCAGGATTTTTATTTGGCTTATCTTTATAATAGTGGCATGGTGAGATGATGACAAAAGATTGTGTTCTAGTGGCTTAATTACTCAGCACCGGAGGTACAGCAATCTTTTAGCTGAGACTTTCTGTCCTGTTGCAAATATGAAATAAAAAAATGCCTGAACGTTAACCACCTTGCTATGGAATGTCAGCGATTCTGTCGTAACTGCAGTTGCATCTGTTTGAGATTCATTCAGAGCAGAATGGATGTGCAGAAATGCCGTGACCATGAGATGGAGACCTTTTCCGGCTGCTTTGGAGAGCCCTGCCCGTGGGTGCTGAGCAAGGGCGACTGATCGCCAGAAATACCCGGGGGGGAAGGGCAGGGACCCGGCTGAAAGTGCTGGGGAGGGAAAAGAGCTTTTTAAACTAAGGACGCTGTTGGCACAGGAACAAATGGATCTGGCTATCAATAACCTTTGGCTAGAAATTCAGAAATGGTTTCTAGTCATCCAAAGACCGAGGTTCCAGAACAACCTCCCAGAGGGGGAGTTACAGAGGGAAAATTATTAACAGATTTTAAAATGAAGTTTTGAGTGATTTATAAAAGGATTAAGTGACGTGGTTGTCTGTATTGGTAAGAAACTGTACTCAGCATCCACAAGGTCCCCTCTACATTTTAGATCTCTTTATGTACCTCAACCATTCTTTAATATGATTGAATCGTATAGAAGTTAATTTTAGGTTTCCTTTTTAAAATCTTGCCTTAATACTTGTGAATCTATGGATATAGAATATAACTAACGAGATTTTTGTCTCCTTTTCTGTCTGAAAGTGAAATTTTGTAACTCAAAGCTTTTCAGCAGGTTGGAGGGAAAAAGAAGGTAGGACTTCTGCAGAAGGTCGGCGTGGTTCCCCAGGTGGAACGTGCTCATTGAGTTAGCTGGAAAAATGCAACTGGCTGGCATTTTTCCCTGCCTATTTTATTTTCTGAGCTGCTGTCAATGATCACCTTTTGCATAAGGCGTACAATACAGTAGGTCAAAAGAGGATTTTATTAATCTGTGCTCCGTCATATAAATCAGGTTAGGTTTGAAAATCCTTTTACCTGTTCTGCAGTGCACCCCAAGAGGCAATAGTGATGCTGAGGATCTCCATGCGATGACTGTATTGCCTCCTCTTTGGTTTGTGAGGAAAGACAGACTGAGAAAACCCACTGTGCGCCTGCAGCGCATTTCTGCGTGCTGCTTGCGCTGGGTGGTGGGATGGGGTGTGCAGCTGGGCCCATGGGGTTTGGGGCCGTTGCTGTCGTGCTCGGTGGGATCTTTGGCCTCGGCAGTATTTCTGCTCTGTCATCTCAGATACTTGGTAAATTGTAAGTCCCTTTTCTTCTGCACTAGAAACCGTGTTCTATGTTTGGAGTCTTGAAGAGGGTCTTACTTTTGCCGATCTTCTGGATGAAATAATTTAGCTATTCATTTGGCATGTGGTGCTTGTTACGTTGTCACTCGCTTTATAAATGGTTTGTTCTGGTAATTTCCAGATGTCTTTAAAATGACGCATTTTGCATGCGCATCATTCAAAGGCACACAGACTCCTTTGGGGCACGGTTCAATTCAGTGTCACAGAGGCAGGTGACTGAAAAAGTATCACAGTGTTGATCCCTCCTTATCTTAATTTTGTTGGCTGTTAATTGGCAACACATTTTGGATTGGCACACTGTGATTGATCCCTGGATTTAACAGAGTGGAGAAAAAAAAAAAAAAGCGAAGCAAAAGTTATCTGAAAGGACAAACGGGGCAATATATTTTCTGAATGAAAAAGTGACAGGGTTGTAAACGATGAGGTTGACAGTTAAGCTGACAGAGTGGATGTTAATGCCCGCTGCAGTGCTGGTGGAGGTCCGGCTCGTTTGTCAGCGAGCTGCTGTAATACATGCAGTACATCTTCATTAAACAGGCATACAGCAAGCAGCTTCATGTTTCCGGATGAGCTGTGGCCGGGCCATAATTAACCTTTTGAACCTGGATTTGTAACAGAATGTAAAATCAGCTTAGGTTATCAATTACAGTCACACTCAATTGATAGTTGCCCAAAGAGGCTTTCTTATGAAGAGAAAGACATTATAATTTGCTCATTTCCTCAGAAAGGAACAAAAGTACTTACAATTCATTAAAAAATAAATATAAATAATACCTAATTCATAGCTTTAATATCGCCTTATTAAAGTGCATTATACACAGAAGGCAGTACTGTATGTCATTAAGAGGGCTCAGATAAATCTGTTACAAATTTGAATTAGGAAATGTTTTATAAAGAGAAATCCACACTTTTAAAAATTAATTTTATCAATGTTTTGAGATTTCAATGTGAATGTTTTGATCCATGTTGCAAATGCTTAAGCTTCAATCTGTGGAAAACTAGTTTTACATACTTTAAGGACTTAGAGTCCATGTATTTGTTGTAGCTTTTAAACAAAATCATGAATTTAAAACAATATTTGAGGTTATTATCCTATGAGTCCAATAATTGTCCTGTAATAAACTGAATTAGAATATTTGTTTCTGTTAGTACTCAATGGTGCTGGTTTATAGTTACTTATTTTGTGATATCCAGAGCAAATGATATTCTAGTTAGAGTTAATTTTTTATTGTTGTATGGTACTGTATGAATTTGCAGAGGTTTTTTTAAGCAAACTTTTAACATTTGTTTTCCTTGTAATATACTTCATTCATCATAAAAATGAATAAAGCTATTAGTCATGGAGTGACTGCTTTTTCTTAGGTTGGTTGCTCCTGTCACCAGTGTTTTGCAGATCTGGAAGAATTTCCCTTTAAGAGTAGTTTTTCATTATTATTCTCTGAATATAGACAGTAATTTATCTGTCCACCCATGCAATATCTTATGATAGAGAAAAAAATCCTATTACATACCCATAATACATAGATTTTTAGCATGCGCTTCAATAATTCCTATTTGCTCTTTTCTCTTGTTAGTACTGAAAATTTGATTTTAAAACCCACTTAAACAAATAAACATAGAATTACTAGAATATGTCATCTTCAAAAGGCAATAAATGTTCTTTTCTTGAGAGGACTTGTAACATACTTTCAGTCTTTCACATATTACTGGTTTTGCCTAATAATACCCATCCATGCATGAGTAGTATTTTTTTTTTAATGTCCCTTAATCTTTTTCCTTCATTATCTGTAAGTATGGATTTGTTAACTGGTTTAAAAATATTCGGGTCTTATTATTAATTAAGGCCGTCCATCAGCAAACAAGCAAGGGGCCTTTAGGAGAACATTTGTCCTCACAAGAAAGGAGCCTTATAAAGTTGGGATTTTTTTACCAGCCCACAATTTAAACAGTCTCATTTAAAAAATAGTATGAACTTTGTTTAAGAGTAGTCCATCCATGGTATGTGAATTCAAAATGTTATATTTCTTTCTGTATACCTCTTAGATTCAGGGGAAAAAACCCTTCTGTTTAATTCTCTTTAAAGAAATTACTGATTCCTGTGTAGAACATAGGGAAAACTGCACTATAAAATTCAAGTAACTGAAGTTTTTACCTAAACTAAACCAAACAAACAGAAAATATTTTAAATTTTTTTCAGTCAGGATCTAATGATGTAAATTTTCATACTCTGTCAACTCCACAAAAGTTCACTGCCCGCTCTGAGTGTTATTTTTCCAACTTCAGCTCTGTCCTCTTTGTTGTTTAGAAGAGGATTACAGTTTGTATAGGGCAGTGCAGGATTTCTGGGGCAAATGAAGGGATGTGATGGGAATGAGATGATAATGGTAAATTCAGGGGGGTTGGTTTGTTTTATTTTTTAAAGCAAACCCATTAAGCCTGTGAGCACATGATGATCTTGCGCAACTGTTGGGCTTTAAGTGTGTTGAGGGGAAATTTCTTTCCCTGTCATTCCTTTCTCTGTCTTCTCCTGTCTTTCTGGTAAATGAATGACTTTGTAATATATTTATTAAAAGACATTATGAGAGTTGCTTGAATGATAGTATAAGATACAGTGTTAAAATTTATATTTATAAATATAATTAATCCCTCTCAAATGTTATAATTATTCCTCTCAAACACATTTGCGCATAGGTGATATCTGTATTATACAAACAAAAACCTGTCAGTTTCTTTTTTTAGCTTGTGCAGACCCAAGTTCAAAATCTTGGATTAAACAGGATTTCTTACTGTGCTTCCCCCACCCATCTCAATTAGGAAAGGGGAAGAGTTTTCCCCACAAGTATAAATGTATAAAATACAAACTAGGCTTCCCTATCGGAACTGTATCAAGCTTCTGCTATGATATTTAAGATACATGAGTGGAAACGCCCATTGGCCTAATTTTCTGAAGCATTGAGCATTATTAATGCCATGGAAATCAGCAGGAGTTTAACACACCTGAAAATCAGATTGCTTCATAATAGGATTGCTTCTCTTGCATTTGGGAACCTAAAAATTCTTTAATTCTCAGATTTATCATTTCAGGCCCTTAAAGTTCATTTCTTCCCTCAATCTGAGGGTGATTTATGGTTGCTCTGTTACAGATCAAATAGTTTCATCTTTCAAACTTGCTGCATTTTCGCTAGCGTTTCTATCACTTAAGACTTTGATTCTCAAAAGGTGAGAGAAGATGAATGTGTGTCTATATAAGAACTCTCAATTGGACCCACCCACAGGTATCTGAAACTTTACAGTTCTCAAAGTTTAATGAATGCTTATTGGGCTCAGCATAGGAAATCTGAAAGGTCAAGTGAAAAACAAAAGTATTATTCCGCTCCTTTTTCACTGATTTTCAGCACTGTGCCACTACTGGTATAAAAAAAAAAAAAAAAAAAGAAAAAAACCACAACAGAAATCCTTGTGTCCAAAAATCTGTGGCAGATACTGTTTTGTGTTGTGTAAAACAATCTGAAGCAAACTTTTGATCAAAAGTGGCATTATCCAATTAAAGGGAAAGAAAAAAAAAAAAAAAACCAAAAACCAACCCAAAACCTTCAACTCAAGCTTCTATGTGAATAAGAATTTGCTCTCTACCTGTAATCCTGTATGGCCAGGGGGCTTCATCCACAGCTCATGTGGGCGTTCCTGTGCCGGGAACTGTACAAACCCCAACAGAACGGGGCTTGCTACCACCCAACTGTTGATGCTTCACAACATGGGAGTGGGGATGTGCATGCATTCACTTAGAACTCTGCACTACGTATTTTTTGTTCATTTGTTCCTTCACAATGGACTTTTCAATCCTAAGTCATAATTCTGAAGATATCTGTAGTATACTTACTAGCGCGGTTACAAAAATTGTGCTCTGTTGTAGAAGATAGCTGTAGAAAATCCACAAGAGAGAGTTCAGTGTTTGTCACTTGTCCCCTTCTGGTAGCAGACCTGGCTTTGGGGCACATTTAGAGGAACACAAACTTGGTATAACCTAAACAAAACTTAGGATAATCGTAGGTAATATTTGAGGGTTCATTGCTTCTGGAGATCAGATAAAACCCTTATCAGTGAGAAGATTTTGACTGACCATGCAAGTTCCCCTGCTCACGAGCTCTGCTTTCTAGTGGTGGTACGGTACCTGCATGTCTTCCAAAGATGTATAGAAGGACTTAATTTTTTTCCTCTCTGAATCTGCTGCTATCAAAGGTACGAGACACTAGGTGCAAGGTGGCAATAAGTTCTCCTATTACTGCCTTCTGTTTGCATGTGCTGTAACTGGTGTCTGAGGTTAAGGGTGATACTGTGTCATGCCCCCCCATGCTTCCCACACCACGCAGTCTGCTCCTGCCTCAGGAAGTCAGCTCTCGTGATCTGCGGCTCAAGCCACGAATGTGTCTCATCTGCCCATCTCTCTGAGTAAAAAAGGAAAGATCCTGAAGCATATTTTAACCTACATATGCTCAGGTATCGATAGCTCAAGGTACTGTGTATCTTCTTTTGGTTTTTTTCTTTTTTTTTTTTTTTTCACCTCTCCTAGTGAACATTGGGTCTCCTTTAGGATGTTCTTTAGCTGTCCCCTAGCCTGGATGGATGGATGTCTTACCCAGCGTTAAATGTAGGACTGTCTGTGGGATACATAAACACATACCTTTATGCTTCCTGATTTCATTCTTTCATTATATTTCCAGTGAGGTACTGGAGGGGAAAAGTATATTTTTGTAAGAAAATGAGCATGCTTTTTCCTATACTCATATAGCTGGCACACAGGGGGAGTGCATGCAGGCAGAACTGACATACCTGCCTGCTTGGGTGTGTGATTCCAGCACGGTTGTTTCCTGATTTGTGTAGTCCTTTAAAGATTCCAAGATACAGATACGTGCAAGTCGTGATCTTAATGTAGAAGAAGTGGCTTTATAACTGGGAGAAAATACCCTTTCCATCACTGGGGTTTGGTGGGTTTGGCTTGTTCTGAGCAAAAGGCAAGAACCTGTAATAGGGGGTTTAGTCTCTTGCTGTGACAGTGCGTCCGCAGGCGGGGGTGGGTCCGGGGGGCTCCAGCACGTAGGCTTGAGTGAAGTGTTCGCCGCCGGTTCTGAGGGATGCTGCAAGCCACCGTGTGTTGGTGTGCAGGAGGGTGACTTTCTTTCCTGTCTGCACTGAATTGTGCTGAGAAACATGTATAAGAGAGCTGTGATAATGAGCAGTACAGTAGAGCAAGGTGATTTATGATACCTGTTTCTGACAGCTATAGTGCTGAGATTCCCAGGGTATCTGATCACTGCATTAGCATGCTGACAGCTCAGCATTTAGGACATTATGGTAATTTATCCTGCATATGCTGTCACCTGCACTGTCAGAGTTTCTTTTTAATGATGGTATAACTATTTTGTTTGTTTGTACTGCATTCTTTTCATTTGGCTAATGTCTTCTCATTAGATTGCACCTAGTAAATGAGAGTAATTAAGTGTTTCCTATAGCTCAGATGCAATGATTAAGTTGCAGAGTTGGTGCTGATTATGTTTTGTCATTTATCTCTATTAATCTGAGAATAATCCAGATGATAAACACATGTAATTTTTTAGCTAATGTTCAATAGATGAAATTTATAGCTTCTCAATGGAGCCAAACAGTAAGTGTGTATTTATATATGAATAGTAAGTTATTGTACTTGCATTTCTGTTAAATAAACATAGAATTATCTGTGCAACTAAGGAAGAAAAACAGAACGTCTACTGAACATCGAGGTTTTCACCTTTTAAAAATGCATTTTTATATAGGAAACTATAATTCACAGTTAAATGACTGTTTCTTTTTATTCTGCTTACTCAAACATCTGCAGAGAATCCTGTGGCAATATTTTTGAGAATGTTTCCTGCAGTACTTGTCTGTATGTGTTACTATTAATTCTGGAATACAAATCTCATCTCTAGTAGCAAAATGTAGGTTTTGTATAAACACTTGCAAATTACTCAGTTTAAAAATGAAAAAATTACAGTGATGCATCAAAAGGAGGCACCCCACGAGTTTGTAAATCTTTAACTTTGAAGCTGCCGGTAGAGATAGGAGAAAAGCTCAGGAGTGGGGTTTTTTCAACATACGAAGTTTCAGTAATAAAGTGTTGATACGAAGAATAATGGCAACACTAAATTTCAGGAGCACCCCAAGTTGTTTGATCATGTTCCTTTGTTTTCCTGGTTCTGTAATCTTCCTAGCACATCACGCTATTTTTTTCTAAATACATAATTTAAGGAAGGTGGACAACATAGCCCCGTAATTGTTTGGGGTTATACATCAAAATTCTGGTTTCAAAAGTGGCAAGTTTTGTGTGTTATTAGGTAATAAACTTCTTTAAAATGTAGAACTTGCTGTTATAATAGAAGCTGAAAAGACCCTAGATAATTTGAGTTCTGTGTTAAATATAGTGATACATAAATAAATGAGCTGAACAATTTTTTAACATATACATACTGTGCTATAATGCTACCTAATACAGGAATGTTGTCGTTATTATAACTGTGTCCATACGGTATCTGAAACTCTTTGTTTTGACAAGTGTCATTTAATAATCCCGATTTGCAACCCGTGGCCCTTCGTGCATGCTTGCCACAGCTTTGTACTTTCAGACAGGATTACCCAGCGTACGTTACCTTTCGGGTTGGAACAGTGCCTCTTGTGTGGACAACTCTTTCTTCCAGGATGATTTTCACTGAAATAATTCCTGACCTTTTCCAGGGAAATACCTGCCTAGGTAGGGTTGTACAGGGTTTCCTTGTGGTGACCCAAGCTGGGGAGCGGAGCCCTGCCGGTGGCACAGGGGCTGCCCAGGCTGCCTGGGCATGCTGCAGGCACTGCCTGGCCATGGCAAGCAGCCTCAGCCCCAGCCGCTTTTGCCAAAAGAGTTGTGTTCGGTCCAGAGTGACTCTTCCCAATCCGGTGAGTGACAATATTCTGCTGTCTTTGTAACCGTGCTCACAATCCGCTGGAACAGGGGAGCCGAGGGGTCTGATGTGGACGGTCCAGCATTAATTGAAGGCTGTTTTTCAGTCTGTGCATGTTTGTTAAGACTTGATCAGATTTTCCCAATGTGTCTTCTATATGAGCACAATTAAGGATTCAATTTTTGTTTTTTTAATACATAAAATTATGTTATACATACAACTCAGTAGACTGCTAGCTTGAAATACATGTTAATTGGATCAAATTGTTGTTCATTACCAATTATTTTCTCCCTAGGAACATAAATTTTAGGGCATCAGCATTCTTTCTGGAAAAGCAAATACTCTGTTCTGTTTATGTGGGTCAGTTCTAGAGTAGCTGCTTAAAATCCCACGTACTGAATTCTGTTATCTTTTCTCCTGGGTGGATCAGGAAAACAGTTGAAGCAGCCAGTGATGGCTGCTGGGCTTTCATTTCTTTGTGACTGGTAAATGAAACACATGCAGCCTCACCAAACTACATGACTAATGACAACCTCCAGTGGCTCCTGCAATCAAAGATTAATTTGCTTTATCAAGTTTAAAGAATAGTAGGCGATAAATCATGTCAAAAAGAAATAATCAGTGGCAGGCTGATGTTCTTTTGCACAGTGGAGGACAGGTGCAATAGAGGATTCATCTGCTATAGACTGTTAATTTTGTTTGCACACTGTTGTGTTAATTTTTATTTAGTTGATTTCTTAAGTCAAATAGTATACATTGTCAATGAATATTTTTGTCTAAAATGTATAGTATTGGTGTTTAGCTGTAAAATTAAATGCTTGTTTGAGTCTATCACTTGGTGTCAAAATATTTTCAACTTAATTCCTTTAATAATAGATAGATAGATTTCATTCCCATCACTTTTGCTGGCTTGGAGCACAGTTTAATGTGGACAAGAATGTAAATGCGTTGTGTGTATCTAGTGCATACATAATATATTTCTTCTGCTTCGTGTTGACTCCTGTTTAGCTAGATCTCCTCTCTAGTTCTGCCCAAGAGAGAAGTACAGCGTTAGTCCTAGCAGTTACTCCACTGCGGCAGTTGTTTTGGGTGTTGGCCTCTGAAGTGGAAAACTGATGGTGCTGGGCAGTTAAGGCCTGGCCTGCCATGGGACTTCATACCATCCGCTCTTACCACAGTCAGGAGCACAGCATGGGATGGGATCCCTGTGTTGCGGAATGGAGTTCTGTATGGTTCTCACTTAATGAAGTGATTCAGAGACAGCACCTCTCACATTTGTAATTACTGAATATAAACATTCCAATAAAACCTGCTTTTAAAAAAACAAAAAACAAACCAAGATTAAGTCACCACTAAGTGTGTAAGGCTGCCTATGGTATGTCATTATAGTATTACATTACATAGTATGCCATTGACTGACCTGTATTTAATGGTGAATTGTATTGCCCAGAAAGCACGGTCTGTAACTGTTTGGTTTTGATGGAAGATACAGATACCCTCTGCTGACTTGATGTTCTAGCTACATAACTGATCGATGACCATTTTCAGGCTATTATTTCAGTTAAACTGTGGCCCAATAAATTATTTGGAAGCAGTGTTTTCCTGTGTTTAAAAGAATTTGAGTAATGGAATCATGCAGATTCTGTGAATTTCTGTAATGCATGGAAATGATGTGATGTCTCTGTAATCATGTGTGAGCCCTCTAGTGGCATCCTCCGCACTGGAAGCTTCGCTACTAATTGTGTACAAGAGTGTGCAGCAGTGCACGTGTTTAGATCGGAGATGGAACAGCAGAACAGAATTGCCCTCCTGCGACAAGGAGCGTGAGCACCAGACCAGCCTGCTGGCCTCAGTGGGGGGTGGTGGGGGACCAGGCTTCTGCTGCAGCTCTCGGGCCAGCTGAGATATTTGCAGGGAATCTTTTAATACTGATAGAGTTGCATTTGGCAAGGGGAAAAGTTGGAAAACTTCTAACCAGCTCCAGTCGCTGGGTTTTGCATGTACAGTAAATGGGCTTATTAGCACCCATCTGTCCCGATTCAATCATATTTAGATCAAATATGTTGCAGATATTAAAAGTTACATTGCATAAAGATTAAAAGATTTAAATTAAAAAAAAAATCTTGTGAAGTAAAAGGAAGAATTTTGCACAAAGGCTGAGCTTGACAAAAGTAGATTTTAAATAAGCCATTGGCAATTTAATGTGCCCTCTGGGTGTACATAGGCTACAGGCAGCACTTTTAAATGTGGTTCATTAGAGTCTCTGAGTTAACTACCTTCCTTCCATCCCTTACACTGCATTTGTATGCCTTTAGTCTGTGGGCTGCCAAGACTGAATAGTAAGAGGGAGAGTAGTATGATGGGTTATGCGTCGCGTTGTATTCACAGGTCGGTATTTTCACTGGGCTATTTGAATATTTCCACCTGCATTTTGGCTTGGGCACTGGCACTGGGAAGAGTGGCTGATGCTGACTCCTTTGTCCTGCTGACAGTGCTGTAGGAATTAAAGCAGGGAAGTGCAGGGGCCCTGAAAGTACAGCTGTGTGAAAACTGGCCTCCTTTTTGTTTTATTTCAGTTTATTCTTACTAACACACACTTCTGAAATGATACAGCAATACTGTTTCAACTCCTTTGTGCCATTCTGGTGATGCTGGAAAGCTGAAAATGCGGATTAATTTTCTAGTAAAATCTTGCTACTTGTGAATCTGTGTTTAAAAATAGGGGGGGAAAGCCCACTTTCTGCTTATTTGTGTGTGTCTTCAATTACTCAAAAATCCATATTGAGATTTTTTTTCTGGCTCTCAATTTTTAATGTAAAGGTTTAACATATAAATCAGTGACTAGAATAATTCTCAGATTAAATTTGAGTTAACATGAGTGATTTAAATTTAACATTCATAATGATTAAAACAGAACTACCCTAAAAGTAAGTATTCTAAGACAATGTAAGTGTATCACTGAGTCAGGATGTGTCTCATGAGCGCTGAGCAGAGGGGAAGGATCGCCTCCCCCAGCCTGCTGGGGATGCTCTGCCTGATGCAGCCCAGTGCGCTGTTTGTCTTTTTGCTGTGAGGGCACAGTGCTCGCTCGTGTATCGTGTGGTTCATTTAAAAGACATTCAGATGTTAAGGTAAGAAATGCCTGTAAAGCCATCTCTAAATTACATTGTGATGCTGATGGGAAGGAGAATTGAGTACTTAGAAATGTTTCTTAAAAAGCACAGTCCTCTCAGTCCTCTGAAATGAGCTGGAATCCGACGTACTGTTAGGCATCAGCTCTAGCAGCGTGGAGTGTGGCGTGATAATACTGTCCATTTCCACCACTTCATATTCCATCGCTTGGTATCTTTGTTACTCAGGGGTTTGGAGGGCAGTGCAGACTGGAATTGGAGGTCATCAGGCTGGAGCTGAGCTGATGATAGTTATGACTCTTTTGCTGTGGTGTTATTCATACATAAGTCAGCTCGGCTCATTTTTAATATAATGGTGGCTCTGGGAGTAGGTTTGGGGAGCAAGACGAGAAGAGTCTGTGTTTGTTTATTTGGGGCCAAAAAAAGAAAAATATCCCACTCTCAATTTTAATCTATAGTTCTCTAAATAAAATGGCAGAATTAAGACATTTCATAAATTTCTTTCAGCAGTCCTTAGGAATAGAACCCATCATAGTAGCACTTTCACCCCAGAAAAAAATCTCTAGCTGTCTTCAAGTTGATAACAGATGAGTGAAGATAGGTAATAAATAATAGTATGGAAACTCTTCTTGTTTGAACATATTTTGCCGAAAGCACTAAATATGAAGTTGGGTGAGAGAAAGGAGAAACATTTTCTGAGTATTACTGACATATTTTATGATGGCTTAGTGGAACACCTTGCGGCCAGCTGTCTCCTTTATTCACAGATGTTCCAAAGCTGTCAGAGCTCCATTTCTTTCATACAACAGTGTCAAGAGCTAATTCATTGTTAATTGTTGAATGTTCCTTTCTGTAGTATCTTGAGTTGCCACAGGAGCCACCTGGCTTCCTTAGCTTGTGCACAGTGTGTTCAAAAATGGGAGACTGACAACTGTAATATCTAAAGCAGTATGACTTGGTTTTGATGTGGAGTGCTTGAACTAGGAAGGGGTGGGGTTTTTTCCCTTAGGAAAATGCATATTTCAGTTAAAACAAAAAAGCAAATAAACATCTTCTCGAGACTGTCTGTTTCAGGTTTGTGTTAGACTTCATCACTATCTTGTGTACCAGCATGTGATTTTCATACCTAGTTGGATTTATAGAAGGCAGAACTAGTTCATCCTCATGTATCTGACCAGTGAAGGAGCAATGACTTAGCTGTCTCAGCCAGACAGAGCAAGGGCTGGCAGGTGGTGACTCTTATCTTGTGTATAACCACTTTCCATATCCTGAAGTCAAATTTGTGGAACACAGGACATGTGGGCTATACTTTGCATTTCATAGATACGCGCATCCTCCCAAAATTATTTTTATTAAACCTATTCAGAGCTCTTTCTGACATTTGCTTTTGTGTGCTTCTAAAGTAATCCAAAACTGTTAGTGATGTTGTTCTGATACAGATCTGTTTCATGTACAGGAATACATTTTTTAAGTACTCTTCTCAGACTTGAATGCACTTTCTTTAAACATCATAGGAAGGCAAACACTTGTCAGTCTTCTGCCATTTGCCATTCTCCTGAAGCAAAGAGGAAAAAAAAACCCCACCGGTATTTCAGTGATCTGTTCCACATAGGTTTCATCTGTATCTTCTTTGTTGGAGGAGTCGGTAGTTGGCATCAATTTGGATCAAAAGAACTGCATTTAGGAAGGCCATGAGGAAGGTTCCATATTATTTCTCCAGAGCATTCTCCCTACTGACGAGTTGTTTCTTGAGGCATGTAGCTCTATTGAGAAAGAAGTCTGCTGGGAACAAAAGTTTTATTTCTGAAGCAGGGGGGTTGTATCAATTTAAGTATTAAATTATTTGTATAGATATCATCTGCACAATAATGCAGCTTATCACAAGGTACGTAGAAGCTTTTGTGTGTAAGTTGATATAGAAGCATATTATTATTTTAGATTTTATAAGAATATGCACAGGAACTGATGATTGAAGTAGCATTAATATAATAGACCATGTCTGAGCTCTTAACAGCACAAGTACACATTTTCCTTAATAACCAATTTCATTCTAATCTGCTGAATAGAAGTAACATTTAGAGTATTATTTAGATTTTTATGTAATCATCTAAATGTGTGTGCTGTTGGAGCTAAAAATGAGTTTTGCAATATAATATAAGCATGAGTCAGCACCTGGTAGTACGCCTTACCAGATCGCTTTGCTTGCGAGGTGTTTCAGGTTCTTTGGCTGTGGAGAGTACTCATGCCTGACAGCGTTCTGTTATCTGCCCTGTTTGCATAGATTTGATTATCTTGTTTGCCTAAGAGGTCAGCAAAATGAACCAAAATAATTGCTCTCAATATTATTAGAGACTATTACTATCAGTCATACTGTAAAAAGATGACATTCCGTGAAGGACTGCATGTGGAAAGTGGATGATGCAGCCACGCAGGACGCAGGTATGCATGTGACATCAGGCTGTCGTAGGCGCTGCCCGTTCCGTCATCTGCTCTTGGCTCTGCACCATGAACCGCTCTCGTCTTTGCTATGTTCGCTGTAGCGTGACTAATTCAAGTGTTGGATGAGATGGCCTTTTTTTGTTTTGTTCTGTATTTTTCCCCCTTAACCTGAATGCTAGTCTGTGTTTCTCCAGCCAGAGCCCAAACAGTTCAGCATGTATGTTTTTCTGTGCACAACTTCAGGATGGCCCTCTTTTTTTTTTTTTTTTTTTTCTTTTCCCTCCAGAAGACTTTAACATCAGAAGCTAAAGTCTGACACTTCTCACATTACTGAGAATAATTATTGATCAAGATTCTTGACCAATTTTGATTGATCAGTTTCATTAGCTTTTATTAGGTTTGTAAGCTTTTCAGTAGATACTTGTGTAACTGTAATTCTATTCCCTGCTGGTGATCAAGAGTTGGATCTACTTCTGTGTCACCTATGCAATATATTTGTGTTTGAAATTCCTGAGTTTGTAGTGTGCTCTGTCAAATTCTGGCAACGTTTATAGTTGCTTAATTTCAGCAAAAGCTTGATATTGACAACTCCTCTTCAAAGCACACTCCTCAAGTACCCTCTGTGTTGGTAGGTCAGACCATGGCAGTCTCCTTTCTTGTAAGCTCTAGCTTGATTTCAGTGCCCTGTGGTTTAGCTTGAGTTCTAGGGTGAAATTAGGTGAATTCTAATTGAAATTCTAGGTGAAATTAGAATTTTCAGTGTCTGAGCATCACTGTTCATTTTTGTAATTAAATGTATCAGTATCTCCTCTTGAACCAAACTGTTGTTTCGAAGAGTCCTATTAAATTCTCCCTCCATCTTTGCAGCGTTTCCTAGGCATCCTGTTAGGCAGAGGATGTTCTCCCAGCATAGACGCACCAGGCTCTGTCCACTCTTTATTCACCACCATCTTAAAATTGCACGTATGTGTCGTTCCCACAAGCGGACAGACTAACCTGAATTAGATCTTGGGCTTTGCTTTGTCTGTTGTTCTGACTGTTTGGTTTATTCAACCTCCTTCTTTTCTGCTTTAGATAATGAATGTCTCTGTCTTGGTATTTCAAGCACGTGCAAAATACAAGAAAACACGTATTACTGAAGTGAACCTTTGGTTACCATAGGGAAAGGTGCCCTAGGATTAAGGGAGTAGGAAAGTGTCTGAAAACTCTTTCCCATCTCATTTTGCATCAAGCAATGCTCAGTCAGACTGAAAGATCTGCCCCACAGCATCTCCGTTCAAAATGATTGATAGTCGTGGTGGTGGTGTGCTTGGTGAGGAATTCGGAATCATGCAGCGTCTTTACTAACATGTCATGGATTGTTACCTTAAAATTGAATAGCAATATTTTAATTTTTTTTTTGTTAGCAGGGCGTTAAGGTTTGGGTTTGTGCTCAATTAAAGAACTGCCATTTTGGAACTACAGCAGTGAGGAAAAGTTGTGTGAGCAAAGCAAAACCAAAGCCACAGATGCTATAAAAATAACGGCGAGTGGAGGAAATTAATATTAGAACTACACATCTTAAATTTAGATACATGATGATATAGAGACAATTAAAAAGAACGTAATGCTTAGATTAATGATTTATGAGACAATCAAATTGTAAGGAACAAGCGTATGAAAATAGTCTAGCACATCAGCCTAAAAATAATGCAGTGCAAAAGTAAAAGGCAATGAACCTCAGCATTCTCTGCAGATTAGTATATTGCATGGTTGGCCGTGAACAAAATTATTTAAGAGCAGTTCAATGAATTTAATAGATACATAGAGATTTAAGGCATTTCTTGAAGACAGATGCATGGTGAAATCAGACTGCGGGGTGTTTTTTAAAAAAAAATACCAGTTTTAAGCGAAAAAGCTTTCCCGAAGCTGTGATATTTAGTTTAATTAAAAATACAAATCCTCATTTTGATGGCATGTGATGGAGAAGTAGTCTTTTGTACGACAGTAATATGTTGCAATTATTGTTGAAAATTACATATTATTACATCATTTTTAGATTCAGGAGTAAATCTGTGTTATCATGCAGTAACTGAAAAATTGGTGATCACTTTTTTTCCTGAAGGTAGCTTGAAGGGCATACTTAAGAATGCATTTTATTTTAAAAATACTTTTCACCTGAATTGCTGAGGCCAATTTTTTTTGTGACATTTTATGATTAATTAGTAAATCTGTAGGAACACCTTAAAAAGTTACCCTTTGTTTATCTCACATGTAGCCCCTGATTCATACTCGGCTGTTTAATAAAGGGTCAGATTGTATTTATGTGCTTAAATAGAACATAAATATAGACATTTCACACGATGTACCATGTAAATGTAAGCCTTTGTAGTTACAAGTTTTTGTAGCTGGAGAATTGTTTTAAAAGGCATGTAATTTATTAGCTATCAGTAGCTGCTTTATTGCCTTGCCGCGCTGCAGTAATAAATAAAAGAAAGTGAGCTGATTTTACAAATGGCACACAAGGTGCACATTTTGTGAAAAAAGTCTTTTTTTAAAGAATTGGCATTAAATCCTTTTTTTGTGATGACAAAGAGGCTAAGAGTGCAAACTGTATTTTCTGTTTATCGAAAACAGAGTCTCTTTTTCTCGAGGGCATTTTTTCCTATGATCATCAAGGGATTTCAAAAGCAATAAAGTGTGGAATCATTGTTCGACTTGAACAGTATTAAAACTTAGGTTTTAATTTCAGTGAAGTAATAAGATTTGAACCTGTCTCACATTACAGCACTGTAAGGCATTTAGCAATTGTATTTTAAAGGAGGTTTTTAAAATGCAGCTCACTTGTAAGCTAACTGTCTGTCTAGTAATTAATAGTTTCTCTTCAGCAGAGGCTGTTGTGAATCATACTAAGAAATCTCAGTTTTGTTAATAACAAATTATGATAATTGTAAGGATGTTAATTCTTAATTAGTTTAAACCTACAATCTTTTTTGCCCCTTTCTGAGACTGATTTTCAAATGAAGACAAAAAAGTAGAGACTGAGGGTTTCAGCATGATTTTCACCTCAGAATTACAAAGAAATTATCCACATTTATCTGTAAATTTCAAGAAACTTTATTCCTGGGCTAGGAGTGTACATCAGCTCCCCACTAAGAACTGGTGACGTATTTAATCTGTAACCATACTTGATATCATTAATGCAATTCCTTTTTCAAAATTGTGTGTTGAAAATAATTCTGCAGAGCACTTCTCCACGCTGACACGGTAAACTTGGGGATACTGGAACGTACTGTGCACGGTTTTGCACACATGTTCCCAAGGTTCAAAATGTAAATATTTCTTTGGGTTGGTGGATGAAATGTTGGCTGATGAGAGAACAGCCATCACTGTACCTTGGAGCTGGAAAGGAGCATGTGTGATTTTTGGAGGAGGGAAAGTTTATACACAGGTGCACATTCAAAGCAGCCATCAGTGTTTCACGTTGGAGCGGTGAGCTATGACCTTCCGTGATGATTTTGAACGGTAACTGCCTCCATTAGCCATAAGGTTTGTTTCTTTATTTTAGTAGATGGCCTAGACTGTAAATATTAGAGGATCTAAAATAAATCAACATATTATCCTAAGGATACAAAACGTAAGAGCTATTTGTGGTTAGGAACCTTTGACAGATAGTTTGGATGAGGCAGATGATTGCCCGCCTCTCGTATCTGGCTTCCATTGCTGTGCCTGCAGGCAGTTTAGTGTTATAGTTGTATATTGATGTCAGGGTTACTACTGAGTGGCTAGCAATGACAGATGTCTATAATTACAGGCAATGCTTCCAGTATTTCAGAAAAGCCAGCCTATGTTGAACAATTATCTTATTTCTGGCTTGCCAAAGAGGGTTGTTCAAATTGCTGGTATTAGCTGTGGTGGCTGTAACACCTCTCCTTATGCCGTGGGATAAATGTGCAAAAACACTTTCATGTACAACCACGGTGCAAAACCTTCTTAAAATACATGGTATCACTACATTTCGTATGCTTAAGGCTTGATCCTGAGGTGTGCAACACCTGCAGCTATGTTAGTACAGTGAAATAGTTTTGGATATAGAAATTGTAGAACTATAATAAGTAGCTATCCTTTTTATTACTTGTTTTTAAGTGCCAAACTAACGTTGTTGCTTTAGCATTGAGGTTTATTGCACATAAGCATGCGGAGTGGGCCACTCGTTTAGATACAATTAAGTGACTGAATAAAATTAAGCTGGACGCTTTTAATAGTTACAGGGGCAAGTAAGAGCGTCCATTACTGCTGCTGAAGTACCTATAATACTTTATCTTTTGGAGTTTTGTGAGTAGCACAGATCTACTCTTGTAATCCATACGGTATTGGTTCATTTCCATCATTAGAGGATGTTAAAGCAGCAAGTACCTGACTGCATGTATGGCTTGAATCTCTGCAGTGCAGCGTATAGCTCTGATGGAAAGTGCAGCCCAAAGCTGTGGTTCCAAAACTAAAAATCGGGGTGATGTTAAAAAAGTAGTAGCTATTAATAGGATTTCTCAGTTTTCACTATAATATTTGTACTTTAAGCCCTGGAGGGGGAACAAAAGAGACAGTGGAATTAAAAATGTCTAATGGTGCTTTACAAAAAGGAAAGTCTAAGCAAGACACTTAAAGCTAAGCACCTTTTTATCAATTGGCTAACTGAAGACTTAGCAGATAAACCAGTTCCCCCACCCCCCTGAGGATGCGGCTCATGGCGCATCAGATGTAACAGCTGTTAGTTCATAGCAGGTCTCCCGAAGTAAGTTCCCCAGAATTGTAAATCGTTTCAAGATTTTTTTCAGAAAATGGGAATTAAGAAAGGAAGAAATAAATAAGTAAATAAAAGCTGAGAGAAGGTCATTGAAAGGGAGATCAATTTCCATTTCAGGAGAGGTTTATTGCTGGCATGGCGTGGGCACTTGGCAGAGCAGGAGGCGCCGAGTTAATCCCTCCCGCACCCCCAGCTCCCCTGGATTTTCTGGCTCCATTGAGCTAACGGGGAAGGGGCTGGGGAAGAGGGCCTGGACACAGCCCTCACAGGAGCTGGTGATGCTTCTCAACTTGTGATGATGGAGTATTTCAGCAGACTTAGGAGGGAAAGAACACCCTAACACCCGTAACAATCTCTGAGCCACGCAGCAGGTTTATCCTTTCCCCTACAACATCACACTTAGTTGCCATAACAATACCCTCATTTTTCAATGTTATTTTATGGTAGGTCTCTATCGATTGAGGATAACTTTATGCAGTACTTTAATTAAGCTAGGTTTATAGGTAAGGTGGTGGATAGTATGTCATTGATATAAGTGGTGCTGTTCCTCTGGTTGCTTACAAACACATACAACAGGAGAGCAGCCTGCTTTTTATGTAGCACAAAGCTCAGCTTAATTTTCAGAGATCCTGCCTGAAACTGAGGCAATTGCTTAATGGTCTATTCTGGAGGGTTTTTTTTCACTTAGGAAGCTAACTACAAAACAAGAGATTAGCCTGATCTCTTGGTTTAGGCTCTGAGTTAAGGGTGGTTTGAGATCTCACCTTTTCAATAAAGACAGCTGGTCAGGAGCGGGGGTGACCAAGATGTTCCTCTGTTAAGGAGAGGATAGAAAAGCCAAGGTCTGGAGGTAAAGGCAAATGATCTGGCACCCCAATGTGCTAATTAGGGGATTCAGTTCAGATTTTCAGAAGCTGTCTGTGGGCTTCGGAAGCTGGATTTCTGCTGTGTTGTAACGGAGCCTTTAAGTGCTGAAAACTCAGAATACCTGAGAGTGATTTAAAAAGCCATGGAAGTCACTAAACGCATTGTGGTACGCGACACCAAGAAAGAAACCTGTGATTAGCGTGGAGTCGCAGTGGATGAGGCGTGGGATGGCGCGATGGCGGCTGCTCCGGCCCTGCCTTGGGCACATCCCCACGGAGGCGCTGGGGAAGGAAGGAGGTGGCTCCTCCGCTGGGGTGACAGCCGTCCCTGCTCAGCATCCGTCACCTCGGGGTAGATATGGTTAAGATCTGGTTTTGCCCTCAGTGTTCATGACAAAATACTTTAATGTCGCAGCGATAGTGCTCTGCAGCAGGGCCTGGAGAGCTTCAAGGAAGTTATAATATCTTAAGCATTTACGCTGTGCCTGTGGGTAATAACTTTACTGTAATTTTCTGAAGATTCATTATCCAAAATCTTAATTCATTATAATAGCCCTTATGAAACATATAGAAACCGACATTTTCTTGTGTTTTCTTATTTGCACAGTGTGAGAGATTCATTGCTCTGTTTTAATTTGTTTCATGGGGTGCGTTTGAGTACATTCCATACAGTGCTGTTATTGAATTTCTGTGACTGTCATTATATAGCCATACAACCTTTAGGAACTCATATTCTGAGCTTCCCAGTTCTGTAATCTGCTTCACATTTAAGAATTGACATAATTAGCTTCTTCAGAGTTATAATGATAGTACCAAAAAGAGAAGACCTCAAAAGACAAAGCAAAGTTAGGCATATCTAGGACCAAAGCGTAGAGAGGACAGGGAAATAAAAGTTTTAGTGTGATTACTGAATTATTTCTCTGTTTTCTTGGACTGTGTTTTCATACAAGTGCTTCGCTTTATAAAACGCTGGTTCCGCAGTTTTATTTTCTCGTCCTTTTGAAACGCAGCAGGTACAGTTCAAGTGGCTGGGAAGTATATGGTTATGTAATTTGAGCCGCTGATAAATCTGCTAGATCATAAAAAATTCCCTGGCACCAGAGCTTGTGAGCCAGCGGTCTTCCCTCAATGTCCTGATCCCAGCGAGGCAGTTGTAGTGCTATAAATGGGAAGAAGGAAGGAACCCTGGATTCCTTGCCTTCACACTTGCTTTAGTATGTTTGAAATTGTTATTGATTGTTACCAAAGGTGTTTTGTTGCTCTCTTCTTTCTCTTTGCTGTCCCATTACTTCCACCCTGAATACAGCAGTACCGCTTGGGCGTTGGTTGCAGTGGTGGTATCAGCCCAAGCCTGCTGTAAGGACCTCGAGTACATACTTGTGCCTGTGCAACTCATTGAACATTGTAGCCTAATGTTATCACTTTGGTGGACTTTTTGCTTAACATCTGTAACTTGTAAGAATGAGATGGTGATGTTGGGATATTTTACTATTTAGATTACAGTTTTGGCCATATCGTGGCATGATGGCGTAGCGCTGTGTGTTGATTCAGGATTTTGGAGGTTCTAAACCCTGCAGTTGCAAGCGTTTGGGAATGAATGTGTAAAGGTTTTCCAGAAGTGTTAAACTGGTTGCTTCCTACTGAAAATTAATTATTCTGCTCCTTATTTGAAGAGTCTGGAGGGAAGGAAAAGCATTAGGCTTGGGGTTTTTTTCTTGCTGGAAGAAGGACAGGGGAGGTCTCAAAAGAGAGGAGAGCTAGCCCGTGTGTGGCTGTGGGGGTCCCGCAGCACCCTAATGAGCTCCTGTGCTGCCTTACCTTCAAGTCACACCGGGGGAGGTTTAGACTGGATATTCGGAAAGATTTCTTCACCAAAAGGGTGGTCAATCCCTGGAACAGGCTGCCCAGGGAGGTGGTGGAGTCACCATCCCTGGAGGTGTTTAAAAGATGTGGAGATGTGGCACTTGGGGACAGGGTTTAGCGGTGGCCTTGGCAGTGCTGGGTTAACGCAGGACTTGGTGATCGCAAGGTCTTTTCCAGCCTAAACGATTCTGTGATTCTCTGGCTGTGTGATGGGAAACAAGCTGAAGATGAGATCACTTCCATGTGTGATTCCACATCCTTTTACGACCCCTTTCAACAGTGGTTTTTTTCCACCTTTTGAATATGTAGCATGGTCTTTTTTGGTGAAGTGTGTTTTATTATTATACGTCCAAAATGCTTTATCATTAATTTTTTATAGTGCTTAAAAGTCTAAGGGTGTTTCATTGTTGTGGTTGGGGGTTGTTTGCTTTTCTATTTTTACATGCCAAGAGTGCGCGTTGGTTTTGAAAATGATTTTGAAGAAGGTGTTTAAAATATCACATATATTTTAGCTTACAATTTGTCACATTACAGAACGGGTAGTAGTTTTTATTACAAGCACTGTATTCATGCTGACTTGAAATGACCCTGTCACATGTGAAAACAAATCAGATTGTTGCTGTTAATGAGCTTTTCAATTTACTATTCAGTGGATCAGATAAGTGGATTTAAGAGGTAATGATCCTGCTTAGCACTCAAGCTTGGCTGTCAGATCCTAGTAGTTGTGGGAAATCCCCAGGGACAAAAGCGTTGACACAGTTCTTGATGGGATAATGGGAATCAAAGCTAATGGATGATAAAAGGAGTAGTAAGAGTTACAAGGATAATTGTGGATTAAAGCACTGCTCTTTGTCAACACTGACTGCTGGTTTAGTATTTTATTTGTTAAACTCTGATGTGGGAAGAGCCTGGTTTGACAACAGAGCACAAAGCTGCTGCAACGGGCGCTGCTCACATTCCCCTTCTCCCAGGGCTTTCCCGAGGCAGAAGGAAAGAGCCGGACACAAGCCTGTGTGTGCTGGTGTGTTCACATTCCTTGCTGTCTCTCTTTATCTTTTCCTTGTATCAAATACAGACATTCCTAAACTTTGCTAAAATTGCAGCTAAATAACATTTCAGCAGCGCGCTATTTAGAGATATGATTTTTTTTTAATTAAAATATAGTAATTTTTTTATTTGGACATATTATTGTTGCTGTGTTTAATTCCTTTAAATGATAACTTCACATTTACGGTGTGAACGTATTATTTTGCAACGTTTGAAGGATTACATTTTTTTCATATTTTGATTGTCCTTTCACTACTGATTTTGTCACAGTGAATTACATTCACACAATTATAAGTGGGTAAGTTAGCTTGGAAGTTAAGTTTTCCTTGGTCTTGGTGCATTTTCTTGTTAGGGCTGTAAGTTTATTTATTCATGCATTTTATTTTGCTCAGCATTAAAAATAAAGTCTTTGGGATGTGAAAATACAATTTTTATTGTCTAGATTAATATTAAGCTTAACATTATTGACTTCCTCAGAGGCAGCATACTGCTGGTTTGGGTTTTAAGCAGTCATGGGATTACATCGCTAGCAGAAGGGAGGCTGGTACACGCACGTTTAGGTACATAACAGAAGTACTGAGTTAGCTGCAGTTTATTGGTATTCGTGGGGAATATGTAATGTCAGCCAACAAAATTGACAGCTAGATGGCACCAGGCTTTCACCGCTGGTAGTGGAGGCTGGATGTGCTGTGCGAAGTGGCTCCTCTCGGACCTTAGTGATACCTGGCTTGATCACCTCATATAGAAGAGTTACATATAACCCATAATATTTGGTTTCTTGTCACTAAAGGTTAAATGACTGAAACTGAATGTGCTGACAGGTAGATCTGCGTTTAGCCCCGTCGTAAGCAAACAGCAGTTACTTGAGCTCAGGGTAAAGAAACTTGGCAGAGGATTATAAAGTTTTGCAGGACATGTCTCCCTTCTGTTTCTGAAGTTGACTGAACCCAACTAAATGTTTTTATCCAAACTAAATGATAGACTACTAAAACAGTCAGAAATTTTTTATACAGATTACACAGTAAGGAAAAGAAGATATTCAGTGTGTCCTGTGCGTTTCTTACTGCATCGTAACAGCAGTTTGATCCGATAGGCAGGGTGCTGGGAAAACTTGGCTGGTAATATGTGTCTTGGATCTAAAATAAAGGGGAAAAGTATACAACTGCAAGTTACTTGGCTGCTAAAGCCTTTGTTCTCCCTTCAAGAACACAAACCTGAATGTGTGAAGAGTACCCAGTTTACCAGATTTTATGACTAGCAGTGTAAGGGCTTGCAAACACAAGCTAAAGGGCAGTGTTGAACCCCATCCCACTGAGGACAGAGACCAAGGATGTGTTCGCCATCCCTTTGCAACTTTTTACAATAAAAGAGGGGTTTTTTTGAATAGAGACTGTATTAAATATTTTGTGAACAAAACGGTGAGTTTAATGTGAAAAATTTACATCTTTTTTGTGGGAAGAAATGTATGCAAGGGCAAGTAAAAGCCTATTGGTCCCAAATTCACAGAACTCCTTCCAAGAGTGTCTGAGCCTTCGCTTACAAACACTTCAGCAGTGTTGGATGGGGAGGCGTTGGAGCCTGTACTTTTCTCGTGCGAAATCAAAATAGGGAGGGTTTCAGAACAGCTGAAAATGTTGGTACTTGTAAATGTCTCTAATGTGTTACTGTTGAAATGTTTATTTCCAGGTCTATGCCCGAATGTCAGAAGTCTTAGGAATAACAGACGACAACCATGTTCTGGAAACATTTATGACAAAAATGTGAGTTTGTGCCTGGGTTCTATTCTGTATGCATTTTGTTTTGTCTTTAATGTTTACATAAACCCAAAGTTTTATTTTGTCATTAAATTTGCTCTTTGCTAGAAAAATGTTTTCTGTAAATTATAAACATTTGAAGTAAGGGATAACCGTTTTCAAAACTGCCCATATCTTATTTTCTAAAGGTACTGCAGGCCCCTAAATAAAAACTTGCAGCTAGAGGTATTCCTCACAGTGTCTGCATCCCTTCTTGAAATGGCTTGTGGGAGAATGGAGCTGAGTTTTCATAGACTCCTGTTCAGTGACAGCCTGGCGTGCGCGGTCCCCATCCCTCCCCATGTCTTACTCCTGCACCCTCAGATGTCAGTGGCATTGCCTGTAAAGCTTCATAGTGATTTACAGTGGGCAACTGACCAAGTTAATGTTTCTTTGTTGTGGGGAGGCTCGTTTGCATTGCTTTTGGGGAGTATCTGGCAACATTTGCTCTGTTAAAAATACAGATTCACAGAGGATGGTTGTAAGGCCTCACTCTGAAGGAGACAAGGGGTGTTTGGCATTCAGCAGAATAAGGTGGTGTGTTACTCTGGCAGTTAAGGGTTGCAATACTTTCTCTTAAGAATAATCTTAGAAAATTACTCTGGAGAAGCTACATTTTTCTCATGCCTCTGCTGCAGCTGCTTTCCTGGGGTGCCAGCAAAACTACCAGGATTTTGTCTTTTATTATGTACTTCATGAGATTTGATAGTTTCTCCTGACTCAACAAGAGCTTCATCTAAAATAAGTTGTGCTCTTGAAGCAAAACAAAACGGTCCCTCTGAAAAATTACAAACATTCACTAAAAAAAAATCTGGGAGTCCCCAAGAGACAGTAAGTTCTGTGAGAAAGAAACGAGTACCTTACCTCTCTATTGTAGAGCGAGGAAGATGCTGCATCCTGTCATTTACTTCATTTCCTCTAAATGTGACTTAGAAGACCTTTAAATTCTTTCAGTAGACTTTGACCTGCTGGAGAAACATCTCTGCTGGTTTTGCCAGGTTAGCCATGACCTGTTCAGGCAGTATTAAACATGACTTGTGCTATGATGACTACCAACCTTGAGAAATAGGAGCAAGTAAGACAAGGTCATTTTCTGATATGACTTAACATTTCTGTGGAAAAACAAAGCATAAATGCTTTGCTTCCTCAAAACCAGAACTGAGTGTTGTATCCTGCCTTAGGGTAACAATAGTACCCATCGAGCCTTGATGTTTGTCTGGAGTATACTTTGGAGACAGGGAAATGGAGGGTGATAAATGGAAAAATACTGATGGATCCTTCCCGTCCAGTTTCTGGAAGCAGTCCGTGGCATGGTACTAGTCAGCTGGGCTTCGTTCAGTTGTTTCAAACTACGGTGAAATTTGGAACAACTGAGGAAAAAGCAGGGAGGGAGGGAGGCAGGGCTGTTTGGAGGCCAGATGCATCAGTTTGCATCTCTTTTTCTACTTGTTGCTGCCATTGAGAGGAAATCTCTGTTACCTTTGCCAACAGAGGTAATAACATAGCATTAACAAGTTGTACAATAAATACTGCATGTGTTTAGGGCTGCATTTGCACCAGTACTGTAAATTAAGAAAAAAGTTAGGGTTTTAATGTTACATGGGAGATTTTAAAAGAAAACTAGGTATATGAAAAGCAAAAATCGGTGCTGCTTTCTGTATTACAACTTCTGTATTTTTATTGGCTCTTTCCTCATGGCTTACCGTATTTTCCTAAAAACATGAATTGTTCATTGATTAGATTGAAGATCAATTTCATTTTACAGAATGGATGCTGCAGTTTGAAATGGACCATTCAGTCAGTAGCCATAACAGCTAGCTGTGAAACCGCCGCATAAACACATTCATGTTTGTGTCAATTAAAGTAAAAGAGCTTCTCCCCGGCGGTAGCATGCCAATCGGAAAATCCGGGTGTGAAACCATAACATACTGATATATAATCCAAAAGCTACGGTCTGATGGGACAATCCAGCCTGGCAGCATTTCTGGTGCTGTGTTACTGAGAATGATCTTAGCACATTTGTAACTGGAGTGGGCAGGGTACGTGACCGTGAGTCCATTCACCTTTTTCTCTTGTGGATGTAGTCGGTATTTTTAACCACCACACTGTTTAGAAAGCCACTAGTCTACTGTTCTGTCTTACCCTACAGATCCATTTTTTTTTTCTTTAAGCAGGTGAAATTTGTAATATGTTATTCCTTAACATTAGGTTAAAAGGAAACACTGGGGAATCTTTAGCGTGCACTTTCTTGTTGAAGTGGTGGTACTCTCGTACAGTAACTGCGTAACAATGTTTGAGACTCTAGTGTCTGTATTGTTAATGCCAAGCATTATGTGAAATAGAAGAGTTATGCCTGAAAGAATATTGTTGCCTGGCTAATGGCAACCAGTCTTTCAAATCAGAAAGTGTTGGAGAAAGTACTTCATCGTAATCTGCCATTAGCGCTGTGGGATGTTCAGAAGACAGTGTCAGGTTATTTCCTGCCACTTTGCCATTACAGAATCCAATGAAGGATGCGTGCAGGAAGCATTTTATACTTAGTGTGAGGAGTAAACATAGCAATTGGATTTATGGTAGTCAAACAAGTTGTAGTCCACCAGGACATAGTAATTATTTTTTTGTTTTGCCGTTGGAGACTTAACTTGTTTTTGTGAGAACTTAGTGGTTGACGCATGGAGTTTCTAGTTTCCTGAAGTCCAGTGTGAGCTGTGCAATGCTTAGATGGATAAATGGCATTTTGCTTTTGATTTCTCAAGATTTTTAACAGTTTGTGTTGACTTACCCTGGGTCTGTTTTCAGTAGTTCATTTTCACATATGTAGCTTTACTCTGTTCTTTTGAATTCATTAGTAGTAGCTTTGCAGTGGAGGACTGGTGATCAAACTCAGGGAGTGCTTTCATTTTCACAGAGAACAATTTGAAATACTTGTGTCATAGCTACTAGAAGATGCTGTTCAATTTATGGATTAAAGGCTGTATAAAATAGATATTCTTCAATGTACAGCAATATACTGAGATTTGTCAATGTAATAGGTGTCCTTTAGAGCTTCTGGCTGTGATTCAAAGTACTGCTGTCACATCAGGTCCCAGACCTTTCATCACCTCCCCATCGGAAGTTAATGAATGTGCCTTTTACTGAATTCCTGTTAAACCATTTCTGAAGGGGTGGAGTTTTATGTAGTCAGAATATCTATTAATGGCTGTATTTTCATCACAGTCTTACCAGAAATTTTATAGGATGCTTCTTTTAGCATCCACTGTCTTTCCTTGCGTTGACCATCCCTTCATGGGATGTATGTGTGGAAGGGGAAAGGCCAACTAAAAAAATACATAATACCAAACTAAATTTTTCTCATCTGCATGGCATCTTAAGTCTTCACAGCTGTGTTCAGCATCATAGCAGCAGTAAAGTAGGTTCAAGGAGGCATAAGCTGGGAGGAGCCATGTGAGGGTGAAGACAGGCAAGAGGAAGCAGTGGGATTTTGAAGGAGCTAGTAGGGTGCACGATGGTGGGTGACAAGAATCTGCAAAGGGACTATGACTTAAGGGCCCAGCCTCTCTCTGTGGTCTTCCTTCTGCTCAGCCCGTTGCCCTGAAGTACTGGTTTTCAAAGGCACAGACTGTTCCTCCGTCTCTGGAGTTTTCTGTCCTTGCTGCTCCTGCTTGCTCCCCAGCCAGCCACATCACGTGTGCTCACAGCCCTTGGCCTGCAGGGAACTGGGTCAAGGCAAGGAGCGAGGCGCTGTACCGAAGCCAGTAGTGGTCCTCTCTTTCCACTGGTCATACCCGAGAGCAGTAGCTGCCCACCTGCCTTGATCTTCCCTGTATGGATAAGAGGTGAGAAGATACTTCGGCTGGGGTAGTTCTGGTTTCGTCTGCTCCTTGAGCCTGTCCTGGGCGTTTGGCCAAAAGTGCCTTGCATTTATTTTGGCCGCAAGCATCTTTCCTTTTCTTCACTTACTCTTCGTGAACCTCTTCTGGTTCTTTTCAGTTGTTACCAAGTTAATGTGGAGGTGATTTATCATGAGATGGATTTACAAAATATTTGCCCAAATATTTAGTGTTTTTAGTCAGGATAGGCTAACTGAAACATGAATAAAAGATGCATATCCAAACATTGCTGTTAGTTGTTTTTTCCTTTTTTTTTTCTGCAGTAATGATTTCACTATGGTGGATGCACATATACAGACATATAAATAGGGAGATTTTCTGTGTGACGATGTTTAAGTAATACATAAGTATGAAAAGTCTGGATCTATGAATATTTTTCAGAACGCTCATACTGATATGACTCCATGAATCATAACAATCTAAAAGTTGGCATTTTTATTCATGGTAGAATGTGCATTTTTTTTAACTATTCACCTTTGTCCAGCTGTAATGAAAAGTATATATCCAATCACTGTCATTGAGCCACAGAGACCTTTCATTGTAAATGATGATAATCTACAAGAAATAATTAAAACATGACTGTACAGAGCTTTCTTGCCAACAAATTGCGATCTTCATTATTACTGAAACTTAAGTACCACATAAGAAGAGATTTTCAAAGTGTTTTTAGGGGATTTGGATGCCTGTTTTTCTTGCACTGTAATGGGAACTGGATAGCACACACTTTAAGGAACTTCGGAAGTTTTGTTTAATATGTATGATTACTCTTTTTTTAATGTTTATAGTTTTTAGAAAACAAGTACATTTGTAATATCCTTGAGACCAAGACTGTTCTTACTTTTACATAGTTTAGGTTTCCAATTCGTGTCATCCTTATATAAGCTTAAAAGTTTTTCTCTCTCTATAAAAACAAATAAAAACCCAACAACTACAACAAAACCACCGCACCCAAACTGGCTGATTTACAGCAGTTGTCATCCTCTCGGGCTGGTAGCAACCTCAACTTTTACAAGTGCTTCTTTGTCATGTTACCAGATCTCCCGTGCGTGTGCGGTACAGTAGTGAGTGTGTGCGGGTACTACAATCTTCCTGGGATTCCTCTGCTTTATTGTGGTAACAAACCTGCCCATTACATTTCAGAGAGGGGTTCTAGCCCTTCTGGGAAGGGGATGGATGAGTTTCTTGGGCACTTACAACTGGTCTGTAAGCAAAATTTGAGTACCTTGACATGCAATGATAAATGGAGAAGTTATCCACCATCGGTGTGACCGAATGGATTTTCTCTCCTCGTGCAGTATATACTCCAGCACTCCCTTTTCTGTGCAGGCTGTGCTTTGCTTTTGCTTTTCTACCTTGCATCCCTGATTCTATCTCCTTTTAAAATTTTCTTTCTTAAATTGCACTGCAAGTTTTTTAGTTTTGTTCTTTAAGCTGGACACTCCATTCCCGTGTTCCAGCAGTATCGTTTCCCATCCATTACTGCCGTAAGAGCTGCTACCTCTCGTCTGAAGGGTTGTCCTTCGCTGTGTACCACATGGAACTTTTAAGAGCAGTGGGACTGTCTGAAACAGTCTTTTTCTAAATCATAAGCTCAGGACAGGATGGGAAATTAAGGACAGTAGAATGGTTTGGGGAGGAAAAAATGAAAGTCACGAAATGGATTTAAGAGGCTGGAAGTGGATATCTTTGCCTTGATTCTTTCCCTGGCCAAATATCATGAAATTACTTGGAATGTGGAAAGAATTTTGATTCTTCTCCAGATTATATGGTAACCCTTTTCCCAGAGAATTGTAAATTGGAATATATAATCATTATTTATCTTCCCCTTCTAAATTTTAGGTTAAAAAAACCAACCTGTTAATAAAAGTATTAAGGGAAGAGGTGTTTGCTGTGCTAATGGAACTGCTTTAGTGAGCAGTCATGGTGACAGAAGTCTCTTGGCAAACTGGAGGGTTTGGAGGCTAGAAATCTGGGAAGCTTCTTTGGTGCACCTCTTAGAAGCTAAGGTTTTATTCTTGTCTTCTTACTAAAGGCAAACTAAAAGCACATATTTGAAAGTGTACTGTATTCTTAATGCTGTTTCATTTAAATTTTTCAAATTTTCATAGCTCTCCAGCATGGATCAATGTTACTGTTGCTTTTTTGATTTTGTGTGTGTATAGTTTTTTGATACTGGTATTGCCAGAATTATGCCATTTTTTATTGCCATTTTCTCTGCACTTGCCTTTCAAATGTGTTCAGTGCTCACCTATCATAGACGTTTTGGTGAATTTGGCATTGGCATAGCTTTTGATGAAACTCTTATTTTCTGTGACTCATCTGAAACTTTATGATTGGTTCCTTTGACTCTATTTCATTTCGTTCATATTTTAAATCAATAAGCCACTTGAGAGAGAGAAAGGCAAGGAGACTAGCACTTGGATTTAAGTGCTGTCTTGCCATGATTTCTCTGAGAGCTGTAAATTTTTCTCCTCTTTCATTCTTTGGCTTCTCTTCCTTACATAGTGGAAAACTGCTTTTTGTATTATGAGATTCCTGTCTAGATCTTTACAAATTTTCTCAGATACTTACAAAGTTTTGTAGATGTTTCTTAAAATACTACATTTTATGTGTCTTTCATCTCACCTAATACTGGTAAGACAGAAACAGAAATGGGAATCGCTATGGTTATAATTGACATTTTTCAGCCTCTGTTCACTCATGAGTGCTTTCCAGCTTTTATATTATTACTCCATCTCTCAGCATCCAAATACAATCATGAACTGAAAGAACAGACGTATACAAAAGTACCCTGAATATTGGACAAAGAACCTTCCTTATACAGTTTTAATTTTTTCCTCAAGCTGGCACTGTGATGACCTCTTTTTCTTTAAATGTCTTATATCTGGTTACTGAAGGACAAAGATTTTACTCTTTTGCAAAATAGCCTTTTTATGATTTTTATATTGATGTCAAATCTGGGTAGTCCAAATTCATTTTTATTGCTTTGTATGGTATATACTTGTTAAGGATTTAGTGCAACTATAAACATCTCCAGAACTCCCCGTAGTAGGGATAAACTGTGAATTATGGACTTACTAGAATGGGCTATTTCTTTAAGGCAATCTGAACCTCTGTAGCTCTTCATAGAGATTTTATAAAGTAAATCAATGTATGTTTGTAAATCTAAATTGAGGAATACTGCTTTGGTAATTGCATTGTTATTTGCCTTTTCCTGAGCAAATAATACCAAACAGTTAGATGCTTTAAACTGCATTCTTGACTTTATAACTTCCTGAAAAAGAGATGTAGTTTATGGTGTATAGTACATCCCGTAGCCTGTAAACATGTAAAAGCAATAGTCAATGCTGATTTTAAGGCATTTAACATGTCTTCTTCAGGTTCTGTATTCCCAAAATGGAAATCCTGCTGTGTCAGGGTATAAGTAGCTGGTACTGATTGTACCCCCCACATCATGGTCTTTCATCAGTAGGTCTGACGCCTTAGTCAGAAGCGTTATGCGTATTCTGCGGACAAGGAAACTGAGGCATACAGATCTGAAATGACTTCTTCTGGATCATCTGGCAGCTTGAGATACACCCTAGAAGTTTGATACCCTGATCAGGAATCGGTGCCAGGGCTACCGAGCCAGGAGGTCCTGCTGTCTTTTTATTTGTGCTTCAGAAGGCTGTGGTGGCCTGTTTTTATTTCTCCAGGTGATCCCAGTATCAGAAACTCTGCTGCAGATCGCTTACGCAGCAGCATCTCCCTGTCTGGAGGAGGGAGACATTCCACTCTCTTTTGGGTTTTTGAGCAGGTGAGGGGGATGGGGGATGTCCCAGAAGAGGAGGGCACAGGACTGGCCTTCAAAGGAGGGAACTATGGGGAAGCAACTTGTTACAGGCCAAGCAACCTAACGGTGGTTCTCAAAGGAATGCTAGGACGAGTTACTAGTAGTCAGTGTATAATTAAGTGATACATGTAATTGAGCTGCTTGGGGGGCAGCAGGGAGTAATCTCTTCTTGGCCTCCCTGGCTGGGGTTTACAACAGAAAGATGAAGGGTCGGACAGTTGGACTTGGGCGAGTTCATTGACACTGGCCTGCCTGACATTGCCCTCAGAAAGCTGGGAAATGACAGGCGACAAGACCAGTGACTCCCAACTTACTGCTCTAACCACTCCACGTTTGGGGAAAAAAATGACATTCCTCCACTTCACCGGCTTCAGTGTACCCCTTACACATGAAGGCTAACGCCACCTCTTCACCTCCCAATAAATCCAGTAGGTGACCACGACAGACACAGTCCTGAGCCCCCTAGGTGTCCTCGCACAGGCCTGCACGCAGACCTACAGCAGCAGTGCTAGGGGGTCCCCCCGGTGCTCCACGGCTCACGCGTAACCTACGGAAGGTAGTAGAGCAAGCATCAGCTGCATCATTCCACCAAAAGGCTGACTACAGGAGCTGGCTAGCAAAAGCAGTTAGTTGTTGTATGTTTTGTATCCCGAGGACTGATAGTAGGTCTAGTGTTACCTTACATCAAGCTTACGCATTGGTTCATTAATCTGAGCATCTTCCGAAGTGCCTGCGCCTGCGGGGGGTGCAGGTGGGAGGTGCGCTGTGCCCTCTGTATCTTGGCTTTGGTGAATTGTTGAGTGTAGGGAAGAGGCAAAATGGGGATCAGTGCAGGAACTGGAAAGTGGAGTTTCACTGGGAATTGGGTAGATCAGTCGCTCTGGGAATTGGCTCTTAGTTTTTCCATGCTCCGTTTCTCCAATGGAAATTTTCCTAGGGAATTGACAGCAATTTGTTTTTATCTTGTGAAAAATTGGGCAGATAAATACTGCAGAAGTGGCCAGATACTGTGTTGAAAAGTGAGTAAGATAGATACAAGTAGGGGTAAGCTTCAAGTAATTTGTTTCATTATGACAGATGATGGATTTTTTTAAAATTAATGTGTTTGTTACAATATTACAAAAATGTTTGAATCCCTTGTTCAGGAAAAAGACATGGCATGTTTTTATTGCATTTTCTGTCTCATAAATGGAAAATCCTAAGTCGTATCACAGAAATACATTCGTAGTACAATGTGCTGCTACTCTGAGCTTCTGCACTGCACTTCTCAAAAAGAGGAAAATGTGTTATAAAATCTCACACTTTTTTTTTTTATCCTAGTGTTACAAATCTTAAATACCGGGGAAGATGTGAACCTGTGATTTCAAGAACTCTTCAGTTTCTAAATGACCTCTCTGTTGGATATCCTTTTTTATTGTGTATGGCATAACATATTATTTGAAAATGATATGGTAAAAATTAATATGAGACCTTTGTTGGTTTGTATGCCACAGTTTTAAACCGCTTAGGACATTAATACTTACTCATTGTGGTTTCTCTTTTTCTGTGCATAGTTTTTAAAAGGTGTGCTTATTTCTACGTACTTCTTATAAATAAAAGAGGAATCATATAAGTAGTTGCTTATGATCATCTATCCCATTCCTCATCTTCTTGAAGTCAGTGCCATTGATGACTTGAACAATATTGGGAACAGGATTCTGGTAGCCATTGAGAACAGGGTTGGGTCTACTTTGAGAACGAGTCCACTCTAAGATATGAAGCATAAGTTAGATTTTAAACACAAACCTCTTCACGTGTTTTGTTGTTGCCTGAGTTTTGTTGTTCCTCACTGGGTCAGTGTCATCATTACTGCTGATAAAACAGCCATGGTTTTGCACATGGATTTTTGTCTATGTTCAAGTACTTTTGTGAAACTCTTAGCCAGATCATAGATGCTAACTGGCTGTCTGTTGCAAACCATTTGTACCTTGTTCTAATATTCACTTATCTTTAAGTTGGAGAAGAATGTTTGCTCTTTGAAGTGTCAGTCAATCAAGCAAGAAGATTTTGTAAAAAGTAGTAGCTGTTCTATCTGATGTGACACAATTTTAAAAGGTATACGACAGATAATAAACCACCAGGGCTCATGAAATCGTTCAATATTGAAATCCTTTTCTATTTTAAAATAAAAACAACTTTTCAGTAATTTTCTAGAGGAGATTGTTAGACAAGCAGAGGGGGAGGCACCTGGAATGTGACAATTGGTGTCATTTTATTTCTCCATAGAACTCTAATCATGTAAGAAGAATTTTAATATATTCCCGTGGGTTGAAAGATGAGTGTGGGTTTCCACATTCCGTAAGTGAATTTCGTTTAATGAAAATCATGCAATGTGTACTTCTGTATGTTTACTTGAAATACCATTAAGCAGCTAACTTGATATTTTAAATATGCATGTGTTTATGTTCTCATGGCATCACAGAAATAGGGCTGGAAAGGACTTGAAAGTGGAACACCGCTGAGGAATTCCACAAAACCAGAAGGAGAGGCATGTATTTCATGAATAAGATTTATGAAAGGACTGGTGTGCTCTCTCCTCTTTAAAACTGTATACTTACTGCTTCAGTAGGGTTCAAAACACTTTCAAAATAACCAAGAAATTTAACATGGTGCACCTAACTTAAAGTGCTTGCCTGTGTACTTACATATGTATGTTGCTGAAATAACCAGCCTCATACTACTGCTAAAGCCAGCGAGCATCTGCTGTTCCATATTGACTTGGGGCAGTTTTCAAAGGCATGTGTTCACACGGTAGCTCTCAAAAATGAGGGTCATTATAAACTATCGGTGCAAATTCTACTTTCCAAGGATGAAATGTCTGTGTAGCTTTAGTTTTCAAATTACTCAAATTATATTTGCAGGAAATGAGTTTCTGCTCATGAAATAAATATAATAATATCAAGACTGGAAAGGATGAAAAAGTAGATATTTAATAACCTAAGTTCTCCTGAAGAGTAGAATTGTGATGAAATTGCAGTTTTTTTCTTTGCAGAAACTTGGTAACTGTTGCAAGAGCAGTTTCAGACCCCTGTGCATAGTCAGGATGTAAAGCAGCACTGCCTTCATAAATATACATCTTAAACATCAATGTGAAACATTTAAAGACTAGTAAAAAGAGAGATTAACTGAAAACATACAAATATCAAAAATTTATTCAATTACTTTTGGATGGAAATACTTCACAAAATCAGAAAACAGCAGCTTTCCTGCCTTGATGGGTGGGGTTGTACAAAGACAGCTTTAATGCTGGTTCACTTCACCATGATGTTGTATTAGTTAAGTTTAAAATTGTGTTCCGTGGCAAACCATAAAAGATTTCAGAAGTATTAGACACCCACTTTTGTGCTGGAATTTAATATGCAACTTTTTATTGGAAAATAATCGTCCTTGTCTGGCAAAATCCACCATGCAATATTTCTGTTAGTAGGCATAATGCAATAAAGACAGGGAGGGCTATTTATCACTACAAATTTTGAGGATTTCAGGATTCTTTTTATTATTTTAATATATTTCTTTGGTATTAAATCAGAAAAATGATAAATTACACCTGTCGAGGCTGTTTTTCCTTTTTCCCGGAAAATGATGTACAACCCAATTTCACTGGTCATTTTGGCTTTTAAAGATATGTATTTTTTTCCTATTAAAAACTCTACCAATAGGGTTTTTTTTAATAATAATACTGAAGTACTTTTTATTTCAAACATATGAAGTAGTTTATAACTACTTCCTGGCATTGCAAACTTTGGCCTTTTCACATTATATTAGGGTCTTTTAAAAGGCATTAAGTATATATTGCTTCGAAAGAAACTGTGTGTTGTTAAGATGCTGGATCCAGAGGATCAATTTTCAATATTTGATATAGATTAAATTGTGGCTAGCCTGAAAGGTTAAAATAATAATTTATTTAATTTCAGTACTTTCCTGTACATCAATCAGCTTCTACATAGTCTTAGAAATCAGTACTTTTCTTTTTTTATGTGCATAATAGACTTTTTCTAAAGGATAGTCTAGAATTAAAAGGAAGCCACAATTTGAGCAACTGTACTATATAACAGGGAAAAAAAAAGGAAGAAAAATGGTAAGACAGTAGTAACAACAAAGGCAACAAATGATTGGAGCTGGTGTCATGGTTTACATTACTTTCACAATTATTCCAGGTTTGCATATTTTGAAATATATTAGCCCAATTTGATTTCAAAGCTCAGTTATTTGAATTATAAATCATTATGTCCCTCCTAGCTGATCAGTCGTGAAATATCTTTGAATTCATTTACATAATGGAATATGTTAGTCATTCCTTTATGTCTTTGAAGCCGTAGTGCTGCTCCCTCATGCATGTTTAGTTCTTTCTAATAATTAACTTTTCCACTCTATAGTTTTGTAGCAAAATAACTACAGTTTCATTGTTATTTTGTACAATACAGTAACTTGGTTTAAAATATTTATAGTCGCTTAAAAATCCTTTATCCATGTCTTTGTTAGCCTTATGTTTTAAAAGGCTCTCCCTTGTAACAGGGGCAAAAAAACCTCAACTAACAGCTTTGCAGTGTAAGAGTAGGTGGTGCTACATCAAGTGTTACAGATTGGCAGGGGAGCATCATCGTACAACTAGATCAGGAGATTTTCCAATAGCAGCTATAAAACCTGTTCTTACACTTTTACTTGTTTAAAAATAATTTATTCCATTTAAGATTAGAAGGGAGATTGTTTATTCACATAAAAGTAATCAAACTCTTCAATCAATTATGTGCAGGAATGGCAGAGTGGAGCAAGCACTCAAGAAAAAAAAAAAGGAAAATAGTAACAATAATAAGTGTTACAGGTATTTGTTTGAAAATCGTCTGTTTGTACAGGGCTGTAGGCACTACTGTACGGTCTAAAGTTAAGCAATCATACTGATTATTTCTCAAAGAACTTCATCAATGCCAGGGGTCAGCGGCATTCAGTAAACTAATGAGTCCAGTTTATACAATATTCATTGCGGAATGTACAAGCCCGTAAGTCATTTCACTCCTTTGATGCCTTCAGTGCTTACGAATGTTGCGTTGCTGGGGTTTGAATTTTTCTGTGACACCCCTGAAAAAAGCGCATTAGCTTTTATATCCCCATTGTGCAGATGCAGAACTGAGACCGTGCAGCCCGACCCGCTGCCATCTGACGTCAAACGGGGAGGCAGCGGGGTCAGAGAGTCCAGGCGGCTGCTTTGGCCATTCTCTCGCTCCCTTTTTGCAGGCATCCCTCGGGGCACAGGGTATAGCTGTGCAAAGCTCACGAAGATGTCGGCACGGCTCTTGTTGGAACACACAGCATGATCTCCTTTGCCCAACCCCAAATGTCTGACTCGCCTGAGCCAGGGAATTGGAGTGTGCTGATGCTATTAAAGGTGTTCGTAATGCACACAGCTAGGAGAGGGTTCAGGTTGTGAAACATCCGAACTTTAAGGCTTCTATAACACAGTTTTTGCTAACTCAACTTTTGATTTAATACAATTTCTTAAAAGAAATCCAGAGAAAAATACTACGATTCATCGGGTGTAACTGCCTAGGAAGTCATGCTAGACTATGTGATCTGTAGAATATACGCAGTCCAGGAAAACGGTGCTTCTGTGTCATTTACAAGCAGGTGCAGAGTCAACCTTATCCTGGTGCAGGGCCAGGAGCTTCAGCCCCGGAGGCAGGGGGCTTTGCCGATGGGATGTGGAGACCGGAGCAGCAGACCTTCCTGATCCTGAGGTTCCTGCGCTGGGGGCAGGGCACAGTGGTGCTGAGCTCGGTGCAGCTGTACTTCCCTCCCAGCTGGACTGTCACTGGCTCAAATTTAACCAGTTTGTGGATGGGAGATTTCAGTTCATGCTTAGCGGTAGTCAGTTAGGTGTGCTTTATATTTAAGTCAGAGAAACTGGGATTCCTGTGCATCCAAAATTCCCAGCTGTACCACCGTGTTACAGACTTTGCTCTGGCTCAGAAACTTTGTATGTTCTTCAGACATTTCTGTTCACTTGTTATAGGTCCAAAGATACTTTGGTATCTTAGCTTAGTGTGTGTGAGATGTGGTTTTATCTGTTGTAACTGAAACAAATGAAATGTGATTTTTGAGGGGTCTGGAGATCACCTCTGTGGTTGAGGCCGTACCTTCAGCGCTGCATAGGGCTGCAGCCAGTCCCATTGCCAAGTGCCCGGCATCTACCATGCAGGCAGTTGTAAAACCACTTTTTTTTTTTTTTTTTTTTTTTTTTTTCCCCAGCATGCTGGTGACACAGGTCTATCTGGGGAAAAAACAGCACCATTTATTACCAGAAACTCTCCGTTTAACGATAAAAGTAATTTACTACATTCGTCTCTTTTGTGACTAGAATATGTGCCATGAAAAGATGAAAACTAATTGCTTTAATTAATAATAGATTATGGTCTTTAATGTTGTAAAGAATATAACATATATTTCTAGATGAAATTCAGCGATTTTTTTGTGAACATCTCTTGTTGTTTCAGTTAGGATCTCTTTCTCACTAAAGATTCCTGAAAGTTTGTACGACCTGATAATGCAATCATAACGCCGTGAGGCTGACCTTTCCTTAACGCCTGCTACTTATAGTCTCCTGAAAAAGCTCGTGAAAATAGAGGCTGTGAAATTCATGCTGCAGAATCACACGGTAAGTTTTCTTCCTATGTTAAAAAAATGTTGTGTGTAACAAATTTTGTAGAACACTTAATTTTTCATATACTTCTGTTTCAACAGAGTAAGCACTTCCCTTTCTTGGGCATCAGCGAGAATTACAGCCTCAGTGACCTCAGGTGCCGGACTGTGTTCTACACTGCTCTCACTCGTCTTCTCATGGTGGATTTAGGTAGGGTCCTCCTCCCGTTTCCCTGAGACACCTTGCTGTCTTGTGTCCCTGAGACACCTTGCTGTCTTGTGTAGTACTAGGAATTTTTAAGGTTATTAAACCAGTCACACCGCAGCTTAATTGTACAGTAAATATGTTGTAGTTGGTATCTAAATCGCTGCCTGTTGAATTCCGAGATTTATGGCATTAAGGAATGACACTGCATTTGTTTGTGGCCTTCTGTTGAAGAAATAAGCAAGGTGAGTTTGGGGGTTTTTTTGCACAGAAGCACTTTTTGTATTTTAACTGTAAGGATTTACAACATTAAGTGCCTGAGTAAGTGTGTTGCATTTCCAGGTGATGTAGTGATCATGCCAGAACCTTCTAGCTTCTAGTAGAAGGGGTTTTTTTTCACTTTTTCATGCAAGTTTCCAATATACAAAGATTTTCTGAGTTTTAATAAACATTGAGAAGCATTCCCAAGTTCAACCAGCAATGCTTAAATATGCACTTGGGGTTACCTTTTGAGTTGTCCTTTGGGAATTAGAGAGGTTAGACACTTCTAAAACCCAGTGCACGCTTTAACAGCTGGATGTGATACAGGACTTGGTCACTTTGAATCCAGGCACAGCCCTCGGCCACCAAAGCGCAGAACTCTGCGTGTTTAGCTCTCTGTTGTCCAAACGTGGAAGGAATCTTTCGTGTGCCGAGTTCCAGCCCTCGTGCAGGGACTTAACTAGGTAACGCGTGTGCAGAAGCGATGGAGAGGAGAGGCGTCAGTCAGCGGTGGTGTCGCTCCCCACGCTGCTGACAGGGGCCCATGCTGGCTGCTGCTCAGCAGTGCTGAAAACCGCTAACTGCGAGGCGAGACCGAGCCACGTTGATCCGTGTTTGCTTAAAGAAGAGCATCTGGGAGCTGGACCAGCGTTTACTCGCAGTTAAACTGCTTTCGGTGCCTGCTCAGCGTTGTATAGCGCAAGCAATAGGTACGCTTTCTAATATAAAATAGGTTACGTGTGCAGTTTCAGTAACTTTTCCGGGGGCGGCAGGGGGAATGATTTAGTAAAAACAAGATTACAGGTGTTAAAAATTACATCTCAGAGTAGAGGTTGTGTAAATATGTCAGACAAAATGCAGGCACATGACTTATGACTGGCTACAAGCTGATCGAGGTTGTTGTCATTCCCCTGGATTAACAACTCCGCAAGATCCGAAAAGATTAGTTGGAAAAAACGTACATCAGTCTTGTGGCTGTTGTCAGTTGTGTTCCTGGAATAAATTTGTTTGGGTTTGAACTGATAGAAGAGCATGCAAGTTGTGTTTTAGAATCCGAATTTGGTAAGTAAGGTGTACACAAACTGTCCTTTCTGTGTGTTTGTGCAAGCATTAAATGGCAGCATTCTTACCTCGTGAATCCAGAGCTGTTTTCAGCCTGAGTGAACTGGCATTTTTAGATAAAACAGCATTGTACCAATTGTGTTCTCTGGGTTTTTTTTCAAATTAAGTGAAGAGCTTTACATAAAACCCTTTTATATGAATGATAAACAATTTACATGGAAACAAAATTAAGATGAATTGCTCTTGATGGGGGTTGTTCTAAATAATTGCTGTAGAAATCTTTGACAATTAGTTAAATACAGTAAGTTCAGAATATTTACATTTTAAACAATGTGCTGTTGGAGTGACTGGCAAAATGTAATTGTAGTAGGGATGAACAGTAATATATTAATTGCTGTTTGCTTCAAAATGCACTTGGTTTCTGTTGAATTACTTTAACCTCATGACTATACTCAAGACTTTGAATTTCTTGTGTGCCCCAGGTTCTGTTTTTAATAATTTTTTTGGCATTTAGAATTGCATCATTTTGTCCAAGACTTCTAAAGTAAGCTGAGTATTATTTTGTGTGAAGTATATAGTAACCAAAACTAATACAAGAGTACCAGTAGAAGTTATGTTTACATGAAAGTTTTTCTAGGGTTGATAGATTTTAATCACTTTTTCCTCTGCAATACCAAAAGTAGTAGATTTAAGCTGTAGAAAACACCGTCAGGAGCTGTTCAGCATGATTTGTCAGTGTCTTGTGCTTACAGGTGTATGTTGGCACGCTCAGTGCCAAACCTCTCCAAGTGCATCAAGTTTAAAGCACTATTGCTGTAAGCCACACACAGATCTACTAAAACGTAGAAGCGAGGCACCTCTTTCTTTCAGACAATGTGTGCGTAGTTTGAATTTCAGAAAATGAGCAATTTGCCACAGTACGCTGGTTTAGGATAGTTTCTTCCTTTCCTTATTAGTACTGCACTGTTCATGGGATGTGTAAGTGGCTTGTATGGGAATGCAAAAGAAATGTATAGGAAGTCGTTGGTGTTGCTTTTCTAAAACATACAAATTATTTTATTAAAAGAGCGGTACTCTGTGAGGTCCTAATTGTGTATTCTTTCGTCACTGCCAGCACTGAAATTGGAAACAAAAATAGCAGATAAGATTTCCTGTTACCCATTTCCAGAATGAGCTGGCTTGTCATTCCAGTGTTGGACCCAGGCAACACTGGGCGTTCTGGTAGTTCTTTTGTCTTCTCAACTTTTTAACAAGGTGTGCTGGAGATTCTGCCTTCAGGAAGGGTCCACCTTGAATTTGGACGTGTGCATAATATCTTCATGGAATGGTCTTCCAATGCCACGCAGCACTGCAGATGGGACACAGCATTACTTTTGCTATCTTCTTATAATGTGGGTTTCTCCTGAGAACTCTGTGAACGGCAACTGCACCCTGACCTGGCACAGAGCAGTGTCCTCGTGACTTCTGTTCATCTGTGCGCTGACATGGAACAGTACCAGCATAGGATTCTTTCTACATGATTGGCCGCCTTTTACTAATTTTTTTCCTCTGAGGAAAATCTGATAAGCAATTAAAAGGAGAAAAGTATCAGGATATGCAATGCATATAGAAACAGTTTAAGCTTCTAGGAGGGGAAGAGGAAGCTGATGCTGTGGAGCAAAGAGATGGGGAGCTCAGGAGCTCACACCGCATTGGAACTGCCTGAGGAGCTGGAGCTGGCAAGGAAGGAGAGAGAAACAAAACACTGCATGAGTAGTCTGGGGCCACAAGGGTCCAGAAATGACAAAAAAAACAGAGTGACTCTGGTTGAAAGGAGCAGAGAGAAGATGGCAAAGGAGACAAGCCAAGATGGACAGGATGGATCTTCCCAAAGTCCACCAGCTGCCACGGCTGGCAGCAGCAGCACTGCAGTCTCATGCAGAGCGCCTGGCCCTCTGCGCCTCTGCTGCGGGTGTGGGGTGCCGGTCATGGGCTTGGGTCAGTCCTTTGCTAGTTTCAGAAAGTTCTGGAGCACAGGTTGTGATTCGAAGGCTTTGCTACTCTGGCTGGCCAGTGCAGTAGCAGAAAGTTATTGAAAGTATTTCCTTTGCTTTTAAAAAAAACCCTGGAAGATGGGCAGGAAAGCCCTGTGCTAAAGGGAAGCAGCGGAGGTCACAAAGGCAAGCGCTGGGAACTGAGGAGGTGCCGTAGGTGGGATTGCCTCCGCAGCTTGCCTTTCCTCTCCAGTGTAAATATTTGCATTGATATGAGGCAGTTTTAATTGCAGGATCACAATTATTTCTCGGAAGATATTTGCCTCTTTCAGTACGGAAGATGTCATCCTTGCTTAATGAGAAGCTACTGAGTATTTGGATTTTATTACTTAATATTTTTTTTTGCTGTGTCCCTATCTGGATTTATGTGTTAGTCCACGCTTTGCTCTCTGTTGTGACTGGTTTTTCCTTCCTGGCTTTTCTTCTTCTTGGCCTTTCCTGTCATTCTTACTGTTGTGCTGGGGTGAGCGATTTGGTCCTCACAGCATCTCTAGAGCTAAGGGGTTGGGCTGGTGCCCCTTTTACAGATGGGCGTCTGAGATGTAGAAACTAAACTGCAAAGCTCACAGTAGCTTTGCGCAACCAATTTGACACACAAAAGACTCTTCCGAAGTTCAATTGCAACTTAGTTTGCCAGACTTTGCTGATGAAGAGAGAAGCCCTATAGCAAAGAACTCTTTAAAGAACATAAATTAAATTCCTACTCTGAATTACTCTCAAGGGGACTCTGAGTGCGAGAGGCAAGCTACCCTCATTAAGGGCCTAAAGGTAAGTAGTGTGAGTATGAATCCTCATGCAAATTGCCATTTCTAAAAAGTTGCTGTTCATAGTTACTTGTTCAGCGTCACGACGAACCAAAAACCAATCCAGGCTTCCAGGCTATCTTTCAGCTGTCTAACCAAGGCAATGTCTTTTTTCCCTGCCCACATCTTGTTTCTTTTACTCTAAATTCACACCTTCTGAAACAAACAAGGCAATAGAGTCACGTAAATAACCCCAACACAGTCCAGATTTAATTTTCATGGCAGCTTCATTCTGTATACTAAATAGGTAGGAGGGAAAAAAAATAGGATGCAATCCTAAAAGATTGTGATTTAAACATCATACTACAAAGTACACGTTTGAAAAGGGTGTAATCCGTTGTTGCGGTTTGAAATTTAATGGTTTTGAACTGTTGAGTCTTGACTTGTTTGAATATTCTTCTAGGGTACTGAACAATTGCTGTCAGATTAACAGAGGAAACAGAAATATGAAATGCGGAGACGTGCCGATCTCAGATACAAGTTGTTTGTGGTCAACAATTTGTCTTTGTGGTGATAGCTCAGTAAAAATATATCAAACCTCAAGTTTTTGTTCCTGTAGGTCATATGAAAGTTCCCATGATGTCGGTGAGATTTTTCTATGAAAGCCTAGGAGGCCGACCCTTCCAACGACAGTGTGAATGTGATGCTTTTGCTGTTTTGTTTTGATTTCTTTTCCTGTAGGTGAAGACGAGGATGAGTTTGAGAATTTCATGCTTCCCCTCACAGTTTCGTTTGAAAGTGTGACTCAGATATTCAACAGTAGTTTTGAACAAGAAGAAGCAAAGGTAGGTTTATTTCAATTGTAGGGAAAGAAATTATTGATGGGAGATAGCGGGGCAAGCGTTTAGATACAAGCTGTCTTCTTTTCTGGCTGTCTCTTGGCATGTATATACCTGTATACATTATATGTGTATTTGGAATGCAGACGTAGAGATACAAAGGCTACGAATGGCTGTCTTCCTAAATAAACTCTTTACAAAGATTTTCCTAAAAGCCTTGGGATTTTTCAGTGCTTTGCAGATGAAGTGACAACATGTGAGCCCCATTTATAATCGAAGGGACAAATCTGGTTTCAGTGCTAGCTTACCTGTGTCACATGTCTAATGTTCACCCTTGACATGCAAGTATCCTGTTTGTGTGTATTAACATATTTATTTGGGGGTGTGAGGAGACATACTGTAACACACTAGATAAAACACTGCTGCTTCAAAGTATTTTTTCAAAGAAGAATTTATTATATAAATCAAGACTTTATTAAATGGCTGGGCATATATGTATAAATAGGAACTGGTCTTGAAGTATTGCACCCTTAAACTGAACAAAGTGATTAGGATAACTGATAGCTAAATAAGGTTTTTATGTGCCTGTGGGAGCCATATTAGGATTGATTTGACAAGTCAGTTCAGCTGTGGCAACAGTCATAATATCTAACACAACATTATGTTTTATTAGTAAAATCCTTAAGTGTAGCAAGCTGTTTGTGTCAAAACAACAGTATATTTTAGGGAAGAAAAAGACTTGCTGGATAGAAGCTGCATCATCAGGAATGATAATACATGAGGGCACTCTTGCATTAAAGACATCCCTTCTACTGTCACTGAATAAATAGTTAACAATGCACACTGGAGTGCTGGCTGCAGCCACGCAGGGCGGTTCTGAAGAAACCCCCAACAGTAATTTTTAATTCACTGTTTTAAAATATGATGGAAACTTAAAAGACTACATCATCGTATTTACCCACTTTCTTTCCTAAGAAAATAAGCAGATATGCTAGAAATATTTAGTAATTAATTGGTCTGCACTGCATCTGTGACATTGCCAGGAGATGCACAGTTCACAGTAATCGCTTGAATTGACGGAGTATTTTTAAAAAAATAGTACTTGGGGTTATTTCAACAATTATTTAATTCTAGCTTCTTCATTTGTTGTTGCTTTATGTATTTAATTTTAATAACTTTTCATTTAAAAATAGATGCAGTTCATCTATCTTGGATTAATCTCTGATATTTTTCAAGTTATAAATCCGAAAAACTGGAACGAGAGGTCACTGGATAGCGTTATCCTTTCTGTAGGAAACTGTTAATCTCATGTGAGGGTTCAGGTTATTAAAATAATTTTGCCATTGTCCTGTCTGGTTTGCTTGCAACTGTCTTAGTAGAGAAATTTTAATGGAGTGCCAGTGATATATTCCTAAACTAGCAAGTTCTTAACGACCCTGGAAAGTGACTGCTTGATTACACTTTAACGGTATTTGCAAATAAAATCACAAGTAATTAAGGGGAAATCTCCAGGCTTTTGAGCAAGTTTGATGCATGATAACTGCCTGATTCAGCTTCATCTAGAGTAATGCTGTGTAGACAAGAGCTACTGAGATCAATAGCAACATAATGATAGTGGCAGAATTAAGTGAGTAACCTGAGAACTGTGTCTTCAAAATGCATGCAGCTGCCACAAGCCAGGGCCACACAGTGCACTCCATGCTTCCGTCCTAAATGTTCATCAAAAGACGCCCTGCAGGAAAATGGAGTTAGATGCTCTTTATTGCTGATCGTGTCTCTTGCCACATTTATCAGGGAAATTGGATTAGCAGTTGGCAGCTGCAGGTAGACAAGGTTCTGCAGTGATTAAATATGCAGCTTGGCTGCATTTGTTGTGACAGACCTTTAGTAAATTCTACTGTAAGCACCATCTGTCTAATTTGTATAAAGAAAACTTGGTGCTTTAAGCTACTGATAAAGAACTAAATCTGTTGCTATATCATAAACAAAACTTTTGCTCTAAATTCTCTTAAACGTAATTTATTAGGTTAAAGCTATTTTTCTATCATGATGAATAAATAATACATGCAAAAGCGCTTTCAGGTACTTCATTTTGCAAGTACTGAAAACAAAAACAGTTCAGTTCTTCAATAAAATGCTTAGTATTCCAATCCGCAGGGAGATGACACTGTTAAAATATCACTATGAAAATGGTCCAGGACTGCCAAATTCATTTAATTTGTGGTTTTTACTAGGACTCTCTAACTGGCTAGGGTTTGGGGTTTTGTTGTTTTTTAATATTTCTGAAAAACATCCTTGAAAAACAGTTGCAACAAGGGAGCTCTTTCTTTTTAAAATACATTTGTAATCATTACATCTGCATACAAAACGTACGTTTAGGTTTCTTTTCCAGGGAGATCAAATATAATTGAAGATGGCTTAAGTAATTATGTGCTTTGCTTTCCTTTTTTTTCTTCTTCCTTTTTTTTTTTTCCTTCCTACTTCCTTCATGTTTTTATATTAATAGGGAAAATGTCCAGTATTAAAACAGTGGCTGATTTTCTCCTAAGAATTTCAGGGGTTTTCTTGCCAATCCGGTGAAGTACTATATCAGCCGGGTAGCCGGAATCTCAGTAGCACTTTGTTTATAGTTGTGACATCATCAGATTTGCTAGAAACGCAGGGAAAAAAAAAAAAGGATCTGAGGAAAAAGCAGTTAAATAGCAACATGCTATCTTTAGCTGGTTTGTAGAAACTCCATGCTGTTAAATTATTTAAAATCCTTGATTTTCAGCTTGCACACATTAAAAGTTTTCACACTAAGTGCCAAATGTTGCAAACAGCACTTTAACAGAATGATTTTGCTTTGATCCCTGTAGCAGTTCCTGAATAATTTATCACAGGTTATTGCCTTAATTCTGGAGAGGGATAGAGCAATAAAGGCAGATGAAAACACTCCAGTTGAAACACCTTGGGGCCTGCTCATTCCTCTGACACGGCTCTTTTGTTGGAACTATTTAGAGGTTATTAAGACGTGTCTCCAGAATTAAGAGTATGCTGTAAGGATGAAGACAGCCATCTTAATTCTAAAGACAAAGCGCAATGACCCTTCACCTTTTTTTTCCTTTGTTGTTATTATATAGTAGAATTATGAGGGTAATATTATAGCTGCACCCAGTAGTGCCACTATAGTTAAGGGTCTGTCAGACTTTCCATTACAAGCCCCGTTTTGGGGGTGGGTGGCTTGAGTAGTCTCGTCTGTTTTAAATTGCGTTAGTCAGACACTTGGCACGTGTTGGCAAGTCACAGGGTTTTTTTCTGTGAATATCTAAATCTTCAGCTCCTTTCCATTGAAAAAATCTTCTTCTGGACTTTGAAACCAAATACTTGAATTTATTTTTAAAATGGCTTTGTTTTAATTAATCGTAAACAAACCTGTCACTGACAATCAGGGAAGAATATTTCATAACCGAAATTTGAACAAAATTGTTCCAGGAACAAGAAGAGCTATCCATAAACCCACATACTGCTGACAAGCTCCTCTTGCTATGCCTCTTGTATTTACTCTTCTTCACTTCTCATCTTGCTCGTTGTGCTGGTGGTGTTATTTACTGTCACTTTGCCCCAGCCGTGGCTGTTGCTCAGTCGTGAATGAAGCAGTAGCTTCATGTATTCTTCAAATTACTCTGCAAAGTTTGCAAGGCACTTTGAATCCCACAGGATGACGGACAAAAAGTGGATGTATAAGTGGATAACGTTGTTTGGCATTAATAAATGTTATGCACCTAAGTGCTATTTGGAAATTCATAATGGACTAAAACTAGACTGTCTTGGGATTTTAGGGTTTGCCGCCCGGGGAGGTCTTACTAAATGTGACTTAAACAAGAATGGAATTTAGGGTGACTTTTGCTCCTGTTAGAGTTTGAAGGTATTTTTGCCAGTGACTTAAATGGATTAGGATTCTGTAGGCTGTTATAGAGGCTGCTCGGACATTGCCAACTGTAGGCAGTGTTATTTTATAAAGTTGAGTTCCAATGGATAGTATCTGAACATGGAGTTCGCTGGGATTTGCCAGGATATGGTGCATTGTAGATTGAGGTCATTTATTAAGAATAGCATGGTTAATGGTATGGCCTGTTTAATAACAGTACCTGAATTTAAAGAATAGAAACTTGAGAAATGTAGTTTATGTAGCAGTTGTTCAACTTTCTTTACAATTCAAGGTCAAATGGCATCTGAAATTGCCTGGTGTTTGTGTAGGTTTCCAGAAATCTGAGACCATAGTTTAAAGAAAGTTGCACGTCTGCTTTTATTAATAGTTTTTAAAGTCTCGCAGCCAAACTGTTTCTTAAATATATTTGCGAAAGAGTGTTTTCTTCTAACCAGTTGTTTTTATAAAGACAGAATAAGCACGGTAGAGGAATATGGGTTTGGCTGGTTGTCTTTTTCTGATCCACGTTTAGAGACCCCAGTAAGACGGTGAGCTCTTTCTCTCCAGGCGCCTCCTCAAACAAAGGCAAGTTCACGTTTTGCCAGGGGCTGTAGCTTCCCTTCTTCCCAGTTCCAGCCTTTCCTTTGTGCAGTCTTGCTTGTCCCCTTCTTTGTGGCTAGCGTGGGCAAGGGAACCAAAATCAATGTATGCCCTCAGAAAGAAGCACAGAGTGTGGCTGCCAGGTTGTTAACATTCTTTATGTTTTGGCCACCATGCCTGCTAAAGAGTTATTTTTTTCTGTGGGCAAAACAGCACTCAAAGTATGAAAATACAGATGGATACAAAGATAAAGTTACAATTTTATATTGCATCTTCTCAGTATTGAACACTTCCTCTCTAGTGATTTCAGAGTCCCATTAAAGTTAATGAGAGTTGAGACCTCTGAGCATCTTGCAAGTTCAGGCCATTTCAATGCACAACAGAAAGGAAATGCAAATATTAAAATACTCTTAGCAACCTCACCAGTGTTTTGTAGAGAACTCAATTTATCCTTGGATAAATCTATGTGCGTGCCATCCAAGTCAGTTGGACTAATGGGTCTGTATACGAGGAGTAGAAATTAGCCCTTGTGTAAGATGACATTTAGCAGTTTAACAAGGCATCAGCTGTAATTTGCTCTTTATGTGATCAGTTAAAACTAATATGTGAGTCTTATCTTTTGTTATTTCGCAACACTATAAATATTACAGCGTGAGCACCAAGTGGTACATTATTGAAAACTCTGGTTTTAAAGCAAGAACTCCTTACTGGGTTTTTTTGCCATGCTTCTATGATTATTTTTTTTACCAGACTCTGCAGTACTATGGTCTTTTTTTTTTTTTTTTTTTTTTTGGGGGGGGGGGAGTGGGGGGGAGTGCAAACCCCACCTGCAACACACGGATAAAATTTATAAAAACTACTTAATTGTCAAAAAGAATATTTATGTCTTAAGTAAACTGAAAAGTTTGTTTATATTGTTAAAATATTTTTCATTCCCTAGTATTTCATATTGATGTCTATTAATTATCCTGAAAACATCCCTTTAGTAGGGGCTAATTATCTATGCACAAAATGTCTGGATTTGAGCTAGAAGGATTCTGAAGCCACACTTCAGCCATTAAAGGGGAAAAAAATCACATCTCAGAACCAACTTTAATACAGATAGATTTGCGTGGTCTTCTGTAAATAAAAAAGTCACTTTTTGAAGAAACCTAACTTGGAAAATTACTTTAAAAAAAAAAAGATATGTTAAAATAACAAAATAACATACAGGAAGAATCTCAGTGCAACCTTAATTATAGCTTGTTATGAGTATCAGTTAGTCTTACACCTCATTCAAAATATTACATGCTTAAATTAACGTTTTATTGTTATTATTACTGTAAATATATTAATACAGGAAGCACTTGTAAACTTTAATACCTAGTGTTCATATATTATGTTTTAATTTGCATTATTCATTAGCATAGCATATCGAATAATCAAAAGCATTTTGCTAGTGTTTCACTACAGTACTTGTGGAAATCTTGTTTGTTAAAAGAATCTTTTACGGTTTTTATAAAAAAAAAGATTTGAGCGATTCATTTAAACTAATGAATCAAAATCAGATATGTGGTCATTATTGGCTGATTATTACTCCATCTGCTCTGTGCTAACGTGAAAATCAATTACTGTGTCTCTTTCCCACTGACAGCGTATGTTGATCGGGCTGGCAAGGGATCTTCGAGGGATTGCCTTTGCACTAAACACAAAGACCAGCTACACCATGCTGTTTGACTGGATGTATCCTTATTACACTGTGACAATACCAGCTCTGTGCACAGAGGGATACCAGGCCCCTTGCATTAGTTTAATAGTATGGCACAGTGGGGAAGAGGAAACAAAGCTAAATGAACTAATGTGTAATCAGCTAAAATTACAGCACAATGGCAACCATGCAGTTAACTGGGAAAGACCACAGAGAGGTCACTTTTTTGTTGTGTCACACTACTAATCTAGAAAACATATCCAAGTGGGTTTCTTCCCTCCGTAAATCCCTCATGTTTTCCTTCTAAAAAAAACACTGTGTCTGTAACTCCAAACACGATGTACCTACATTTGGTTTAACATCAAAAGTGCTTAAAAAAATACTATACAAGTGCTATCTGGGGAGATTCCTCTCTGTGGTATGAATCATGTCTTTAATTTAGTCAGTTACTTTCTGTTTATGTCAACTCTATTAATATCACAATACCTGCAGTCTTCTTGATCCAGAAGAAAACGGAAATCTGAAAACAAAATCAAAATCTTTAGATTGTCGTTTTCCTCAATATATAACAATAATGGAAGTCTATTTCCTTTAAATATTGTGTGCATTTTAATGCCAACAAATACAATAATACTCGTGGGTGTTTTCTTAATACTATAGAGAAATGTTTTATATTTTTATAAATACAGTAACTGTAATTCTCTCTTCAGGCACACAGTCGTATTAGTAACAAACTGCTGAAATACACAGTGAAGTAACTATGAAAATATTTCTTTTCTAATTTAGATCTCACAAAGCTATGGAAGTTAATTACGTATTTGTTTATTTTATGGACAGGAAAAATTGCATTCAAGTATAATTACGTGCTTTACTAGAAATCGAGCTTTTAAAAATATTTTTATTTTAAGTAAATAATGAGACCCCACTGTTCACTAATAATCTTCCTGGTTAAGAAGGAGGAACGCACGAATGTAGAACTGGAGCTGGGAAATCAGCCTTTAAGGACGGAGAGGCTGCACAGCAGAGCCTGCTATGGTCTGGCAGGCGTCCTTGTCCGGTGGGTATTAGAAGCCTGATGACCGTTCAGATAAGCCTTGTTTAAGACCCTCACAAGCCCGCAGTGATTCTGCCTATGTGCAGGCTCAGCTTGCAAAAAGTAAGTCTGAAATATAAAGCAGCGTAATCTTTATTTCTCTTAAAATCAGTGGAAGGCATCCTTTAATTTCAGTTTTAGAGGACTGGAGAAGAGAGGAGGGAAAAAAAGGGGCGGGGGGGGGGGGGGGGGGGGGGCGAGGAATAAATCACAAACTACTGAAGCCAGACTGTGAATTAGCATCTCATTTTCTAGTGGGCACCATTGGGTACATTTAACTTCATTAGCACTGTTTGTGCTTGTGTTACCCTAAAACTTATTAATAAAATCAGGAAGATGTGCAGAAGCAGATCAGTGCTGCTTTCATTTCAAATTCTTTTTACTTTGTTTTTTCTAGTACAGCATGTGTATCATGCTCTTCTCCTGTGCAGAACTGCAAATCTCCAGTTGCAGGAGGAGGGATTTACCTCCTCTCCATTTGAAAGAAATGGATTCATCCATCGAGATTTTTTTTTTTATTCAAGGATCCAGGATATGTAATCCTCAGGACCCCTTCCTGATTTTTTTTTATTTATTCCTTGCATTTTATTAATTAAGTTTATTTCAGATAAATAAAAACAGCCTCCAACTTTTTGATTTCATTTTTCTGTATTAACGAGAAAGACAGATTGAAATACAGCTTTGTGGGGAATTAAAGCTCAGGCCTTCTCAGTTTCTTTTCCTTTGCACAGGTTCAAAATGGTTTTTCTTCCTCACCTTTGGCTGTAAAGGATAAGTGCCTGCTTCTGTTCAGTGGATCGTACCTCATTTGGCTGAGTCCAGCTTCATCCCATTATTGATCCAAAGCATTACGGCAGAATAAGCTGCTATTATCACAGCTCTTAGTTACTGTGTATAAATAACAGAAAAGTAAACGGAGGAGAATGGAGGGTCAGATGCCAGTTTTATCATACAAAGTTTCAGTATCCTTTGATTAACATATTTCTTTTGTAGTTTCACAAATATGTCACAAGAAAATGGCTTTGATAGCAAAGAAAAGCTGTTTTTCAAACAGATTTTGTTCTGTCTGAAGACCTGGTATTGCAGTATTGAAAATGGCAAATACAGAACTTTAGCCAAAATAAATCTGATTTAGTTGCATTCGTTCAATAAATAAGAAGTACAAAAAGACAAGGGATAAAAGGCTAAGCTTCTAATATACCGTAAGGTGATGTTTATTCTGTATGGAAGATGGTCAGAAATAGTCACTTGTAAATCGTTGGCAGGCGAGTATGTTGATAAACTCTTCAGGGGATTGCAGGAAATATTTTGGGTCTGAGCCCTGTCCGTAACTAAACAAATTACACCCGGTATCTCTCACCTGAGGGTTGGGATTTCCTGATCGCAGCATTTAGGATTGGAGTTTTGTCCAGTAGATGGCAAAAATGAGCAGAAATCATTTCTTTTCAGTCCTTTCGGTCTGGGGAGGGGGGAGGCAGGGAGGCACGGGGGACACCGTTCTATCTTGTATTTTACCGTTACGATGTTATTTACGAGTTAGTTGGATGATGGTTTAGAGGTGAATCGTCAGGTATGCAGAAGCTGGGCTAGATTGCCAAACAGGGTTGTTCTGTAGCCGGCTTGCTTATACTAATTGAGTTTCTCTAGCAAATCAGGCTCCTTGGAAAAAGGCCAAAGGCTTTTCATAATTGTATTGACAAGAAAATTAATATGATAAATGGTGTTCATTCAGCTGAGACAAGATTTATAGTTTTCCTCTGGCAAGGGATGAAGAGAAAATACTTATAATAATAGTAAAATTTGTTTTAAAGTTGTATTAGGTGATCTCTCAAAAGACTTCATTAAAATATTTCCAACTATTTTAAGCAGCTTCAGGTGTCAAGCATAGCACCTTCCCAAAGTGTCCGGTAATGAAAGGCAAAGAAAAACATCACGCAAACCAACCAACCAACCAAAACAAAACAAAAAAAACCCACAACACCAAAACCCTAGATATGAAAGTCATTTATTCTTCCTGAAATATTGATATGTCAAGCTGTCAATGATGATTCCAGTACCACAGCTTTGGAAAGTTTATTTGTCTTTTGTATTCATAACATGCGGTCGCTGTAATTTGTAGGTCAGTCCTGAACATGCAGGTGTGGCCTGAAAAAACCCGCACAGCAATCTGAGAGGGTGAAAACCTGCTTTTAACAGTGATGATTCTCCTTACATATTTCATTCTGCTATTTACTCCCAGTCTGCCTGGATAGGATGTTGAACATTTAATCTGTTTTCTTCCATACTAATATCAGACTGTAGTCTAAGGTCCTTGGTCTCGCAGTCAGATACGTCCATGGAAATTCAATTGTGAGTTCAGGGTAATATCCACTTTTTTGTTACTTTCATTTAGTGTTTCTTACAGTTAGGTGGTAACCCATAGGCAGTTTCTTCCTATGTTCCTCCCAGTTGATTCTCGGTATTTAATGACTTCTCTTGTCTGTAAAAGAAAAAGTTTGCAATAAGAAAATGTGTTCCAAGAATTAAATTATTAGGTTGACTCAGAGTTGCAGTCAGCTAGATAGCACACGATATATACATGTGTGTGCGTGAAATCACTGCCCATATAAAAATATCTATGTGTATAGGTACATAGACACTAAGTTTATAGAAAAGTGAACTGCCATTGAGATGTTTTATCTCATGTTCATCTAAAAGTTGCAGTTGACCTAGGTGTTGGGATGTCTGATCCTATGCTGCTTCAGATGTGGATCACAGGAACAAGCAAAACAATCTTTCCACCAGACTACCATTGTTACATAGCCATCCAAATTTGCATCGCATTTCTTAACAAAATAAAACCACGTGCAGCAACAAGATGGCTTGTTCAGAATTAGTCTGTTTTTTAAGAACTGAATTCTTAAGTTTGTACGTTTTAAGGATTCAGGATTGGGTACAAACTTGAAAAGCCAAACAGATTGAAGTTTCACCAGAGAAGACGAGAACGTAATTTCTCGTGAAACAAGGCTACCAGATCAGTAACCTGTTTGTAACAGCAGTTGTTGCCGGTTGCATTTATTCGAACCTCAGAATCATTTTTTGCAGTTTGAATTCCTTTGAGCTTGAACTGACTGGTCAGGTTAAGTTCATGACTTAGCCAGATTCCTTGAAGCTTATGGTTAAAACCTCTTAAAAATAATATTCTGTTTAAAAACAGTTCGTTCCACTTCATTGGATTTGTAAAGGAAATAATAAATTGCCGAAGCCTTTCTGTTGACACTAGCTTTTGTAAAATTTGACTGTAGTTTCCAGTCTTTCCATGTCAATGAATATGGACTCGATGCTTAAGTTTTTGAATTAAAGTAGCTAATCATAGTGGATGTATTAGCAGCCTTTGATAGTGCTGACTTATGTTTTATTTGTGGGGTTTGGCTGTCAAGGTACTTTATGCTATGAAATCTGAAAAAGCTGGTTGTTTTCTACGCCATGAAGTTCCGCAGTGGGGCTTTGCCAGCACTGCACCGTCTCCCTTCTGTGTACACAGGGCTACTAGGGAGGCGAAGGAAGAGGCGCGACTTGGGAGAATTAATAGCACAGCTCAGTTCTGTACCTTACATGACATCTGCTGCATCTTGAGATTAGTGACCATCCTCTGTTGAGAGTGAGCTGTACTGGAAGTCCACCTCAGAAAAAACGGAACTGGCATTAGTGAATTTTTACAGGTGTGAGAAGGCATGGCTCATTTATGCCCTTTGAGGATAACTTGGGCAAGTGAGATTCAAATTAAAATCCCAGTGTGTTACTGGATAACTCTCCGTGGCATGTTTAACTCTAGTTTGTTTGATTTAAAATGTAAAGAACCCCACGAAGTATTGAGAAGTAAGGGTCTAAAGGTATATCTAACGTGTCAGCCTCTTCTGCTATCTATAGTTTACGCCTGTGGTGCCTCAAGCAGCTGGCAGCAAAAATGCACGGGTCTTTAGGTGCCTCAGACGGCCAGCAGTAGCCAGAACGCCTCCCATCTGTCTGTGCCACTGTCATTCAGCAGCAGCGCTGGCTGACGGCTCCAGCCTGCACCAGAAGAGCTGTATCGAACCGAGACATGACTCTGTCTGCACATCCTAGAAGCATGTGAACGTTTATGTATTTCAGACTTTTATTTCAGAATCCCATGTTGAGCGCTTGGCCTGTGTTCTGCTTCTGGAGGTTCACAATAGCTGCCTGTATCACCTGAACAGGCAGTAGCATTTTCCTCAGAACAGCCGCTGGGTCTTCTGGGGTTAAATAACGCAGAACTATATGACATGCTACAAAGTTAAAAATGACAAATAAGTTGATTATTCAACAAAACCATTGACTAGATTAGCTAGATCATGTTATAATAGCAAATTGTACAGTTAAAATCTCTTGGTTCAGTATTAAAAAAAAAAAAAAGTTTTTCTTTGCCTGTCAGGCTGTGCAACCTCATTTCCATTTACCTGCATTCTTACCCAAAAAAGCTTCTTTTTCAGCATGTTGGGAAGACATGGGGTCAGTGTTGTATCAAGTCGTTGCATAAAATATTTTGATAGGGCCAGTAACTCGTGACTTTTTTTGTAAGTTACATTTTACACTCTACTAAACATACTTTTTTTGTGTGGCATCCTTTGAAATCCTGGTTTAAAAGAACAGATACCTCTTGGGTGCTCTCCTGAAAGAGTTCTTAGATACCAGACTTCGCTGAGCTTCCCATCCCCCCCACGGCTGGGCTGAGTTCTCTTTGTGAATGCTCTGGAAAGAACTTCATACAATCAAATTGTTCCCAACCATTTATATAGCAAATGTATGTGAGGTGGCACTGAAATCTGGGGCCCGGGATTTGCTAATATGTAAATTTGTGTTGTTTTTATACTAAACTGCCATTTGTGACTTATGCCATTCATTAAAAATTCAAGTGCATTTTATATATGTACGTACAGGTTAGCTTTGCATATACAAACGGCTTTCCTTTTCCTTCATTACAGCTCCGGTATATTAACTATTTCCCATTTAACCATTAATATTTCCAAAGGATTTAGTCTTCTAAGGGGAGACTTGCTCAAATGTGTAGGTTCTGGCAGTGCCTCTGTCAGAGTGCAGCCGAGGTCTGCCGGGCCCACCCGCCTGGTGCTGTAGTTTGGTTTTTTAGTGGAGTTGTTTTACAAGCCGTTATGCTATCGGTATGCTCTTTAACTCCGCTTGGTGAAGCTACCCTGCGTACATTGCTGTGCTGCAACGAGCTGTTGAGCTGTGGTACCGTGAACCGGCGTGTACAACCCCTATCTTGAAGCTGATGGCAGAATTCATGCAAAACAGGTAAAAAGCACGTGAAAATTAGATACATGATGAAGATTGCGATGGTATGCATTCTCTGTTCCATCTTTATGTTTGGCTTACCCTCGGGATGTCTGCTTTTGACGTTAATACTGCTACTTTTGTGGTTTGGAGCAAAATCCGCCAGCAGAACTGAGCTTTCAGCGTCACTGTATTGTTTTACCAAAATGGTAGATGTTACAAAATCAGCTGGTAAGGATTAATTACAGGAATATATACGAGAGACTACCATGATTTTATATTCAGTGTTAGTGGAAGTGTGTGCTTTAACCAGGAATAAACACTGCCTCCGTAATTAAATATCGGAAAATTGTCTGCTGTCAAGATTTGCTGCAGGCTGAGTTTTTGCCTTAAGCCAAGCAGCATACGTATGTGCCTGTAAAACCACAACTCCCTTCACAGTTTCTTTTGCAGCTCAACTCTTCCAGCCAAAATAGGAAAGAATGGTGTCTAATACAGCAATATTTATAATCAGCGTGTAGGTAACTTCTCCCACGTCTAAAATCTTCTCTGTGGGCTAACCCAGAAAGGCTTCGGCATGGTTCTGGGACGTGATTTCAGTACTTTACATTGTAGTAGTTAAATGAAATTCCTCTTTTACCACATGTAACAGAACAGTTTATTTGGGGAAATTATCATTACACTTGGAAATACCTAGTGTACTCCCAAAAGGAAAAGAAAATATTTTTTCAAAGGAAAAAGTTAAAGTCTCTGTGCTGGGTATCTCTGTGACCAAAGTAATGAGAGTTTTCAGCAAAGAAGTATGTGTTCTCATCATTTCTCACTTTGCCTTGCAAATCAAACTTCAAAGGAAAAAAGCTGAAATATTTGATATTTGAAAAAAATACATAGTTTAATCTAGGGACAGGAAATTGTTGCCTTAAAGTTCAGAGCTGGCTGGTGCGCATGCTGTGCGCTCAGTCCCTGCATGGCTACGCAAGCCTTAAGGCAGAGTTCGCTCTTCCTTGTTTGTGTTGACTTGCTTGCTGTGACTCCCTCTTTGGTTTGCGTAGGCTAATTATGTCTTTTATCCTGGTAGTAGTATAATAAATTGCTGGAAAGTTTAACTTATTTTTATTCATGACACAGTGCACGAGCAGTATAGTCTGATAGTGCTGCAGATTATTGCAAGGAGGAGGTTGTTAAAGCATAAATGCAGAACTCTAGTAACAGTAAACAAAAGCAAAGAGGAACCAGAACAATAAATCTTATGCAAAAGACAGCTCTTCAACCTACTTTCCATATTCATGTAACTCTTCTGCCTATTGCTATTCAGAAAATCTGCCTCGTTCCCTTTAGGAAACATCATTGGGGATTTTTTTTTTCACGAGTTGTGTACTGCATTAGCTTTTACAGGTTAGAATGCATTATACAATATACTTTGACATGGTTAAAATATGTTTCAGAGTATCAGATTGTGCATTATGCCACTGTGATACTGAGATGATGTGCTGGTTTTGGGGCTTTTTTTTTCTTTGCCTCTGCCAGCTATTATCATTTTGTGCATATGGAATACACGAATGTTTTATACAAGGCACGTTTTAATCATTTCTAAACACCCAGATTTACTCCAGAGTTTGGAGCAAAGGGCTCTGCAGACAGGGGCTCAGACAGCAAATCTCGGACTTGCAGCAAAGAAAGATACCTGCTGCTCGCTGTGATAGGGGTGGTACAGGGACTCCACCTTTCATCAAAAGTGGGTGACTGCCACATAGGTCAGCCCAGGGATACTCTGGTTTCACTGCTCAGTGATGGCTCCTTCCCCTTTCAGTCCAAATAAACCCTGAGGGTAAGTTTTGCTAACATTACTTAAAAGCTTAAGATGCACGTTGGAAGTTAACTGTCGGGGCTGAGCTAGGAGGTGGGCTGCTTTGCCGCAAAGGCAGATTGGAAGGATGCAGCAGGGACTGGGGCGAGGATGCTGCTGTGCTCCCAGGTCGGGAGCACCGTGGTTCTTGCTGGCTTTGGTGATACCTGTGCGAGGGGGGAGACAGCGGGGTGCAGTCTTCAGGTCTCAGCGTTCATCAAAAGCAAGTTACAGTTGACGCTGGAGAACTGGCCTGTGGTTGCCGCAGGTTTTATGTAGCAGAATAACCAGCAGGGTTGGTTTGTGGAACCTTTGCAGCGTACTGCTGAGTATCCGCAGGCACAGTTCCGCGCTGGTCACCAGCAGCGGTGTGTGTATTGGCTGATCACCTTTTCTGGTTAAAATTGCTTTGTCTTTGTCATGGGACTGTTTCTTCAGAGGTAACTGAAGGGTGCATCATGGGACTGAAAGCTAGAATGAGTTTATCAAATAACTGTACTTTGTAGTCAGCAGATGTTTTTTTTGTTTTAGGAATGAATCCATTGCATTTTTCTGCTTCGATGACCATCTGAATATTTTTGCTGTTATTTTTTAGATCGCAGCGTTTAAATTTTGATGTATCATCTCCAAATGGAATTCTTCTCTTCAGAGAAGCTAGTAAAATGATTTGTACGTATGGTAGGTACTCATTAATGTTTCCTCTGCAGTGTAATTCTTTGCCTGTCTTGTGATATTAAAATCCTGTTAGTTCATATTGCTGAGCACTGATGGGCTTGCGGAACACGTAGCAGGACTGTAACGTGCCGCAGCCAGTCTCATCCCCGTGTAAGGTGCAGAGCTGACGTGGCAGACCTCATTTACTTTCACAGATCAGGGTTTGTTCATGCCACGTTGTTGCTTGTATTGCTGTTTTAACTTAAGTGCCTGTCTTTTAGCAGCGGTAAATGTATTTCAGCAAAAGTACAAATGCTCGCGAGGTGTTTGATCCAGGCTACTGACTGATAGGTGTGGGTTGATCTGATGTATTCAAATTACATTCCAGCAGTTCCAAAACATAATAGGACCATAACAGCTTTGCCCTAGAGCACTGTTAAAAGTGTTTATAATAAGTTGCTGTATTTTACTACTCCCACTCATGCATGCAGCTGCAACAGGTCTTTGACACCAGCAGGTTTTATTACACTGCACCTAACTGTCGCTTACAATTTCGCTTTCTAAATGTTTCAAAAGGACCATTACCAAGTTTTTGTAGAGCAACCTCATTTGTAGTTTGTATAAGTAGGAACAGCCAGAAATGTCATCCTCCTTTTTGGTGCATCAAATTTGCTGTTACTGCATTCAGGTTGCTTTTGGGGCTCTGGAAATTGCGTGTTACGTGGCTGTCTGTCTAAAAAATCTTCAATGTGATTTTGCATTTGATCTGCAGGGCATGGAAAGAGTATATGCAAAAAGCATAAAGCGTTTACATATGACACAAAAAATTACACCCAAGTAACTCTCAGTCCTTGCAAAATAATGTTTCTGGTTTTTGCAAATACACCATGGAGTAAGCTAGCACATTTTTTCAGCTATGTTCTTTAGCTAATTTGTTAGAACAATTAAGCAAAAGAAAGTTTTCCATGTATGAAAAGATAACAGGTAAACTTTTAGATTTTACTACTCAGTTTCTGTCAGCTTTTGTACAATTGCTGTAAGCTTTCTTTTGGTGATTTAAAAAAAAAAATTAAGTAAGGGTAGCCATGATGATGCTTCAGCCCTACTTGTCTAATAGTACCTGATCCATTGCAATTATATTTTCCCTCTAATTTTTTTTATTATTATTATTTCAATCAGACTTTACTATCCTTTCTGTACTTACGAAAAACATACCATGTTATTGGGCATTCATTCGTCTCAGTTGTTGGCATCAATTTTCTAAACCTTGCTGAGTAAGCCACACTAGTTGGTTTCAACCTGCTTTGTTCCTAATTCATGCCTTAAAAAAAAGCAACTGTGTAAAGAAACCTTTTGCTTTCAGTTGCGTGTTTTATGGTGTGTATGTGAATTTCATAAAACCGTAAGCCCTGAAGTCTTGGTAGCTCTGGCACATAAGCACCAAACTACATTTTCTGACTCGTGCTAGAATTTAATTATGCAACGTAAAAGGAAATTTCAGGACCATGCAGATCTAAGATTTGAAAGTAAGCAGTGGAACCATAGAGCCTGTTGAAGCCTGTGTCCAAGCACCTGTTACCCTCTTTGTAAATTATGTGAAAGATACTGAGGGATGTGTGGCACCTATCTGGAGACGTGTGCCATAGAAAGAAGCGAAATGACACTAAGAGCCTTCTCCCACGCTTCTTTTTCGTGTCTTTCATAACTGCTTTCCTATGGAAGGATAACATTTTGCTTAACACAGCTTTAAGAGGAGAACTGTTCTTAATGTTTTCCTTTAAAATCACCTATCAACTAAAAGTGGAGGAAAAGTGTAGATGTGAGGGAAAGCCATGCAATCTGTGTATGGGGTTGTGGGGGGTTAATTTTGATTTTAAAACACTTTCATATTATTGTCAGTGTCTGAAAGGGTCCCATCGGTGATCTTTCCGCTACATAGGTGTGACATTTAGAGCAACAGGTTAAGTTTGCTTTTCTGTGGGTGATTGCCAGTATTGATTCCGGGACTGGACTGGCTGCAAAGCCAGCGTGGGAGATCCCCCAGCGCAGCTGGCTGAACGGGCCACTCGGCACGGGGACTGCCAGCCACCCTGGCTCGGCACGGGCACTGATGGGACGGCCTGCATCAGTGCTGCATCAGGTGGGCAGCTGGTCTGAAGTGGTCACTGCCTGTCAGTCTGGGAGGATTTTACTGCCCACTATAAGTATTTCAAGATGCTACAATTAATCAGCTTGGAATAATTGCTGTTAACGTTTTTAGCTTTTATCGCCAATTACTAGTTTATGAGATTTCCATTCCAGTGTACAGAAAGATATAACTCTTCTGGAAATGCATTGTAAGGATTCATTACTTCAGTTGTGTGTGGTCTTTTGAACGTACAAATTCCTATAAAAATATTGATATTAAGGAATTTTGCATTAGTTTCAAATGCATTTCTGAAAATCTTCATAATTGTGCTTTTCTTTAATCTGGAATACTCGATTACTTTTTTTTTAAAAGTCTTTGTTTTTTAAGCCTATGTACTCCTGGCAGACATCTGGGGAAAAATAAGTAAACGAAGTGATGATCATAACATCCGTTTTGGTGTTCTTGAGCAATGTTTCCAGACCCACATGCTGACAAACTATGCGATTCACTTAAAAGAACGAATGATTTCGTTCCTGAAATGATCCTTGGGCTCGCTTTTCAAGGTTGGTGCTGTACCATTCCTGCAAGTAACTTAAAATTCTGAAAGTAGTTGGGATTCTGACATTCAACATGATTTTATGGCTGAAGCATTAGAGAAAAAAAAATAGAAGACACACAGCAAATGTCAAGAGATGACAACAGACAGTATATGCTCATTTATCTTACCAAGTCAGCCAAACCTCTTGTATATGCCTGCAGCTTGTAGCGCGCTCCTCAGAGCTGATCAAAAAGACACTTGAAACTCAAGATAGATTTGATTGAAATCTATACTATAATAATTGTCTTTTTAAACTGAGGGAAACACAAAGCCATGACAAGAGACAGAGGGGGGGAAATAGAAGCTAACATCTTTTCCTTTCATCACACTCCTTGTGGGAAGATCCTTCCTTTCAGTCTCTGTTTTGGTGACTCCACTGACCAAGTGGGTTGCCATAAACTCTGCCCAGCCTCCTCTCATCCCTACCAAGTTCTTTCCATCACCTGCAGACCTGGTGGTGTTTGCTCCTCTTGGCAATGCCTGTCTGAACCCCAGGCTCGTTACCTCTCGCCTCTCCTCCTTGCCGTGCCCTTGACCATAGGAGTTTCCTTCCCGTGGCTCAGCAGCTTGCCAGGGAGACCTGGTCCCTCTCCTGCAGGCAGCGTAGCCTAGCCTGGTCGCTTCCCTTTCTTAGAAGAATGTAACATACAAACAATAAATGAAAATATGGCTTAATGGTATTGTACTTCCATGGGTAAGTGAAATTTAAATTTGTTTTCAAACAGGATTTTTCCTTTTTCTCTCTCGCATGTAACAATATACAGGAAATGCTACTAAAAGCATTACTTCCAGAAATTTCACCTACACCAAATTCAACACGAAAATTTCCAGCTATGACTTAGGTCCACTGGGAGTCTTCTTGCTATATAAGCCTATAGGTACGTAAAAATGTGATCTGAAATACAAGTCCATCCTGTTAACACTTAGACAAGGAATTAGTGACTGAAGCGAGGTGGCAGCAGGTGGTTCTACTCACCAACATCAGAGCACAGTGCACTGGTGGTTATTGACACAGCATTGGTTTTTCCTAAGCCTGGACTACACTGATCAAAACAGTTCTGGATAACACACAGATATCTTCTGGTGATGAAAATAATCTAGAATTTATATTTGTGGATTTGTTTTCTGCAAACCCTATGCTGCTGTTTGCATGGGAATAACTTTGAAACAAACATTTGGTAACCTAGCATGTTGCTTCCTTTCCATCTTCAGTTTTGCCAAAGTTTGTGATGTCCATTTATGTCCAAACAGTACCTCCATTTACTGCCTCGGTGTACTGTCAGGTCTGTGCTTGGGCTAAAAAAAAGAAAAAAAAGAGGGAAGGAAAGGGTAGAACTGTGTTACTGGGTTGTGAGTGTATGTGGGCACTTGCAAGTACAGATGCTGAGATCTCTTCCATTCTAAAGTGTGCACTCCTTTCTTCTCTAGACAAGCATATAGTGATTTCACATGTTTGAGTGCAAAGCAGAAGAAAATCCAAAATACCTCTTTTTAAGATACGCTAAGTATCTTCTGTTGTCTGTGAACAAAATTTAAAGTGTGAATTCTTTGTAGTTTTGAAAATTAGCGCTTCAGTGAGAGTTAAATTCCCCTTAACAGATCCAGCTTTGCAATTAAGGTAGTACTAGCGTGCCCTGTCCTTCTGCTTGTTTATCACTGATGCTGATACAGTGCTGAAGACAATTCTAAGATGTCTTTACAAATGCTATATGTTCAAAAGATGTAAAGCCTGGCGCAGGATGCACTTAGTCAATTATCCTCGTAAGGACTCTGCAGCTGCTTGGCAAGGGGTGTTGTGCCTTGTCCATTATGGCTAGAGCCAGCCTGACTGAGCCAGAGAGAGGTTTAAAATAAACAGCTGAGAGGAGAGAACTGAAAGGAGTTGGACTAGTCCAGTCCGCCATTCCCAATACATTTCACTTTTAATCCTGTATGTACAAGTCTCCTTACTATGTGGTTTTGAACTCCCAGTTGTATCGGAACGATGTTGCAGCCCATCTTGGGACCATCTATTTTTGTTTTGTGGTTTCTTTACATTTTAGTAAACCTCTTCCCTTTCATTATAGGAGACTGACATAAAAATAATATTTTCAATATGCTGGTTTTATTTATCTACATTCTGTCATGATATACTTTGATGTAAGTTTTTAATTTTGCTTCAGCTTTCAGCTGTTGTAGCAGTTACTGCTGAAGGTCAGCGATGAGGTTAGCCACAGTAGCACAAAACAATTTCCTGTTCTCACAGCCCAGGTAGCATTTGGATGTGGATTAAATTTTACCACATTTTCCAGTAGCCAGACACAATTATTTCTAATGAGCTTTAAATTGCTTCCAGAACGTGTATTTCAAAACTTAGTGTGGTAATCCATTCAGTGTCAGCAACTTCATAAGATAACAGTTCTTCAGAATTTTGGTTAAGCAGATTCTGGCTGTATAACAGGTATTTCTGACCAGCAGCGCAGCTGAAGCAGAGTGCTCGCCTGTCGCGCTCGCCATCGGTCTGCGCTCCTCTCTTTGGCGATAGTGGTTCCAGAATATACTGCTCTTCATTACTGACTCCGATTTCCTCATCAGTTTCTTTTGGCAAATTTACCTTGGCGCTATGCATGCTTGCTGTGCTGATTTGAGAGGGTTTATGCAGGTTTTGTTGTGGAAGCTTTAAAGAAACCAGGTTGTGAAGCTTGCTCCCATCTTTATGATTCATGTTTTCCTTTGCGTTTTCTATATATGGCCACTTCTCTATACTGCCCTCACATTCTGGGTGCCTGGGAAACATACATTCAAAACCGTCTTTATGGGGCAGCGGTGAATAATAAAAATAGGAAAGGGGAAGAGGCAAAAACCACTTTTTCCTCTATAAACGTGATAAATTTTCACGACCTTTGTTTCATCTCACCAAAGTCTTTTTTTTATCTTCATCTAATTCACACATGTTAAAACGTGATTTAGTTGTAGTATTATACATTGCGCTTATTGGACTGAAATCTAGAACAAGCCTTGCTCAAATGAAACTCAGCCATAAGGAAATCATTTTTGTATTACAGCTTCTACTGTAAAAGCAATTAAGGAGGAGAACTGAAAGGGAAGCTGCCTGTCCTGACATGCTCCCGCATCTAGGAGGGAGTGAGGGAATGAGCTGTGCCAGGAGCTCTGGTGCATATTGCCTGTGGGATCCTGAGCCACAGTGATGTTATCTTCGGTCAGAGCATCCCAGTTTGTGTTTTTGCTGGCTTTGTATTCCCCCTCTGCATACACATGCTTTTTTCTTCCTGGCCCTTTGTTTATGTACTAAGGAGGCTTTCAGTAATGAAATGCTTAAATTGTCAGCCAAATTCAAGCCCTAATTTCCTATCTAGCAGTTTCACCCAATACCTTTTAAAATCTTGTTCTTCCCCCTGTCAAAATTTTGTATCGCCTCTGAGGCGCAGCGAGTTTTTAATCTTTTTAAGTGACATTGCTGTCAAATGCAGGGCAAAAAGTTGTATCAAAGGAAATTATTGAGAATTTTGAAAGTCGGTATATTTTAAGATAGTGTGATACAATTTCTCCTGCATTAAGAAGAAATTGGTGCAAGCTGGATTTTTTTCATTTGATTTGTATCTCAGTAGTAACACTGAAACTTCACTGATTAGTCTCTGTGGAGTTTTCATTTTGACAGAAGATAGGAATTTCAAACACAATTTTTTAATTCTGCATGTCAAAGGTCACTTTTATGTTGATTTAATGTCTTTAAATTGTTTCTTTTAACAATAGAAGTTGATAAAATTGCGTTTTGGTCCTGCAGTACAGGGATTATAAATGTAAGCATATCCTCAGTAGCTGCGGAGTTGTTCTTGACCTGATTCCAAGTACCTCAGTAAATTAGTTTATGTTCAGTAGTATCCATGGTGTGTAAAAATATTCCCCTGAAGCTCCTGCTAAATGTTACAAGTAGATCATTCTTTTTTTATCTAGTCAGGCATAGCACCGTACTTCATATTTTTTTCAATAACTAATGCTAAAACGCCGGTCTTTGTTCTGGCGCTGCATCCCTTGAATCATAGGCTGATGGCTTGGGGCGCTGGTAACAGGCACCGCGTGGTCTTTCACCTCTGCTCTAATTTGAAATCAGCTGTTCTCACTCTTAGGCCCTTTTAAAATGAGTCCATGAACACAGAACGGTTCTCTGTGGACTCTGGCCACTTGCAGAAGGCAGCTTTTAATCTTGCACTAGACCCAAACTCTTCTCGGTGTTCATTAGAAGCGATAGGTACCAATTCCTCTCCTGCCGCAGTGCCCAGGGTGAGGCAGCACGAGGGGCGGGGTTCGTGCCTTCCCATAGTAAATGCTTCGTGCCGATCAATGGATTGAAGGTTTTAATTAGACACAATTTTTTGGTGAAGTAATAAAAATGATAGAAGATCAGCACTAGTGGATAACTCCTAGCATTCATGTTCCTAGGCTAAGGGATTCCTAGGGTTTTTCCAGCTTCTTTCCTCATCATCCTGTTTTTCCATCGACTTCCAATTAATTTCCATATTAAGTACATAATTGCTTTGTTGACAACTACTAAGCTCTTTCCATCTGTTGTTGCATATTACGCTGAGTGCTTCCAGGACTAAGGGTTGTGCGATGTTGTGCTTAAACAGCTCAGCTGTGAACTCCAGGCTGTTACTTCCTTGGATCCAGAACTTTGCTTATTTCTGAAGCCAGATACATGCTTGTGTTATTAAAGTAGAGATTTTCAGCAGGGAATTTAATCGTGGCAAAGACCAGATGAGGTTAGTTTAGAGCACACTTACCTCTCTATCTTGGTTTTGCCCTAAGAATTATATGCTGTTTGCATGGGGCTTTCAAAAACAGTGTGCGCCTTCCCACTTCATCTGACAGGCAGAATTTTGTATTTCATTTTATTTTTTCCAACAGATTTGAAATTCACTGATCTTCTCAGTAACGAGACTAAGTCTTGTCAAAAAGTTTAATGCTAATGAAGATGACCTGGCTGGGGTATCTTAAATGGGGCACTGCAGGAAGCTAAATGGAGTTTAATTTTATGTAAATGTAATTTCTCAGTAATGTAAAGTATTACAGTAATTGAATATCCAGGTACACTAGAAGACATTCTTCTTTTTCTGCAGTGTGTTACTTTTCAAAGAGGATCTTTTGGATACCGGTCATTTTTAGTATAGCAGAGATTTAACACTGTTTGGGATTGATTTCTGCGCAGTAGCAGTCACTGGGATGCTGTCCCCTTCCCCAGTTACACTGTGCTCCCCAGTTACAGCAGCGTTGAGGGAATAGAGGTGTTCATATGACCATTTACAGTATCAAAACCATTTTGTGTCTTCATTCATAAAATAATATTTTTTCTTTAATTAAGAGGACTTGATTTTCATGTAAGTGACCATCTTTCCTAGCTAAATGTTTGATTCTTCTTTTCCCTTCCATAATTCTAGTGATGCCTTTCTGGCTTCTTACAGACCCCGGTCACTTCTAAGCAACGCCTGATCATACTCCCAGTCTTTTTTTGAAAATCTGCTTTTCCTTTACAACTTGATGGATAAATTGCCTTGTACTTGCTAAAAGTGGTGAGCAACATTAATGTTTTAAACTGTAACTTAGGCCTTTCCATCTTTGCATCGAATGATACCCCATGGGTGATGCTTTGATGGGTTGGGTGTTTAGAAACAAGGTTTTTCCCCTCATTGTTCTAATTATATGATGTAAATTCCTCATTGTCAGTAATCAGTAGCATTAAGAGAAAGAATTAAAAGAAGGCAGGTGTATGATTTGCAGGTGGAAATTTGCATGGGTGGAAAAGAGAGCTATGTAGAGACGGATCCAGTTTAATATTAGGCCTCAATATGTATTAATAATATGCAATCTATGAGGTCTGTGTCATATTGGGCAAGTTTTTAGTGGCATTTTTTAATTGCCTGTTATAAGAACAAAACTGCATTGTCGTAACAACCTCTCTCAACGGACAGTGTTTGGGATTGTGAATAGTTAATGTCCAGTTAGCTCATTGCTCCTTAATCCAGGTTGTCATCGGCTAGACACAGGGAGCAGGCAAGCCGAGCATCTGATCTGTAGACTCTTGTGCTTTTATTGGTAGGAATACTGTTAAGAATGCACAGGTTTGTGTTACTTTCCTCTAGTTAAGATTACCAAGAATGATGAGTCGTAACAAGATGAAGACCTGACGCTTGGTTTTTGTTCAGGCCAAGCTTGTCAAGGTCAACGTCAGATGGGGTCAACCTAGTGAGGCCACTTGGTGGTAGAAGTGAATGAAGTACTTATCTTTGCTGTGTTCGTTCTACTATTTCAGCTCACTTTCATTAATTACTTGAGGCTAGAAAAAAAGTCTGTCATGAATACAAACTAACTCTGGGGTGCTGTGAAGATGGGCATTAAAATATTACAAGATACTTAGAAAACTTGGTAATGAGGCCTCGTGAATAATTAGATTTGTACAGAGGATAGCAGCGGGATCTACCGCACCGCTGCACAGTGGATCCAAAAGTCACTATTGCCTGTTAATAGCGACAGCAAATATTTACCATTAGCTGCTATTTTTACATTATAAACATGGAGTTTAATTAAAAAGTCATTCCCATCTGTGACTGGTAAAATAGAGGCTTTTGTAATGGATGTATTTGTTTTCTGAGGGATATATTTAGTATGTGTATACATCAGCAACCATCCCAAGAGACCGTCATGGTAATGGATTAAAACCAGGCTTTGCTGCAGCATGAGAAACTATAAAACCATGTGTTGCAATGCTGTTCAGATTAAGGAATTCATGCTAATAGACCCAGTCATGGTCTGGCTGTACATCAGGGATGGGAATTCCGTAGCTTATATTTTAAATTTTGCATACTAATTCCTTTAGTGGCTTTTAAGCTTTAGTCATGCTTAACAGAACTTTTACATCAAATGCAGAAACCATTTTTCTTCTGAATAGTAATGAAAATAAAGGCAAAAAATAAGTTTAGATAGTGCCATCAAAATATTTTAGATTTGCAGCTGCTTATGTAAGTTTCTTTCTTTCTTTCTTTCTTTTTATGAAAACAGGTAATCAGATCCTCTCTCTTGGGACTTTGTCAAAAGATCAGGTTTATCCGTTGAAACTCAAGGGCATTTCCATCTGTTACTCTGCACTCAAATCTGCCTTATGTGGAAATTATGTCAGCTTTGGCGTCTTCAAGTTGTACGGGGACAACCACTTTGACAATGTACTTCAGGCCTTTGTCAAAATGCTGCTTTCAGTATCCCACAGTGACTTGCTAGTAAGCAATTACTCATCTTGGGAGTCTTTACGTGAAATATGAAGTAACACCACCACAGGCTTTGTAATGTTATAATGAGACAGAGGGATCTAGAACATCTCAAATGCAGTTTTCAGTTCAATTACTTGGATTTATTTATATAGTGACATCTAAAATACAGGTATGACTGAAATGCCGTCGGAAACGACAGCTTTTCCAGTATTTTCACTAGGTTTGTCGTAAAAGAGAGAAATGCAAATTTTTTTCCTTCCTATACTTGCAAACCCATTTAGGTTGCCTGCATGCACTGTAAAACATCCTCACATATTCAGCCACTCTGCAATTAGTTTCAATCTGTAAATTGTCACTGTGTATTCCCCATAAAATTTAAAACTTTAATTTTAAAGTACACCATGTTCCCATTTCTCTGTGGGAAGACAACAGATCCTGCGCAGTATCAGCCTAAATTTGAACTGTGACATTTTCTTCATGATGCTTTAGTTCAGAACTGTCATTTTCTTGCAGGAAGGGACAAATTTGGGATAGGTGAAGATGGTTAATATCCAGATTTATGCTTGCCACATAAAGGAAGTCCTTGGAACTGAAAAGTTGCTCTCGATTAAAATCAATATATTGGGTGTATAGTGAAGTGTGCATGTTTGGCACGTGCCTAGGCACCCAGCAATAATGCCCTAAAAGTGAGTCCTTCAGAGTAAGGTGCTGAGCAGGCCAGTGGGTGCAAGCAAGTGCCTCTGCCTGCACAGAGCCTGTTACAGGACCTCACTTAAGCACAAAAAAAAGTCCATCTGAGATGATTTGGGGAAATCTGTCATAAATCTTGGTAAGTTTTCCTGCAGAAGGTAAGATACAGGCCATAATCCTGTCAAACTGACACCCTGGACAGAATGCTATACTGCTTTTACTAGACTGGTAGCTGTGCAGAATGTCACAGCGCGGTAGTGTTACTGTATTAGCCTGAGCTTCGTTTAAACTAATAGTGAGTTCATATCCTATGGCAAATTTGAAAAGTTGAAATCTACTGCAAACAAGAAAATATTTTGTCTCTATAAATACTCTTGATTTAATGGCTAAATAAGAATTCATCACATCATAAAACCCATAAGATCATTCTTCTATCATCTGTTAATGTGTTAATGTTAGTCCGTGGTAATATCTGTATTTTCCATGAATATGTACTATTTTTTTTTCTTTTTTTCTTTCTTTTTTCAGCAATATCGAAAACTAAGCCAGTCTTATTACCCGCTTTTGGAATGTCTGACCCAAGATCATATGAGTTTCATTACCAGTTTAGAACCTCACATCTTAATCTATATTCTTACCTCAATATCTGAAGGACTTACGGCAGTAGGTAAGAATTACTTACACTTAGAATTACATACTGAATTACAAATACTTAGCTATCTAGGAGTTTCAAAGAAGCACATTTACTTGTATCTTTAAAAAATTAGTATCAACAGACAGTGGAAGATGCTGTCTTTTGAACATTTTAAGAATGTGACCATTTTGGTTAACGGAGCTAAGTTCTTTTAAACAACCTAACCTGTAGGTTTTTACAGATAATATTTTTAAATTGTCTTTTCTTACACGCCAGAGTTGTTAAAATTATTAATGTGCCTCAACTAGGATTGTACTGAGAATTCATGCATTTGTTACTCAGAAGTAAAGCATGTTAATATGTGTATAGGAATCTGTGGGGTTTTGTTTTTATTTGATCAATGTAGCTGTTGCATAAATAATGCTTGTCCTGCACAGCTGTAATATGATTTAAGAAATTTGAAGGTATCTATCCATAGAAAAAAGAAACTAGTTATTCAGTACTTCACAAATATATTTTGGAGGAGGATTGGTGCAACAGAAGCATACTTGGAGTAACAATAGAAATACAGTGGTCAGATTGTAGCTAATTTCATTCTCCTGCACAGTTTAATTTATGCTTTTTAACCACATGACTGTCCAAAAACATGGGAGTTGGGCAGGGTTGGGGGAAGAGTTGGTAGCCTGAAGGCATTTGGAATATGGAGGAGACTGAGCATTTGGGGAAAGAAAATATAAATCATGCAGTTACATTGTGATCACATAGGAATACCGTGCATTTATATAGTTTTTGACTGAGAAGCTGTTCAAAACCTTACAGTCATACTTATTGATTAGGGAGGTTATTAAGGAAAAAAAATAGGGACATGAAACATTGGTGTGCCTCAGTGTAACTCTGTAATAGCTGGTGTTTCTCATTACCGCCAAGAGTCAGTCACACCCCACAGGAATGCATGAATGCACCAACACTCCCAAAGCATTTGCTGTGTTAAACACATTCAGCGGGTTTTGCTGCAAGAGGGGAACTACTCATAGAGAGAAAATGGGTAGTGAATAGCTAAGCAACAGCAGTGAAGAAGCATTCAGGTCCCTTTATTATATAATGCTGAAATCCATCTTCTCCCAGGTATGTTGAGTGCTTTGTCACCTGCAGTGGTGGGACGGCAACCGCCGATGGGCTGGCTCTTCTGGGAGCCTGCCTGTTGCTCGCTGGCCAGTGATATATCGCACTCAGCGTTAGCTTGACTGACAGCTGCCAATCCAGCCAGCACTGTTCCTGTTCTCCATTATCACTCCACATCTCTAACATTTGAGATACTGGGTATATTCATTTTGATAATTCAAAATTTATTCAAAAAGGTTTACTTTAACCACCTCTTTGAAACCCAATTTGAATTCATGTAAAAGCAAGAGAAGAAAATGTAAATACTATATAAGCTTTAGTTTTCATGTATTTATGTTCCCCTCTCAAGAAGTGTTGCTCTCTCAAGATGGGGAGGAGGAGTAAAAAAAGCATGTATTTCTAGTCTTCGCTTTAAACTTCTGTGGTTTAGGTATCTGGGAGTTTAGTCATGAAGAATTACAAATTTTTAGGAACACAGATGTTTTCTTAGAAATCTTTTATTCTGTGGGTTTCCTGATACTCTGCTGAGAAAAGTATCAACAAAAATTTTAACAGCTTACTTTTTTCATATTTCATAAACCATAGATTTGCTTAGCCAATGCTCTCCTTCAGTTCATCTCAATGTCCTTAAAATACAAACATGTGAGACTAAGACAAAGTCTGTAGGAACCTGACTTCATGGAAGGCTTGATGCAGTCCATCAAAAGCTTTTACGCTCACTTTCATGTTCAGTTTTTTTGTTTAACTCTTGATTTCTCCAAACTGAAGTACTTTTCAGTCCTGGAGACCTGCCAGATCTGTCTGTCAGTAAGACCTGGCTGTTGCCATATTGCCCAGAGAGGACATGGAATCTCCATCCTTGGAAATACTCCCAGACACGGTCCTGAGGAACCTGTCTAATGTTGACCCTGTTTTGGGCAGGAGGTTGGACAGGAGGGTGCTCCCACTTGGTTTCTGCCACCACCTTTAGGATACTACTGGTATTTTCCCTACATTTTGCACTTGTGTTCTCTAGCTTTCCACAACAACTCCTGATTCTGTCCAAATGCCTATGCAGCCCTAATCTTTGTGCATGTCTCATGCACATTAACAGTAATACTTCCTTTGTGTGATCAGTCAGCTGAAAAATGCTTCTTTTTACCTTTCACATTGAAGTGATGAAGTGATTATTTTTCATTAATGTCATGTTTCTTAATGGTGCGTGTATCAAGAATTGAAATTGATGTTCAGCCATTAAGTTCCTCATTTGTGTTCAAGAAGTTTTATTTTTGTGGTGAACTGAATAATTTTCCATACTCTTACAACGACATGTCCAGATGAACTACTCTTCAGTCAGTGTATAGCTCTTAACGTTAATTTGTTTATTTTTAATCATCTCAAGAGCCCATTACCTGTCACTCCATTTTCTTAAGAGTTATTCTTCTACATGTTTTATCCCTTTTAAAATTTTGGGATTTGGGATGTTACCAGTTGTCAGTAAAATACAAATCAGTGTCCTATGTGTTACTTGGTCACATACATCCTTCTGCCCTTGGAAAATGGGTAAGTAGATCCAAGCACTGCGTTTTTCACTGAATTGTATCAGTGCCACAAGAACATCTCAGAATAGTAGGGCTCAGGGCTATAAGCCATCTGAGGGGGAATTGTGTTTTAAACTGATTAGAACATACAAGTCATTTTCAGAAATGTTTATAAAAATGAAATAGCTGTCTTTTTATTTTAAAAATTAAATACCAGGAGATCACTTCTGCTTCACAGAAAAAAGTACCTGACTTTTTTCTCTATTTCCTTTACGTATGTGAAACCTTTGAGACTGTCGTCGTTGCCAGCTGTAAGATAAACATTCCCCAAATCCTTATTTCTGAGGGGTGTTCATTCTCTTGCTGAGTAAATACCTTGCTTGATTCCATGCTTTATAAACACTGTGAAAGAATATGTATTCCTTCTGAAGGGCCTAGCTGTAAATCAGCTGTAATGGAAGCCCTCATCTAAGCTTTTATTACGAGAATAAACACTCCAATAGTTCTCTTCTAAAGTGTTTACCTGGCTTTTTCACAGCTGACTCAGTGGATCAGAGCCTTTTAATGTAGTCTGCCTGGCATGTTGTCACTAATCTCTGCAGAGCTTTTCTAATTCTCATATGATTAATAGTATAGCATGCTATTCATTGAGGAAAAAGTAAAACATTTTTTCTGTCTTGCTGCCTAATTTAGATGTTAAATTGCTAAATCCATTTACTTTCCAGGTTTAGTCTCAAAGGCAAATAATGCCAGTATTGAACCGTAAGCAACCGATGGACAGGGAGAATGCCACTTAACTCCCTCTCCTTGCCTTCATGTTTAAAACAAAACAGAATCTTTTAATTTGCAGAGATTCAGCAATGTCATTAAACTGTTGAAAAATAATTCCTCTTCAGCATGCAGTTGTCATACTGTTGAGACCAAAAGGCATCTTCCAGTTGTTCGGGGGGGTTGTTTGTCTTTTTTGAGATAACATAACCCATTCTAACTCACATGCTCAACTTCCAATTACTTGAGCTAATAGCTGATGGGAGTTGCCTACGTCAGGCAAAAACACACAGATACTTAAAAAGTGCGTGTAAAGTTAGCCCCCAGAACACGAAATGACCACATACTGGCAAAGAAAAAAACAAAAGAGCTAGTTGAATGTGCTGGTGACTGGTGCCAGTCACCATCCTTGTCCCCTGCCCACCACCAGCACCTGCCTCACCATCGTGTAAGTCGAGAGCTCGGTTTTGTTTGACAAGAGCTGCTGAACTGTTGCTGGATCCATGCGGACACACACGAAGCTGCTTTTGGCATTTTCTGTAACCACGGCCTGCTGACTTTGTGATCCAATGATTAGTTCAGAGGTGATGAAACTGAGTTGCCCAGAAGTGAGAAACTTGGTTGCCTGTGTTTTTCCTGATTATCCCAAGCTTTTATCTCGGTTTCTTTTATAATTCTATCTTTATTCTGTCTTCTCCACCCATTCCTTCTGTCCATAGCCCAGAATTAGTAGCTCCCTGTTGCTCACGTTTGTTCCATTTATTTGGCTGGCTGGCTTGTCTTGCTAAGATTTAGTGAGAACACTATTCCGCTCCAGCACAAGGTTCCACACGCCCAGAAGAGTCATTCAAGGGAGTTTGCTTGACACTCCCTGTCTGTTATATCCTTGCAATCAAAAGGAAAAATGAGCATAAGGAAGCATATTTGATATATAGTTATGGGCAAATTTAAGTAGCTCTTAACACTCATATCAGATTCTCATGAGCAAATGATAGCATAGACCTGTCTGCTGTCCTGCTAAAATCACTTACTGTCGAATGTAAAATATCTACTTGTACAGTATCAGCATGTTGCAAACTACTGCTGTTTTGTAAACTGATGATAGTGATTTACTTTGTATTATTCAATTTAAAAAGAAATAGAGTTAAGCACTGGTTTAGAAATACAGCAGAGCCCTCCTATGAAATATGTATTTTCAAATCTCTCGCTTGTTGTTATTGATGGTGATTCAGTTCCACCACGAACTGCATTTCTAGTTTATATGCAGGACTATTTTGGTTGAGAACACGATGAGTGCCAGATTCTGCACTCTTTACTTTGGCAAGACTCATAACTTTGAACTCAGCTTTGTTCCGACACAGTGTCTTAACATCCTGCCCTGTTTAATTCGGTCCTAGGAAGCTCGGTGGTCCAGTGGAGGTGGAGGCAGCATCGGGATGCTGCAGCTCATTTCTGTGAGCTATTAGATCGCTCTCAACTCCTGCTGCTAAGTCAGCTGGTTGCTTTGGAAGAGCAAGTCTTAGGAGACCACTTGTTTCTTTTTTGCTTGTAAATGTTTGTTCGGTGTTAACTTCAAAACACTCTTAGCAACGTACAATTAGTTTTTAGATGGCGAAGGGTTAATAGTGTCAGCACAGAGCCTAAGGAGTTAAACAGACACAGATCAAAATACTTCAGTGTCTGGAGGGATGTGTTTAAATGAACACTGCAAGGTTGGCAGGCCTCCAAATTAGCATAGTTTAAAGAATTCAAGGTACATTTAATTGGATCCTTCTAATCCCTTTTCCCTCAGAATGAGCATTTTAACAGTTTAATTCCTTTTGCAACCCCCACACATCCCTTACTCCAGTGGCCCATCTAAACTAAATACTGTGAACTATAAAAGGCCTAGACAAGTTCTAGCTGAAGCCAGTGGCAACAGGATGGAATCCTAAATGCACCACTCATCTGGACCTGATGTTGGAAACGGGGGAGGATGGAGGATGTTGGTTCGGGCTAAACCTCACACCCAGCAGGTTAGCCCACCGCATGTACCTGAGGAGCTTCGACTGGTGCTGGTGTTGCGAGGAACCGAGGAACAGGCAGTTGTTTCATCGCGTGGCTCTGGCCAGGTGCCGGAGCCGGAGCTGGGAGCAGCACAGCTGTACGTGTCAGCATCAGCCGCCGGTCCTGGGGTGCAGGAGGGACGTGGGTGTCGGGCCAGGAGAGAGCTGGGCAGGGGGAAGGTCGCCACTTCTCAGGGGGAAGACGGGAGGAGCATGCGTGAGAAGCAAGGACCAGCACACCGTTCCATCGTGCAGAGGCATGGAAGTGAGCAGAATCCTCTCGCACAGCAGGGGCACAGCAGGCAACACCTAGCAACAAAATAACCTACGTAAATCAGACAGACATATTTACTCTGCAAATAGGTTTAAGCTTTTAATCTCCCTTACTTACCGAAACAGTAAGTAAAGATATGAAGTGGCTTTTGACTCTGCTTTTCAATAGTATCTTCCTTTGCTGTCGTGACTTTCAGTTTTGGGGGCATTTATGAATTATTTGGGATTCACTGCTGTTGCATTGTTGCCAGCCATATTTAATGTACTTTAACCTACCTGAATTATTAGTTGTTAAGCAAAATGAGTAATGGGCTCTTCTGTGATCACTCTTTTACTACCTTCAGTGTTTGCCACCTGACACCGATTGTAAGCTGTTTGGGGCAGGGACACATGGTGAAATAGTTCTTGAGGAAAACCTGGACAACAAAAACAGCTCTCTTTGATTTAACCTTGCCTTTCCAGTAAGCAGATCGAAACAGAATGTTGGTTTCTAGGAATCTGGAGCCTTCTGAATGTGAAACTGTCAACCCGCGTCCTGCAGAGGGGCAGCTGCATTTATACAGCATAAATTAAGTTCACCGGAGCTCAGAGATCTGTAGTATGTGGAACTATCCAGTTACTCAAAAGCAAAGGTTTAATTCCGCTCTGTTAATAAAAGCAGTCTTCAAAGCTAGTCAACTCATGTATCAAAAATAGCCTTGTCGATGTATCGATCAGCCTAATGTCAAAGAGATTATTAAAGTTGAGCTCTCCAAGTACTATAAAATGTCATTATTAATTATTCTTTTATGGAAACAATTTCAAAACTGTTTCATTTTTTACACAGATACAATTGTGTCCTCCAGCTGTTGTGCTAGTTTAGACTACATTGTCACCTACCTCTTCAAGCACCTCGCTAAAGAAGGCAAGAAGAGTCTGAGATGTAGAGAGATTTCACAGGATGGACAGAGATTGCTTCATTTCATGCAGCAGAACCCAGAAGTTCTACAGCAGGTGAATTAGCAATCTTTTCTATGGGGTATTACTGCATTTCGGAATTTTCCTGACTTTTTGCGGTACCAGACACAAGGGTATCGTTGGCTATTTAGTAACAGAACAAACCTCCCTACACTGGTTTGCAGCCCTGCGTAGCTTCAGCTGTGTTCTCATGACAACCAAAGATCGAAGGTATTTTTTTGTCATATTGAAAAGCGTAGATACTATACTTGGCTGTAGAGTATCTTAAAACTTGGTGTTTCATTTTTGCTTGTAAAAAGGTGTGTGAGATCATCGGTACCTTTCTATAGACAAATGGGAAGGAAAGCGCTCTAAAGTATTTTAGGAGGAAGAACGCATTCTGGCACTGAACCATGCATTTTGGTAGTGAAATGTGTTAATTGAATGGCTATATGTGAGCAAGTTTCAATATTTTATTTTGCAGTAGGTGACTTAGTGGGGTTTTTTTCTGTTTAAGGTAAATACAATAGAAATTAAATCTCGTGCTGCTGAAGTGGCCACTGTACTGCTTAGGAGAGATTCCCCTTCCCAGCCCCGTCAAGTTTATCTCAGCCCAGGTGCATTACAGGGAGGTCAGGATATTCATAGCTGCATATCTCCAGATTTGCTCTGTGCCACATTCCTTTAAAACCTCATTAAACGATTTGAAAATGCCTACTTACAAGAATCTCTGGATTCCTAATGCAGTTGCAAAGATGCCGTTTCAGGAGACGCGTTTCACAGGTTGGGAGGCTTTTGACAAAAACAGAAGTTATTAAAATGCAGCTGACTAGTGTGGTTGTCTTTGTGTTTCCCTGATAGGTATGCTGTCATTCGGAAAATGCCTGGCATACAGTCACCACAGTTATTGTTGTCATTTGTTTACTGTTCTAATTGAAGGTGAAAAGTAACTAATGGTAGCTAATATGATGCTGGCAGTATACAGCATATTGCGCGAATATTAATGATGTTTATTATTGACGACATTATCAGAATATGATGATTCCCTTGTTGTATTACAGGTTCTTATGTTTTACTTGCCTGATAGGGGTTTCGTGGAAACTAGCGATGAAGTCAGCATTTGGGTATGTCGGCTTGCTCGGTGTCGCACTGTGCATGCGGTGATTCGAGGGTGAAGGACAGGAGAGCGAGCTGGGCTCTGGCCTCCTGCATTTGTGGCAATCTCGATGCGATACTACATCTGTTAATACACAGTAATCTTTCACTTCGCAGCATATGACTAGGCGGCGATCTGTCTTTATTAACTTCAGTTTCTGCGGAATAAGTTATATTTATTTTGAATGCAGGCTTTCACATAGTCTTTTAAATATTAATGGCTGGTCTCCAGTAGTCAGCATAAATATGATTTGCATTAGCACGAGTCATATCATATTGAGTGCCTCTGATGTCAACTACTCAGTGTACTAATATCTGACATCATCTCCTGAGGTCACTGACAACTTTGACCTTTATTCTCATGCACAGTTTCTGTAGTCTCAGAAGCTCTTTTGAATTGATTTGAAATTTTGACTCTTCCCTTTATGAGGCAGTAAAATTGATAATTATTCAGATGGGAACTGAGCACTGAGTGAAAAATCAATTCCACCCGCTCTCTGCTGCGTATAAAATTACTTCTGAGTCTGCTGGACTGAACGGATGGCCAAGGTAAAAGCAGCAGGCAGAAATAGTAGAGAGGATTAGCTGGACGAAACTAATAGCCTAAAGGGATGGCTTTTGAGATGAGGGAGTGGGCCGGTTGGGGGTTATTATCAGCAATGATGGGACTCATTGATCATATGTTTACATCAGGTTTCCACTGGGTTATAAATCAGCCCTGAAGAGCAGCGGAACCCAAGGCCTTGCGCTGTACCGGCGGGACGGCCGATTAGATTATTCTCGCTTTCACACTCGGATGAAAAGTGAGACATTGATTATTCATCGGCTGGCCATTAAACACTGGTTTTATAGATGATTTGACTATCACGGAAGCTAATGAACAAGGTTGCTGCTTCATAACCAGCGGTTTCAGTTTTCAAGACATCTGTGTCGGCTGAGTAATGCATAACCCTATTAAAAGGAATGGGTTACAAATTGCTTAACAGTGCTGAAAAACTAGACCCTAATGACTAATTGTGTTTTGAGTTTAGAGAGGTTTGTCAGCTCTTTAAACTAAACTGATGCAATGATAACTGCAATTATTTACTAGTTAGAACATTTCTTTCCAGGTTGGGTCTCTGCAAGTAGTTGGGCAGCTGTGGCCTCCAGTAGCCCCGGAGCAACAGCCCGCGGGGCCGCCCGGCGCTGGAGCCCGACCCGCTCTGCCCCGGCCGGGAGCCGACCCGCAGCCCCGGGGGAGCCAGCCTCGCAGGCCCGGGCAGCCTCGGCCGGGAGCCGACCCGCAGCCCCGGGGGAGCCAGCCTCACAGGCCCGGGGGACCCTTGGCCAGGAGCCGGCCCCTCGGCCCCGGGGGAGCCAGCCTCGCAGGCCCGGGGGACCCTTGGCCGGGAGCCGGCCCCACTGCCCCACTCAGCCCGGGCCGGGAGCCGTCCCGCCGGAGCCCTGGGGGATTCGGCCCCGCAGCCCCGCTCTGCCCCGGTCGGGAGCCGGCCCTGCAGCCCTGGGGGAGCCCCACGAGAGCCGGCCCCGGTGCCCGGCGCTCCTGCCTTGCCGGGCCCAAGGCGGGGACGCGCGGTGGGCGCTGCCCAGTGCGGAGCGGGCCGCCAGCATGGGGCAGGCGGGTGGCCGGGCCACGGCTGTGCCGTCCCCAGCCGCCGCAGCAGCACTGTGCCCTACGCCTGGTGAGTCCGTGCTGGGCCTGCCCGCAGGCCTGCCCGCCATCTGCACACCGGGCCGCACATGGCATCGCCGGCCGCCCACCTGTTGGCCCTGTGAGGGAGTCGGAGGTCTGTGGGCAGCAGGCCGCACTGGCCTTGCCTCATTCATCTATCGCTGTTGTAAGTGCTTTAAGAAATAATTTTAAAAGGCTCTAATTTTCTACGCTGTTCTTCCAGGACTGATAGGTGAAGCCAGTGTTTGCTGCACTTTATAAGTGAAAGCGTAATTTTTAGGACGCTACCTTTGTCTTTGGTTAACACTGAATTGTACGCATTAGGCCAAAGGTCCACAAACTACGGCCCGTGGGCTGGATACAGCCCCCCAGGGTCCTCAATCCGGCCCCCAGTATTTACAGACCCCCCCTGCCCCCCCCCGCCGGGGGTTGGGGGGGAACCAAGCAGCCGCAGATGACTGCCTGCCACTTCATCCGCGCGCCGGCCCCCTGGTTAAAAAGTTTGAGGACCCCTGCATAAGGCTGTTTGCTCATTTTGGTGGGGTGAGGTGCTACTTGTAGTAGATTCCAAAAATCAGTTTTGTGGCGCCTTCCACCCGTGGTTCTGACAGCTGTTCCAAGGAGCCATGCATGATAGGTACGGGAGGCATCGACCTCACGGTAATAATGCTCTGCTGGATGGGGATGGGGATAAGAAACAAGGTTTCAGCGAGGTTTTGTGGGCCACCCACCCCCTGGCAGCCCATGTAGTGGTGCGCTGGGGGCCCAGGTGGGCCCATGGCAGGGGACCCTTCTGCGGGTGGTTGTTGTGGGGCTGGGTGGCTGTGGAGGGGGCTGAGCCCTCCTGGGGGTGGTTGTTGTGGGGCTGGGTGGCCGTGGAGGAGGCCGAGCCCTCCTGGGGGTGGTTGTTGTGGGGCTGGGTGGCCGTGGAGGAGGCTGAGCCCTCCTGGGGGTGCGGCGTTCCTGGGGGCGGTGGGTGGGGAGTGCTGCCGTAGGGGAGAGTGGGCAGGGATGTGGGAAGAGCTGGTGTTATTGCCGTGGGGGGATGCGGTGGAGTGCGTGGGCTGGAGAGGAATGCCTCGGAGTGTTGCAGTAGGTAGGTGGGAAGGTGTGTGGGTTGACAAGGAACTTGGAGGGGGTGGGTGGTGCTGAGCAGGGTGCTGCTGAGGAAGGCAGCACGGTTGGGCTGGGCAGGACTGCTGTAGGGGAAGGCTGCGCGGTGAACAGCGATAGGTAAAACCTCACCGGGCTGCTCATCCGAGCTGAGCGCTTGTGACTTAGAACTTCACCGAGCGACAGTTGTGCGCTTAATGAAGCAGCACAGCAGCACTGCGTAGTAATGGTAAAACAGAAAGTAAAGGTGCCAGTTGCAATGAAAAATCAAGTAGCGTTCCTAAAATAAAAACATATTACGAATTGCAACTTTCCTTTTTTCCCTTTTATGTAGTAAAACCAGTGATGGTTTTGGTTGTCAGGTACACCTCAGTGCCATATACAGCTAGTGTGCAGTTATGCACAGTAACTGAAATAAAAACCTGAAGGAGAGATGTGTTTGTAATGCTTGCTTTGTGGCCCGTGCAGAAGCACTCTCATGTAAGCACGTGAAAAAAAAAAGACATCCCAATTGTACTGAGAGGGCGGTTGTGCGAGATGTCAAGTACCTGAGCAGCTTGAGCTGTATACATGAGCATATGCTTAATTTTTCTAGCTGATCAAACCCACAGGTGCGATTGTTCCTATGCTTAACATTGTGTAAGGCTCAGCCAAATCAGGACCAGAGTGCTCAGCTTTTGCCAGCTTTGAGCCTTGAAAGGTTTGAAAAAGCCGTGAGAGGGATTTTCATTGGGACATCTGTTTTCAGCCTCTTACAGCAATTTAAAAATGTTATCCAATACTATCATAACTTTCTTTATTAATTGAAAGGGATGGAGGTATACCAGCTGTAGCCCAAGCCAGCAGAGACTTGGGTGGCTAAGCAACAGAAAAGGCACCATATTGAGTGAGCCAAAATCCAGTCTCCAAGTCATTTATTTTAACCAGTGACAATACGTTTAGACTCTAGTGTTTCAATTTGATTGATGGTTTAATATCATATATAATTTTTTTAATGAAGGGAACCCATTTAAATATGTTAACATTTGCACTAGTAGTCTCCCATGTATGTAACTGCATTTAATCATTACTCTGATTGTTTTTGTGGTTGTATAATTTGTATCCACAAAATAACTATGTCAAAGCCATCTTAATGAAAAATACGGTTGCTTCTCTTTCGTATGTATTTCTTACTGCACGTGCGTAAAGCAGCAGCAGCCACAGTCGCAAGTATATGGCTAAATGTATAGCTATCACATGAGTGCTGTCAATTAAGAAATCAAAAAAATTAATGAGCTTAGTGTCTTTCCTAATTCTGCTTTGTTTAAAGCCTTGTTGTGATTCGTTGTCATGTGAATCGAGTAATTCAATTTTAAGACTTTTAATGTTAAAATACATCATCATTAGTGATGTATCTGAAGATTTCTCGCTCTTAATAACGGTGCTAAATCAAATTGGGAATCTCCTCTTAATCATCCAAGCTGTGCTATAGTTCACACAAACAGTTTCAGGGATGGAGAGAAGTTTAGTTCCGCGAAGTAACAAGTATTGTGCAGAATTCGTGTATGGAAACAAAAAGCGGCTCTTCGGCTTGTGGCACAAACTGCTGGAGGTGTCAGTGTTGGATGTGCACCCTCGGGCTAGGCAGCTGGTGTATGTATGCTTTTGTTTATCGGTTACTGGTTTATGTAGCCTTTAGGCCAGCACATGAAACAATCCTTCCTACAGGGTCAGCTGCTGGTCAGAAGCAAAGTAAGAAAAGACTTTGCCTTAAAACGCCTCAGCCATAATTTCAGTGCAGCTGGCACCTGCTACTGGTGCACAGCGGGAGGGTTAGAGGTCAAAGAGGCAGTTGTTCTAAACTCAGTGATGGCTTAAAGGGACTTGTAGATTAATCTGCTTTATTAACTTCTGTATATTAGATAACTATTGCAGTGAATGACAGTCCGTCTTTCTGAATAAGTCCCTTCACCTCTTTCTCTTTTAAATTGGCTTTTGAGTAATGAATATTAAATAGAATGCATTTCAGGGTAATTAAATGAAAACATTAGGATGATGTTGTTTTACAATCATATCTATAAGTTTCTTGTATATTTATCTTGCATTATTACTCTTCATTGCTTTTTGCTAGCAGAACAAAAAGCATAAATGTTTCAATTAAAGAAGAGGAGCTGGCTGTATTTCTCAATAACCTCGTGTCTTCTGTGCTGCATAAATATTTTCAAAAAGCAAATAAGTTTAAGGAGAAGTATAAAAATGTTTTATTCCTTGTTTACTCAGTGCAATGTAATACTTCACATTACTTGGAAATGTTCGATTTCTGCTGGCCGTGGTTCTTTTATATAAAACACTAAGAGGTGCTGGTTTGGGGAAGGGCAAAAATATTGCCATTCCGTAGAATCTAACTAGCGATATGAATAGCACCAATAATTTTGTAAAGCTCACATTATAATTCAAAATCCAGTTAGAAGTGATGCTTGCAGTCTGGAAAGAAAGCAATATCTTTACAAAATGGATAGGGAAAGGTAACAATCCATTCCATGATCTGCTACTGGTAGATTTGCCATGTGAGTGATGAAACTCACTCTCAGGAAACAAACACCCTCCCCTTCACCGTTTTTGGTTTTGTTGTGTTTTTTTTTTAAGTAATAATTCAAAATTCTAGGATAGCAGTGGCTTACAAGGATGCTTAATTGCTGTTGGATGTGATAGCAGTGGTCCGTCAAAGCTTGTAGTGGATGAGGTGACGCTTGCATAGAGATCCGCTGTTTGATGAGACAATTGCTGCGGCGTTCTGACCTAGCCAGTGCTCAGGCTGAGCAAAGGGACAGGTATGTGTCGAGTGAAAAGGGCCGGTTTGTTGCTGAAAACTTTGTAATGACTGGTGTGTGCTAAATACATGTCCCACTTAATCGTGGCAGATTTCTGATCTTAAGGACTCGATTTGAACCTCAGATCCCTGGGTTTTCCTAGGCTAATAAATAGGTGTTGGTTTTGTTTATGAGCCTGACAGAGATTTGTGTGCTCAGGGTGTCTTCTGAAATCACAAGACCCAGAAACTTTGTTTGTTGTTGTTTTTTTTTCCTTGGTGTTTTCTTGTTTGGGTTCTTTTTTACTGAAAGTTGAGATTTTTGTGTATTTACATGTCTCCAGGAGCTGGCACGATTTAAAAATAAAACAAAATTTGTTTTTAAAAAAATCCCAGTATCACAACAGATTGATGAGATTTGGGAACACTGTTGGTTTACCTTGGCTTAGCTTGGCATAGTTTAGGTTAGCTCATTTTAACTTGAGCAAATCCTCCCAATACTTTGCTGGGCCCATCAGAGACAAGACAGTTTAGCTACTGAAAGAGCACTACACACAAAGGACTACTGCACAACATGGGATTTGACCTTTCGGTATAATTGTGTTTCTGAATTCATGATTCGTTTCCCTTTAAAAAAAAAAAGGAGAAATTAAAAAAATTAAAAATGAAGTGTGTGCAACCATTCCTTAAAATCTTTTTAGCATGACAAGTAAAGTAATCTTCCATTGATACTTAAAAGTCCATCTGCAGAAATTCAGACAGAATGTTAGAGAGACGCAATATCTATTGAAATGTTGAGTGTCAAACTGCCAGGGTAATGTATTTAGTATGAAATATAATATTCAGTGCATTTTGTTTTGATGACTGCATGAAATAGCCTTGTGCTCTTATCCTTTGTTGTTGTTGTGAAAGATGATATTCACTAAGAAGTGTTGGTGACTATTCAGGACACAGTAGCAATATGCTTATTGCCATCTTTATCATCTGTCTTTTATGTTTATTTGCAATAGCTTTGGTTGCAGTTGAGTTCGTCAGGATAACAAAAATACTTTTAATTGTTCCACTGAAGAAATTAGAATCAATTTATGAAGAGTTTGAATGCAGAAGAGGCTTGGAATCTGTTAGGCAATCGGTAATTAATACTTGGATTAGGCTTTTTAAGTTCTGTGCTAGTACACTGCTCCGCTCCAGTAAAGCAGAGTGGGTCACTTTGCTTTATGGGGATCCCTGACTAGCGGTTAGAGCCAAGCTTCTGGGTTTGCTCTGCTCTGATTTCCTTCAAGGTGTGGTTCAAAAGTGCAGCCTGCCTCCCTGTCCCTGCTGATTATCTCCGTACCAGTGCTAAACTAAGGTAAATGTGGGTAAAATAATTACCTGGTTCTAATTTTCTCTGTACTACTGGTTGCTATTGCTGTGTGGGGGATGCCTCCGGGTGTGCTGCTGGCAGGCGTCCACACGGTTTGAGCCTATGCTTCAGGCTGCCTGCAAATCCAGCTGCCTTGTGGCAGGCAGCGTCAGGGCTCTTGTAAGAAGAGATCTGCAAATCTCACAGTGTTGCGGCAAGGCCAGGTGGATTATGTGGTAGATGCTTGGCTGGACTTGGCTGGAAGGTGGGTCCAAGCTTAAGCCCAGTTTCAGGACTGCTCCTTGGCATGTGGGGTTTGCGTCCCTGAGGGCTGCGCTGAGCACACTGCCACTCGCTGTCAGTGTGAGTCTAGTTCAGATTCAAGGATAAGCGTGCACTCGGTGTGAGATACCTTGAAGTTCCTTGGATGAAGGATTTAGAGCTGATGTCATCTGCTGCCTTTTCCTCCGTATGCAGCTTTTTACAATTCTGGAACATCTCTGTATATTAAGTTTGACATTAACCTCCAGTTGGGTTTAGATTAAATGATTTTATTTTTCTAGTTTTTCTGATCTTGCTTTCCCTCCCCATTTGACTACCATTTTGGAAGGCCTTCCTGTAATGGAGATTTCAGAAAACTAATGATCCAGCAGGCAAAGATCCCAATTATCCCAATTCCTATGCTGAAATCCTAGTGCAACAATGAAAACCCCCAGATGCTTTTGCGCATCAACTCCCAGCACTTAATACAAGGGCAAGCACCAGTGAATTTCTGAGGAGCTGGAGAAGGGTGATGGCTAACCTTTGAGGAATTTAAAGAAGATGCACACTGTAAGTCCTAGTTTCAATTAAGGGGAAGACTGAAAGATTTAGACATCGGACCATTTACATTCCTGAAGGTGGGCTCTTGCTGGAAGGCGGTGACATAGGTGAAACCGATGTTCTCCCCTCCCAAGAGGATTAGATAATGTGTAACCAGTCATTTGGCCAGAGATGCTCGCAGTAGACACCGACTCCATCCTGAGTCACCTCTCAGGTGAGAATGCTGGTGGTGCAAGAAAGGGAGAGGCTCTCACCACGTGGACTGCAAACAGTGCTTGAGAATCTTCTTCTGAGATAAGACTAACTGGCTTGACAAAGACCTGAACCTAGTTGCTTCTTCATATCCTGCTAAAAGCAGAGGGGAATCTGTATTAATTTTTTATAAGGTTTTCAAAGAGCTCAGCCTTCCCCTACACCGCACCAACCTGCAGTTTGTGTTACAAATTATGGCAGGTTGTGCATTCCTGAAATCCCAGTTAATCACAGTTCTGTCATCTTTCAGAACAGCTGTAACACTGTGTAGTTACAGCCACTTGTTTAGAAATGGCTGAATCTTAAGTAAACAGCTTAGGTTAATTTAAAATGACACTCTGGTGTCTGTAACTGAAAATCTCTGAATGCTACCAGCTAAAAAATGCAGATTAAGGGTTGATGTCACAATCTTAAATTATTCCAGCCTGAGGTGGAATAATTTGCTGTCTATCAGGGAGCACAGATGGATAGGCAAAAAGAAGCTGTGCAGCTACACGAGTTTGTAAACATCTGTCAGCTACACCAGATATCCAAATACAAAATCTAGCACTTCAGGCAGCGTATGAGTATGTGACATTCAACAGAGGGTTTACATGAAATTCAGCACAGACAGAAGCAAGTCAGCACACCCTGGAAGGTAATAATTAATGAAATGTATCCCCTCCTCCCTGCAGAAAGAGGAGGTATTTCATTCATCAGACATGTTCAGTGTTGCTGCCGTTAACTGTTCTGCTTCCAGTATTTTAATTGTAGCAAACCCTTAGACTAGGCAAAACAGCTCCATCCCGTGAGGCTTACTGCTTTGCTATAGGTGAGTCTGTAGCAGCCAGCTGGCATCTCTTCTCCAACCCTGATGGATGCCAGCTCACCCAGGAGCATGGTCCCCCTTAGGACAGATGGACCCAGTCCTGCTAGGCAAGACTGGACCCAGGTAGCACAGTCCTTAGCGTTAAAAACATTCAAGTGCAACTGTAATTTGAAAAGAACATGTTCTGTCATGTTAGAATACATCCTCAAATTAGAGGGAAGTTACTAAAATTACAGTTGGAAAACATCTAGCGTAGGGCAGGATCCTGCACTGTGAACAGCTCATGTGCAGGATGGAGCTGCTGCCCATGTTCCAGCTGCATTGCGATTACTCCCCGGCATAGCACAGACATCTGCTTTGTGGTCCTGTCGACTGCTCGAAAGGCAGTTCACTATGGCTAAAGGTAGGAGATGATGGAAGCAAGCCTTAGCTTTGAAAAGTCCGCTTTGGGCTACTGGTCTATGTTACTGCGCTATTAACATCCAACAGTTTATTTTAACAGTGAAAAAGTAGAAGGCAGCAGTGGGTCTGGTGCAGTAAATCTAATGGGCACGTTGCAGGTGCTTGTCGTTAGCATTAAGCTGGCATCCTGAATGTGTCCTTTTGAGTACGTGCTCATGTTTCATTTTCAGATACAACATCAGGTTTGACATAAGTTAGTGCAATCTTATCTTACGATTATTTCTTCTGGCTTATGATTTGGACCTGCTTCAAGTGAATCTCCCATAGTCAGTCCTTTGCAGTTCTAAAGACACATCCGGGGAAGTGCCACAGTCCACGCTTCCTGTATCCATTCTTTTTTCACATCTGTAGCCATCCCGTTTCCATCCCTTCTGAACACTGGGAGAATAGACTCTCCCAGCAGGACATCACATATAACTGATAGGAATACCCAGTGAAAGATACACTTAAATCATATTCCAGTCCATCAGCGGCAGGCATATCATATACTAGTTCATGGTATGCGGTGTGTCACCCAGATGCCTTGTCCTGACACCAGGATTGGGGTGGGGGTTCAGCCATTTATACCTTATTTTTTCATAAAAGGAAACAAAAAGGCCAGGCCCAACTGAACTGCTCCAAATGGAGATACAGGATTGGGTCCCTCACAATTTTAAGCTTCAGCTGTTGAATCATGAAATCCTAGTTATTAATGTTCGTTTATATAGCGGAAGTACATATAAATAGGGTGGGATGCTGTGTTCTGTGAGCAGAAATCTGGAGGAATCTGGCCGATACAGGCTAGAGGAAGGCTTGGTCCGAGGGTATCTGAGAAGGCTGGGGGCAGAAGGGCTGTGGGCAAGAGCTCTGTGGTCGCATTAGCCCAGTTCCATGGGCTGTGTTTTCTGTCTGATGCCCTCTCCCCTCTTCCCTGCCCTCCTTCCTTCCACAGCTCCCCCCCACCCCACCCCATAACTGGAATGAAAATGAGCAGCGGGATGGGAGCGAGCTGAGCGGGTGTCCAGGAGGAAAGCGGCTGTAATGGAGCTCAGCCCCTGCACCGGCTGTCCGTGCTCCGCTGCTCCGTGGCCGTCTGCTTAAAGCTCTGCGTTGGTCTGATGTAATTTTGTAATGCAGGGGGGACAAGGTGCATGATTCTTACCTCTTGCACTTTGCAAATGTCAACTGATGTGCTCTTTCTGGCAGTTACATGTTTGTAGTTCAGGAATAATGGGCTGATTCTCATTTCCATAATAAATGAAGGCTTTAGTTTTCTTATTTCATCTGGAAATTTTAGCTTTGACCATGGAACATGTCAGTGCGAAAGTTAAGCTTTCTAGTAAAATAAATATTTTAAAACAACAGATAAAAATTTAAGACATTTAATAATCTTGGAGCATTTGAGTCTTCCTCATAGTATTAGTAAATGATGATCCATTTATTGATATAGGAAGAATTGATGATGAAAGAACTGAGAATTCCAAAGGACGTTTAAATTAGTAATCACAGCTCCTAAATTAAGAGCAGGCTGTCTGAAGCTAGAGCTGTAAAAACCTACCAAATTTCCTATGCTAAAAAATGACAAAAATCCGCACCTTTTTGGATCTGAATGGAAAAAAGGAGTGTTGCTGCCAGCCAAGTGCTGGGTTAAAGGCTGTGCATGTTATTGAGCATTCTGAATCCTTTATAAAGGAATACATACTATGGTGCTGTCTCTGGCATTAATATAATGTTCTTTATGTTAAAATGTGGTTAACTGCAGCAGAACGAAGTATTTATCCCAACATGGGAGAGAGAAATAAGCTACAGGACCTGCAATGGTGCAGGCGCTCTCCTGATGACATGGAGCAGCAAAAAGAGCCTTTCTAATGGCAAGGCAGCTTCTTTTCCAGCTTCCTTTAGAAAAAGTTTTCATAATGAGCATTGTCTTGACCAACATTGTCCTTCTCCACCCAAGAAAGAAAGAGGCTCTGAAGGAAGAGAAGCTTTGAAGAATTAATTTATTGGAAGTACAGTTCTTTATTCTTGCCTGTTCTGTCAATAGTTGCTTTTGTAAAGGACAAATGTGTCAGGAGAAACATTATTGAACCAGATAAAGTGATGCCTTATGTTTAAGGTAAGAACAGAGGCAAGGTTGCTGTTTTGAACTAAGTAGAAAATAGATGATCTGTTCCCCCTCCCTTTTTAAAGGCTCTTCACCCCCCCCACCCCCCAAGCCCTTGCTTTCTGCCAGAGTCAGCGTGAGGGCTTGCGGCTGCCCCAGCTGCTGCAGTGCCCCTGCGCTGCCGTGGCACTGGGCAGGAGCTGAGAAGCCATTTCCCTGAAGCAAAATGTTCCCCTTTATACCAGTGGGGTATTTTCCACCTAGAAAGCAAAAAATCCATATGTTTGATCAATACTGTGTCTGTCCTCTAGGCTTTATTTTGCCATTGAGTTGCCCTGTGATGTCGGATTAGGTGCCGACACCTCTGGCTAGGCTGGAGCAAGGAGGGTGTCCCCTACCATGGGTTTCCCTCTGACACCTGCACGCTGGATACGTGCAAGTCCGCCTGAACCCCACCAACTGCACCTGCTGGCCCAGTAAGAGGGACTGCAGGTCTCTAGCAAGGGCATGACCAAGGTCGGGTGACGGCTGGAAGGAGCTGAGGAAGGTGAAGGGTGCCCCAGGCTCAGGCGATGCACACAGACCTGGCTCCTCAGTCCGCCCCTCCGTCACATGTGGTGGCAGCACTGGTGTACCTCAGTGGCACACTGTGAAGCTAACGTGTGCAAAGCGCTCACAGTTCTCAAAAGCAGTGAACTGAGAATGCGGATGGTGGTGCTGCTGTTGGCTGCTGGGTGCTGGCGCCCGCACTGGGCTGCGGGGGGTGGCTGGGGGCAAGCAGGGTCATGCTGGGGCAGCGGTGCTGCCCATCACTGCCTTCAGCTCCGCGTTTGTGGGTGCTGCCGGGCAGGATCTCGTCATCCTCATCATTTCTCGTCAATGAAAGCTGCGGTTATCATTTCTGTACATGTGGCCATCATAAATATAAATATATGTAAATGCCTGTGAGCAAAGGAAGTGTGAAGGAGGCGGTGCGTTGTTTCAGAGCCTCTTTCAGAAGCTGAAAGAGTTGCGGTTCCTTCATGACCCTGAGCAATTTGGGAGAGCAACAAAAAATGGCCGTACGTGTGGAGCTGCGTGTCAGGTATCTAGAAATTCTTCCCTGCAGGGGTCGACCTGTTTCTCCTGGTTACAGCAGAGTCACATCTCCGATCAGGTGAGGTCAGAAGGAGGAAGCTGCAGGTGTCACTTGTCACTGCAGGAAGCAGCTGTTCTGTATTTTGTGCAAATAGTAGAGAGGGGGGAGATGGAGAATTGATGCAATTAAAGGAAAGCTGGATACCTCTGCCCAAGAAAGAGTTAAAAGTCTGGTACATCACCAGCCAACTGAGGCAAAGCCTCATTATAAAGTAGCGTGAGCCTTGTCTAGAGCAGCTCGGTTGCCTTGCAGGCTGCCTCCCTCAGACAGCGGTCCTCTGCGGCAGGGGGGTCTCCCAGCACTTGTTTGTGGGCGCAGTCTCTCTTGGTGTGTGTCAGCAGCACTGTAAAACAGAGAAGGATCTGGAATGCAAACAGCTGGCTGTAGGCTCATGCAGAAGTAGCACAGGGAACCCAAAGCTATGAGTAAAGCAAAGCAGCAGCAATAGTTGTGAGAGAGAAACATGGAAAACAGGAAAAGGAAGTTTAAGGCTGTTGTCATGGATTTTAGCGCCCTTCATCTTGGTGGAATTATGCTCGATAATTGCTGATTGTCTTCTGCCTATGCCGTCATGCACTCCTGACAGCCTCCAGCAGAGGTCTGGATTGATAGGTTTGCCTCGATTTTATTCATGCAGCGCTTAATGCCAAGCTGTACACCTTGATTTTTTTTTTATTTTATTTTTCTTTAATCTTTGCAAGAAGCGGTGTGTCTAAGACACCTGCAGAGACAACACGAGAGGATTCCAAATTGTCCACCTCTGCAAGTAATAAGCTTACATGACTTCATGAGGAGCATTAATCACTGTTCCGGAGAACTCACAGGCGGTGTGGAGCCTTGCTGGTACCCGCACAGTGGTGCCACCAGTCCCAGCAGTTCCTTTAAACAGTGGCAACATGGTGTGAAAGCTTCAGTGCTCAGCACTGCTGTGACTGTCTGGTTTGGCTGAAAGGAATGGGATGACCCGTGTAGAAAACAGACAGACACGTGTCCAGGTACAAGATGGAGCTGATTCTTGAATGCAGTGTTGTTCCCTATGCGGCTAATGGTTTCGGAAAGGGTTTGTTTTCATTAGCCCTTAGAGTCAGAAGTGGAATTTAAAATGTTTTGCAGTAGGATCTGGTCAGAGGGAAAGCTCGGCAGCGGGAGGGAGGCTTTCCCTCTTCCCTGTCCTAGCTGGCCAGTATCAAAACACACAATGAATAGTTCCTGTGGTGCAGGTTACGTTGTATTGGCTTGTTATTATGAATTCATCCATGGTATTCCTCGCTTATTTCAGTACTGTCTGTATGACTTGTGCACAGAGACAAAAAAGCGTTTCCCAGGTGAATTTTGGACATTTTGGTGATCTTACACATTTAGGCCAAAACCTTTCCTAAAATAGTTGCTTTGCAATTCAGTAGCAGTTCTGGGCTAGAGACCTTAAAGACATCCTGGTGAGTTGTTCTATACAGCTGGAGTTTGAAGAGGCAGCACTTTCCCTCTGGGAGGGCTGTGAACTTGCCTCTGAGCATGCCCTTGTTAGATTAAGCGCCCCATTGAGAGTCTCTCTACATGCATAGCACTTTTTTTGAAGAAATACGGGTATGTCAGTCGTGGTGCTCAGACTAAATCAAAGCTTGAGTGAGTTTGTTTTATTACTTTAAAAAATGCTTCTGTTTTAACAGCTGACTTTGTTACAAGCTACAGAGATGAAAACCTAGCGATGAATGAATTACAGTAAGTTATAATTATTCTTCGTGTTTGGAAAACAAGCCCCTATTAGTGCTTATGCAGAGGTTTTGAATTGTTTGCATCGGTTCCAACGCAGTGTAGAACTGGTTTTGTCCTACAAGTAATGAAAAATAGTTTGCCTGCTATATATACTGTGAAGTCAGGTGACGAATCGGCCTTTCCCACGCCAGACCCTATGTTCCTCACCTGAAAGCTCAAATGATTTGTGGGTATCTCTGTTCCAGGAGATTTGTAGTGCTAGGATTCATCTTTTTCATTTAGTGAAACATGCTGTTTGACTTAGCCTTGGTCAGTTATTACAGGCTAGTTTGCAGTGTGGCAGCTCTCTGGAGACCCTGCTCATAGCTACTCATTGGCCTAGAAGAAAGGATTTAATGATTTTCTACTTCCTCTATGTTTGGTTTTAGGGTGTAGATATTTTATAAATGCGAGTCAAGCTATTTACGGGTGACATTTTACAAATTTTCACTCTGTTTAATCTCTGAGTAATGTTTTTAGGTTCATATATGTTGAGGCCTTTGGCATTTTGGACTAACATATCTGAAGGATATCGCAGAGCGTTTTGTCTTTAAATGGATTCTATAGTTGTTTTGTAATTTCTTTTTACAAAAATTGTGCCAATCCCTAAAATAAGCCCTGCCCTTCCTTGCTGCACACACCAGAGGTATAGAAGCGCAGCAAGACCAGAAGAGGCCTCAGAGGGAGAATGCTCCATGTGGCATTAGCTGAAGGCTCTGGTTACGTGCCAGCCAACGAGCAAAGTGAATTATGTGGCTTCTGTTTGGGTGCCAATAGAACTTAATTGTATGAGTTGATAGATCTCAGTGCTTTATAAAGTTGATGAAGTGGCTTTATCCCTGCTGCAGAGCTCCATAAAGAAAGTCGCAGAACTAAAACGTCTAAAATCGGAGGCTGGATTTGTAACTGCAGTGGAAATGGTGTAGGTTTCTAGATCCCTTACTGTAATCCTGATGGCCTTCATTGAAATGGGGAGCGGCCCTTTCGAACACCTTGCAGCATCATGCACAAAGAAGGCTGGATATAAGAAAATCAGAATCTTGAAGAGCAGCTAGGGGTTAGTCTGAAACTAACGTAGATTACTGGTCATACAGGTTTTGCTCTCTTAGAAGTAATGTGACAGTGGGGCAGATCCCCATGGTAAAGTCAAAACCTGTACCTTAAATTAATACAGCTCTGTATCTCTATTCATATTTGTTTAACTTCAGCTTTTTCTTTAGAACTGAGCTTTGACGTTAATTTTTTTTAACTTTCTTCACCTGGTAGTTTTGGTTATGGAAATACTGTTTGGAAGAATGACTTTTGTAATACCACGCTCATATATGAAATCTCAGTGATTTCGGCATGGTTCGTAAAGATTTCCTTAATTTTTGCTTTTCACCACATCACACTGTATAACAGTATCCATATTCATGTAAACTGATTTTTCTTTCAGATGATGTCAATCCTAATGAACACCATCATTTTTGAAGACTGCAGAAACCAATGGTCTGTGTCAAGACCGCTGCTTGGGCTTATACTTCTCAATGAGAAAGTGAGTATTTAAGAGATGCCACCAGATTCACTCTTCACATGCCCTAACAGCTGAAATATTTATTTCATGTAGACCAAAGCTGCCTGTTGCCCTTCAGATCCCCAGTTCCCTGGGACCTTGCTCCATTACACTTACATTAGGAGTGGAGAGTAGGGTTCTGCTTGTGTCCTGTATAAATATTTTGCAGGTCAGTTCACAGAGGCTGCGTGGCTTCATTTGGATGAAAATTCCTCTCAAACCTTCACCCCAACTTTTACACCCAACCTTAGATCGTGCAGTTTTTCTCATAAACACTATGTCTTCACTTGTCCAGAATTAAGCAGGACTAGAAGTTGTGTAAGCTCATCTGGCTTTTAGATAGAAATATGAAACAAGAGCACTGTGGAAATCACATCAGAAAAATTGCTTCCTAGAAAAATAGTTAACCAATTTCTTTTTCTGAAAGGTTTCACAGGAACAACTAGCTTTGGGGGTATTATCTGTGTGCTTACACTTAAGTACTCGCATTGATTGCAATTTGAATTGTGTGCATCTGTGGCAGATTCTGTAAACCAGGAAATACTCTGCAATTTGCCCTTTGAATAAAATCTGAAACTATGAATTTGGATATACCCATCATGTTTCCCTGGTGACTTAATAGAGATGATATTGTGTGAAATGGAAACCAGCAGAGTAAATGAATGCGAGTTGATCTAAATGTGTGCATTTTTTGTACGGCAAGGCATTGTTTCTGAAGATATTGACCTGTTGTGTGCGCCATCCTTCAGAGCCAGCTCTAACTTTATTCTGAATTGCTTTATCTCTTGGGCAGTCACAAGCCTCAGTGTATTACTGCTTTGGAGAATGAATTGTCTATACAATAAGAGGGTGCTGGAAAAAAATAAGACACTAAGATTAGCAGCAACCGCATACATTAAAATTCAAACTGAAATCCCAGTTATGGAAGGAAACTAATAGAAGAAGAAAATATATCAAGAAGAGAAGCGCTGTCTCATCATTCACCTGTGCTGAAGGATCCAATTTTAGCCATATCCAACAGCACTGTCATTCATCTTCTTGGTGTGTTATTGTGATTTAAATCCAAGCTCTATAAGAGAGAGCAGTTCTTTTAAAATGATTGAGAGGGAATAAGGGCAAATTCAGTGTTTAGGAAAACTTTATGACATCACAATATTATACTTTACAGATGGAAGCAATATTTCCTACTTTGGAAGGAAAACTAATCATTTTCTATCTGCTCTGAGTCACTGCATCATTATAAAAGTGGGAAATAAGTAGTTTTGTGCATTCCCAATCTTGTTCAAGACGACACTTTTGTTTATATAATGCTTCTGATTTATAGCGTTTAAGTATTAGCCTGACTACATATTAATTATGTGGTTTTGATGCTTCAGCATAAGAAGAAATTAAATATTTCACTTGAAGATAAAACCATGGAGCTGTAAATCATAAAGAATAAATTTGTGACTGGCAGAATATTCTTTTTACTGAAATTAGACTAGTTCTAATGATTATATGTTTTGCTTGGCAGACATGGATACGTACAAGCACCTTTACTTACGAACAAGTCTTATATTTCTTTTGGAAGGGTGGAGAACAGGAAATAGAATTTACAATATTTGTATTGCCCTTTTTGCATCAAGGTTATTTATTTCATGTTCAGAAAAAGTAGGACATGGACTTATATATGGTTGTAAAAGTCATCTTTTCTTGGCTCATCTTGGTGCACTGCTGGTTTATTTATTGGAAATGGGTTCCTTTATTTCAGGTAGAGTCTCTGTCTCTACAGTTCCTGAGATAGCAAGCACACATTTCCCATGTTTTATTGCTTGTTCTCTTCTTTTGTTTTAATGAGATCTTCTTTGCCTATAATTCATCTCAAAGGGAAGGCATCAGGTTTACCTGGGGACTCAGAAAAATTGGGATTTCTAGATGCTTGCACCAATAGGAATAATTATGCCAAAATCAGAATCGTACTCAGAGCCCACCCTACAACAGTGCTAAATCTTTTGAGACAGCATCAGCTTAGGGTGAAGTGGGGCGATTGCACATGGTTCCTGACACTCTTTTCCATACTGAAGTGCAGCAGCAAGTTTAATTTAAATCCTAGGGGCAAGAGGCTGGCAGAAAAATCTCTCTGCATCCCGATCATGTAGCACCCATGTCTCCTTCTTGCTGTTGTCCTTCGACCGAAGAACACGGGCATTTGAGCATGCAGGGAAGCCCAGAAACCCCAGGGCTCAGAACAGCTCCTCAGTGTCAAAACAGCGATGCTGTGGGATGCTGCGCTCATTAACGTAGGCAGTGTTACTCCTTGCTCTTGCCTGCGGTGCTGTTAATACTTCCCATTGTGGGGCTGACTGAAGTTGCTCTTGGAATGCCTCTTTTCTAAAAACAACTTGTGGATGCCGGACACTGTCCGGGGTTGTGGCCTTCTCTACACTGAGCGCTGCATTTGTCACCTTGAGACAGGGCTTCTGGGAACATGCATGTTGCTGACAGATACTTCATCTTTTACAGCAGCTCTCAGGTGATTTTCAGTTTTGAGTTCCTAAGTAGTTTGGGACCCAGCTATTTGATCAGCTGCTGCCTTCATTTCCAGCACTGCTGCAGTGGTCAGCAAAGATGCCTAATACAGGATGTTTCTGGTTTGAGAGGAACTGGATTGAGGGCAAGTAATTTGCCAAGTAGACATTAAAGCAAACGCTTCCTATAATCCTGTTGAGTTGTCAGGGCTTAGTGTTAGTGTTAAGGTTTTACTATGTTTTCTTCTGTTAATCTGTATTTTTTCATGTGTACAGAAGAAACATAATTTTAATGGAAAAGATGAGTGTTTGATTTGAGATTTGTTTAAGGTTTAAACAGGTTTAAAGCTGTCAGAGGTTTCAAAAAAAATTGGCAAACAAATTCCACACCTTAGTGATTTCTGACACTGTGTGACACCCTGCAAGTTACATTACCTTCAGAAGTCCCCCAAACATTGCATACTCAAAACTTACTTTCAGCCTGTCTTTAACAAGTTACCTTGTTGCACACCTGAGATTTGGGGAGTACCAACAATATTCCTCTTAACTGCAATGTCAAGACTTCTCAGAAACTTTGCCATGTACTTGGGCATAGGTTCATCAGAATGGTTCATTCTCCTCTGAATAATTGTCCATATCACTGCTTATAGAATGGATGTGCTTATGCCCAAGGCCATAAGACTTTGACTGACACAGCCAATACAATAAAAGCTAAACAGGATTACATGACTTACCTGGCTGTGGTACTAGTGCAGTGGGTAGCGCTAGAGTTCCCCTCGGGTTCTGTATTTCTAGACGAAACCAAAATTTTCCTAAGGTGATACAAAGTTCTATTTTAACTAGTCTATAGCTCTGCCAGAATATTATGGGAATAGTAATATAGAAAATCATCTAGATTACTTAGCTTCTAAAGATGAGTCTGTCTTGTCACAGCACTGAAGTAATTATAGCCCACAGCAAAGTGCACAAATGTGCACCATCCTGAAAAGATGTGAAAAGCAATCCAGGGTGTTTCTGCCACCTCTCTTAGGTGGCTCTCTGTATCAGTACAGTTGGGTGGCCAACACCTGCTGGTGAAGTGGCATGTCACTTGTTACCACTGAACTTCAGCCATGATGCACAGCTGATAGAGTGCTGGTTCATTTTGGGAAGGCAGCATCTGAAACCCGAAAAGCCGATTCAGCTAGACCTCTGTGTGCTGTTTGGCAGACTCTTGTCCCAGAGAGCAACGCATAAAGCACTTGCTCACGAGTGCTGCCGGTGTACGTGAGTAACTGGGTTTAAATTTCTAAACTTTATTTTTAATATTCTTTGCTTTGCTGTCATAGTACTTCAGTGAACTAAGGGCAACCTTGATCGCCAGCCAGCCTGACAACAAACGTGAAGTCCTTGACCAGTGCTTCAGGAATCTTATGGAAGGGGTCGAGCAAAACCTTTTGGTAAAGAATAGGGACAGGTAAGTTCATAACACATAAGTAAGCTGGAAAAATAGAAGACAAATGGAAGCTTGAACTGGAAAAAATTATAACATGGAAAGTATTCTAGGTAGCCTTAAAACTGCACTTTCTTTTGGAAGAAAGATAATATCCTAGCAAATAATTCATCCCTAGGCCTAACAGTTAGAGCCTGAACATTTGATAATTATGTATTTTTTTCTTGGTCAGAAATGTATTTCCTAATTTGATCCCAAAGTCAAGGTTTACCAGGCTGCAGCTGCAGCTGCTGCTTTTTCACTTGGGAAAAACTGCCTCATTTCAGCAGCTGAGCCTCGGAGCTTCCTTTTTCCAACCTTAAACCCCTCTGATAAAACACTTGCTTCAGCCTCCAGCAGTGCTCTTGCTCTGACAGAGCCTTTCCTTGCTGGTGCTGGGGTCGAGCCACTGCTTGTGAAGTGGCAGAATGAGGAGGGATCTGGTGGGGCCACTTGCACATTGTAGATAAATGAGGAAGGATTTTTTTTAATTTTTTCTTTAACACGGACCACAAGTTCACGCAATCTTGCCCTCATTTGAAAAACAGAATAGAAGCCTTCACAAAAGAAATGGCATGTTTGTCTGCATTTAATGTTTACACTAACATTTTGGTACTAGCTAGCTGCATTTTCTCTTCCATGTGCATTATTCAACCAAAACAAACCTTGAAAGTCCAGAGACGTAATCTAAGTCCAGACTGTGGAACTTCCTGGAAAGATTGAAACAAATTGGAAAGGGGGCTTGGAGAGAAGTGGTGTCCAAAAATTATTTGGTGTTTTTATTTCTCTGACTTCTTCTCTGTTTGTTGGTGTGAAAATTATGTTGAACTTGTTTAATTCTCAGTTTTACATCAGTTATGGTCTCCATGATTTTTTTTTTTATTTTTCTATTAAATTCTGGTCCTGTAAAGTGTTAAGTTCCTCATGGCCTGACTAGATGATAGCCAGAGACGGGGGAGTTTGGAAGCAAACACAGAGAAGCACAGACTGCCTGTGTAACTTCTATTATGGATTAGCAGAAAACCTGGGGAAAAGGCACAGAACCACCAGGAAGGAGGAGAATGCCTGTTAAAACAAAGAAAAACCGAGCTGACGGTGGCGGGCTGTAGGATGTAGTCTGACAAATGCCAAATGACCTGTGAATGCCAAGGGGATTCATTTGACTCAACAGTCCTTCAGGATTAAAAAAAAAAAAAAAAAAAAAAAAAAAGAAAGAGTAAAACTCATCCTTATAACTAGTTTCTTAGTTCTGTATCTGTTTAGGTTTATTGAAGGCAAGAAGTTCTTAAGATAACATCACTTTCTGAGAAAAACATGCTTTGTTGTGCATTTTCTCAGAGCTGCCTTACTCTGAGACCTGCGGCACCGAAGGACAGAAGGGGGCTGCTTGGTGGTCCCGCCGTGTGTCAGGGAAGCTGAGTGAGCAGGAGTGAGCCCCCCCCCCTCGCCCCAGGCAGGCAGGAGGGACGGTAGGTGGGCAGTGGGGACCTGGTGCTCTGCTGTCCATGCTCCCCCTGCTCAGGGCACGGACAGGGGCTTCCATTGCTTGGGCTGCCAGCAAATGTTAGATTTGGCAAATGTGAGATTCAAATATCCGTGGATTTTAGAGGGGATTTTCATCTCAAAGTGCCATGGAGTGCGCTCAGATAGGCAGTGGTGTGGAAGCTCTCGGAGAGCTTTTGTGGAAGTGCAGGCAGAGGGATGGGTGCAGGTGTGACAGGGACAGGGATAATTCGGTCCAACAAGCAGCTCATCTGTCTCAGTAGCGTCCGCCTGTCTAACTTGGGAAGACTTTTAAGCCATCACTTCCCCAACAAGCAGCATGACTTAATACAGCAGCTCTTCTGGTTTCAGCTCTTGATTTGTAATCCTGCTCAGATTTATTCTGTGGAACAGGAGGCTTCTTTTAACTGTGATTGTTTAAAATTGAGCGGAAATCAATTTCCATTAGTAAGGAAATAAGCACAAACGTAAAAAATTATGAATAGAATAAAGAACAAACTCGTAATTGCATCCTGTATTTCCACACACAGCAAGCCCCAGTTTACCACACGGCTGCGAGACGTGGCCATAAAGTACAGCGCCGTGGAGGCAGGCAGGAGGGATTATTACCCCTGGTCCTGCAAAGAGACCTTTGCTGAGATCCCATCCGTTCTGCCAGCACCTGTCCGCACAGCCCTTTGCAGGAAGGAGCCCTAAGGAGCCGTTCGTCGGGAAACTTTATTAGCTTCGCTATAGTGAGACAGCAAAGTCTGACACAATGAAAGCGAAGAGCATCGAGGCAACAAACAAAAGGCCGTTTGAAAAAAGCTAAATGCCGGTTGCAATATTTGTCCGGCATTTTAAATCTTCTTTTGCGTGTGTGGGTTTTGGGTGGGTTGTTGCTTGGGGTTTTTTTTACATACATACATGAGAGGTGATAAATGGCGGTCGAGCTCTTCGTGTGCGATGAGGGTAGAGCAAGGGAGCAGATCAGCTCAGGCTGTCGAACCAGCCGAGTCAGAGCTGTCATTCAGTCTCAGGTGTGATGCCACTGATGGACTTCACGTCCTACACCTGCCAGTAGAGAAGGGGGGGGGGGATATTTTTGCGAATCCATTCTGTGCCAGATGGGTGACGGTACCGCATTTCGCTGGAGACAGGTTGAACTCTGACACCACTCATGAGGGAGGCAGGTCGGGCTGGGAGAGCTGGCCCTTGGTGGCCATCTGGACGTGTCCCAGAGAGCCCTTTGCTGGAGCTCTGGGAGAAGGGACATGTCCGAGTCACATGCGATGGAAGGTTTCTCGTTGCATTCATTTCCCAGCTGACTTAAAATGTTTCGCGCTGTTGGTAGGCTGTTTAGAACGCTGCCTGTACGTGTTTACGTGCTTGTTATTTTATAGGGCTGGATTTTGAGGGCACCTAGTGATTTCGTTTGTGAGTCTTCCTGATTTTCTTTCAAAGTGAAATTTACACTACAGTTACTCTATTTAGCAATTCTTGAAGCACATCTCTCGGTATCAGGTCTCCTTTAACCAGACATTTGGGTTTTCTTTCTCCCAGGTTCACTCAGAACATGTCAGTCTTCCGCAGAGACATGGCCGAAGCTCTGCGCAGCGAAGGGGCCTCGGATGCCGGCACTTTGGATATGATGAGTTGACAAGGACTTTGGGAACAGAGCACTGACTAATAAACCAGCTCTGAAAGTTTTGGGACCCTGTTATATTGTTAGATAGATTTTTGACCCTTGTGAGAACTATTTTTTTAAGATATCTTCTGCCTTTTTATATCTCTGGCCTAAATGTGAGGATTTATAATAGTGAAAACAACGGAAAATCAGCCTTAGTTTGAAGAACGTTTTCAGCCTTTCTTACCAAGATTTGTTATCCTGTTATTTTATCTTTATGAAGTGGTGTAGAAACAGTTACTTAACCAAAGAACAAAATAAATATGCATTCCTTCTAAACTTGTATCAGTTAATGATTCTCAGTTCTACACATAACGGTAAATATCATCTCATCAGTTCCAAGCTCCAGGCTCGCTCTGAGGTCATACCTGTTTGAAAATGAGGCGAAAGCAAGGACAAATTTTGTATGACATCTTTTTGAAGTAATAAAGTTACTATTTTTCCACAAAACGTTATATATTTCTTTTTCAGCACTGGCAGTTAACGACAATGTGGACAACAAAGTAGAAGACTAAAAATGAGCATTTTAGGCTATAAGTATAGCAAGAAAATTGAGAATGTTGCACATAATAAAATAAGAGGTGATGGAGCAAGCCTTAATTAAGTACTGGCGATATTTTCATTTCACAAATACACATTTTCCAGGTCTTCAGGAATTGAAGATAAACCTCAGAAGAAAATAAAGTTGTTAAAACACTGTTGAAAAATAATAAAATCTATCTACCACTATGGCAAAGCAAGCAGGTGGTTACAGAGACTTATGGCCCATATTTAAACGGCATGTGGCACAATGAAGACGAACGTGTGCATCTGGAATGGCAAATTCAGCAGATTTGTCTTCACCTCTTGGTGATGGTGAAGAGCAGGGTGTGTACCAGAGCAAAACACCCCCCCAAGTGCCAAGCTCACACTTGCACTCGCCACCCAGCTTTGTGGGGAGCAATTAGTGTCGTCCTGCGGTGGGCAGGAGGTCCTGTGCGGGCTGAGGAAATGCACAAATGAATTGTAGCAAGTCCTAACAAAAATTAGAATTATTTAAGCAATAAGCCAATTAGTTTATAATGTAGAAAAGCCATTACGTGCAATTACAAACTATTGGTATTGGGTTTGAATTGGGTTGGGTTTTTCTATTTTTTTCTTATGTAAATAATTGATTTCCTGTGTTTTTCATGCTTGCTTACGTTTGTGTATGTAGTAATATTTCACCACTGTTTAGATAGGAATGGGAATTTTTAATTGTGGCCAACAGGGAGGAAAAGTTCATACCCGTGTTTCTTACAGCTTTTTTTCCAGGTTTTTCTTTGCAAGTGCTACTTTTCTGCACATTTTTAAATTGCAGGAACTAAATCTGAAATGAAGTAATTTTGTTAAGCAGTTTTCCGTTTACATTTAAGCTCAGCTGGAAGAAAGTATTTAATCTGCAGCCAAAGGGTCTGATTTCCAAGAGTGCTGAGTACTGGAGAAAACAATCAATTGAGGTTACTAAAGAGCTGCAGATTCGGGGTGTTGTTACCTGCAGCTCGATGCTGTGTGCTGAGGGTTGAAAACTTGTGGAAGGTGCGTGATCATTACCAGCACGTACAAATTAGTACAGTTGTTGACTTTCCATTTTGGTCATTAAAGGGAGTGGGAATCTGTGCTGCCAAATCGGATGTTAGAAGCTGCGGAACTGAACCGTGAGCGCGTGTGCAGGTCCCCATGCGGGCTGGGGCTTGGGGAATGGTCCCCTGGCCCCGTAGCCTGGCCGCCCCGAACGTGGGCATTGAAGGCTCAGATGAAAGCTCATGGGTTCTGCAACTTGTTTTCTTCTGTCGTAGGGGGGGAAATAAATAACGGTGCCGTACCAGCAACATGTGCTCCCAAACCAGCCCGGTTACCACGTAATGAGCCACCCTGCTGGGAGCTGAGGCTTGGCGTATCGAGGAGGGGAGGACGTGTGCCCCCTGCCTCGGCACTCAGATTTAGGGTTTGCTCGGGTGTGGGGCTGCAGGCTCCTCCCCGGAGCGCTCAGCAGGGACATTTCAGGGAGGTCCCTAACACATCCCTTGTTACAACTCACAGGTGAGATTCTAAAGAGCATCTTGTAAACCAAGTGAACTGGAGACCCGTATTTGAACAGCATTTCTGCCTTGGTTAACAATTGACAACAAGAACTTATTTAGAGTAGCTGGTCATATAAATACACTTGCTTTTAGGTTAGGAAATGGATAGCATAGCAAATAGAGAGTGTGGTTTATGACTCCAAAGTCTTTGTTGAGCATCTTTACTGACAGCTTTTTAAAAGGGCCCTGTCAAAGTGGGTACTGCCCAGAATTTCCTCATCTGTTTACAGAGCATATATAATGCCTTACCCATTTTTTAAAAAGACTAATTGCCTTAAGGGATTTGAATTTTTTTTTTCTCCTTCAAAAATAAAAAGTAGGAACAATGGAATGGGAAACACTGGAAAGGGGATGCCATGTGCACCCTGAGTGATTTCATCGCAAGAAACGAAGGTGAGCCTCTCTGATGACGCAAACCACTTGGGTCTGTAGGATAGCTCTGGTTCTCCCCAAATGCATTTTATGTCGTCAGAGCGAAAAGCGCTGGCTGCTGAATGCGGGGGAAGAGCCTGCCCCTCTGCGAGGGCGAGCGAGCCACCAAGAGCAGCCCCCGGCGCAACGGGCACTGCTGGGCTGCGGGGGCTTTGGAGACACTCAGGCACCCCTGTATGCACCTTACAAAATCATTCCTTAGACTTGTTAATGTTTTATTGTAGTACACGTTTATGATGACAGCAAAGCTTTCAAACTGCAGAGGGATAACACGCTTCCTTGCCATATTAAAAAATAATGTTAGTGTAGATTTTATGTACCATAGTTTCAACTGCTGTTAAGGGGCGCTTCTTTGACAACATTCTTTTTGAGGTTTACAGAAAGCATAATAAAATATGTAAGTTACATTTCTACAAACAAAAGCCATAACATAAGTTATTTATAAGCGTGAGATCCAAACGGTATCACAATAAATAAACCTTAATGGATACCTGTGGCATCCATCCTAATGTAATCTGCCCAACAAAAGTCGTATTTAGTGGAAAAACCTGGCAGTGGCTGCATGTTGGTATATAAGATAAGAATGACAGAAGGAAGCCTCAGCGAAGCGCCGGCTGCCTTCCCAGGTTTACGCAGACCTGCGGTACCTCCCAGCCTTCTCCTTCGACCTGGTGCTGCCACTGCTGCTGCTCAGGGACACCAGATGTCTTTGCATCTTCCAGGGTTTGTCCACAGTACCAGGACATTCCCTGTCGGCTTCGCTACAGTCTGTTTTTATGAGAGATGGCAGAAAGAAATTGAGCCCCATCTGCCCGTCATCCTCTCTGCTCTCTTCCCTCTCAGCCGCGTTCCCTTCCCCAGTGCTTCCCTCCTACCCTCCCCGTCCCATCTAGTCTCGGATCTTCCTGGACCGATGCATAGATTCTGAACTAAAACAAAGTTTTGGCTTTTTTCATGTAACCATTCGGGATACCAAGCGCTTAAAGATGTGCTTTGAAATGTGAATTGAAACCGCTAAGGCACGTTTATCCGCTGGAGGCTGCCGGCCACCTGTAACTAACTGGTCACTCTGGGACTTGGATTTAATTGTTTCCACCCACGGGGTGCGGAGGATGAGGAGGCTCATCAGCACCCACATTCAGCCGGGCAGCCTCCGCTCCGGGGCTCCTCCATGGGGGGCTGCGGGGGTCGTACCCTGGCTGATGGGGGAAGGGCTGAGGGCAGACCTCGGCCCCCTGAGCCTCCCCTGCCTGCGTGGGGTGAAGCGCTCCTCAGCTGGAGCCAGGAGCGTGGGAGGGGTACAGCCCTCCCGACCCTAAAGGAGGGGCAGAGGGGAATGGCCTTTGGACTCTGCAGCACCAGAACTCTTGCCTCAGCAAGAGGCAGCGGATTTAACCCTTGTGGGCTGACAAAACGGTGGATCCACTCTGCTGAGCACCAAGAGCTGAGTGCCTGACCCCAGGGCACGAGCTGTGTGCCCGTGGGAGCATGTCTACAGGCGTGACGCCCCGGGGCCCCTTTCCATCACCAGGATGCAGCAGCGAGGCCACTGCTTTGTTGGCCACAGTGGCCTGCACCCAGGGGGGCTCAGCCCTGGCGAGGAGGACTCGGTGTCTCCCAGGGCCCTGCAGCAGAAGGTATGAGGGTCAGGAGCACATCACCCACCTGGCTGTGCACCCCAGCCTGCCTGCCCAGTGTGTCCCCTCAGCAGGGCGCAGCAGGTACCGGTGGAGAGCTGGGGCAGCGCCTTGCTGCAGGGAAGATGCTTGTGACCATCCCCTCCCCATGGCAGCACACGAGCTGCCTGTGTCCCTCTCCAGCCTGAACACCAGCATCACCCTGCCAGCCCTGTGAGGATGCTACTTCCTGGACTACGGCTGAAGAACAACTTCTTTGTGTCCTCTGCCGTGCTGACTTCTGCGTGAATTGTATGTAATCCATGACATGCTAAACATTCAAACCCACATTGGGTTTATGCCGCAATATCCAGCTAGAAAACACTGTGGAGAACAGGACTGGCCTTGCCCACTCTGAGATCCGCTGCCAAAGCCAGGAGCTACAGCAGAAACATCTCAGCATCTGCTGCTGCTTTCCCATGCAGCGAGGTATTGCCGTTCCCTGTCACCCTATGGGAAGAGACAAAACCTGAAGCCAGGGGCGATGCCTTTGGGGGTCGGCACATCCCCACAGCCTCTGGTGCCTCCTGCAGCCCTGCACCGGGCTCTGGCAGCAGCTGGCAGCAGGTTGGGGCAGCTTCCCACCGGCCAGGGTTAGAGAGCAGCTCCCAGCCTGCGCCCCCCTGCCCGCTAAAGGGGGCGCTGGGGACAGCAGAGGGGGCTGAGACATGAGAGATGGCACTGCCTTTAGCGGCCTTTAAAGAAAGATTTGTGGCAGTGCAACAGCCGGTGAGGAAGCGTGAAGGTGCTGCTGGAGACCTAAGCTATAGGTCGGACACTGGTCAAACCCCCCGTCCGCTAAGCACTGGCCCCCAGCCAGTACCTGGGCTGAGGGTCACTGTGACCACTGCCGGTACCAGCCCCCAAAGTAAGGAGCCTTTGGACCCCCAGACGTGCAGGATGGTGTGCTGGGGGGCACAGCCCAGCACGTGCACAGCCAGAGTGCTGAGGAAGGGGCAATGTGAGAGGAGCTGGAAGTGCACGAGTGCAGCTGAGCAGATGTACCGGCCCAGTGATGCTGTGGAGCTCCTCGGGGCAGCACAGGGCCAGCACGCCACCGGGCTAAAGCACGTGTTGAAGCACATGCTCCATGTTTCACATGCGATCCAACCCCATAGCTACTGGGCTCGCTGAAGACCCTGAGCCTGTATTTCTTCAGCATTGTTGCAGGTAAATCTGCTGCCGCTGCCGCCATCTCCCGGGATGAGCTCTGTGGGCACCACAGCCCAGGGAGCAGCGGGGGCACCTGGTGGGTCCCACGGTGGCCAATGGGGTCTGCCCGCAGCGCTCATACCCCTGCAGTGGTATCATGCACACAGCGGTTGCAGGCTGCGTGGCTGTCCAAGGCGTGCGCGGTGGAAGGGCTCCCCTTTTTCTCTCTCCAGGCAGGTGCTGAAGCACCCATGTGCTCACATGCGAGCAGCCACAGTGGGCATGGGGGGCTATGAGCAGCCCCCTGCCCCCCGTGCAGCCTCGCAGCAGGTGCTAGAGCCCGACAGGCAGCGCCTCGTGCATCTGAACGGGCCTCCCTGCCCCTGGGTTTCCTGCGAGAGCATCAATCACACTGCGGCCCCTGCGCTCAGCGGCTGCACCAGGCAGCTCAGTAGGAACTGCGCAGTAATGCACCATCAATTAACGGCCCATTATTATAAAACGCTGCCTACTGGTTTTAAAAGGCTGGAGGAGCTCTGCAGCGGTTTCGCTTGGTCTCATTCCCAGAGACCTGTCCCTCTCACCTTAGAAACTAAATGCCTCATTTTAAAAATAATTAATGATAAACATCAAGAAAAAAAAAGATATGTAATGGATCAGGGGTTGGATCAGTGCTTATTTCATCACGTGTTTTTATTATCTCATCCTACAGGAAGCACTTTAAAAGCTGAGCGGTGGCATTAGCCACTGCCAGGCACATGGGGGTCCTGCAAGGACGCGGGTCCTGCAAGGATGCCCACCATGCAGGGCCCAGCATCTTTCCAGCCCAGAGATGTTCCAGGGATGAGGAGCGCACATGCACACCATAAGCGAACCCAGTGACCGTGGTGGGCTGTGGCACATCCCCCTCCATGTTCTCCCTATGGCAGCCAGGCCTGGGAGCGGCTCTGGGTTTCAGGGATGGCTGAGGCAGATGCTGCACCTCTGCCCCCAGTGACTCCCAGTGACAAATTGGGCGGGGGTCCCTTCTGCCCAGTGGTGCTGGGGAGGTGGTCACTCCTCTTACATCATGCTACTTACTTCCCCCCCCCGCCCCGGCCCCTTAACTACACCACCTCTGCCTGTGCAGGCGGCTGGGTGCTCCCTGGACCCACACCACACGCCAGCCCAGTCCCGTGCCAGGCCCACGGGACCCCCGCTGCAGCGTGGCTGTGCTTCTCCCTGCCGGCACTGTGCACTCCGCGCTGCGCTCAGCGCTGCTACAGCGTGCTGTCAGTGTCACAGGGGATGACAGTGCTGCACCTCTCGCCCCACAGCAGCCTCCCTGCGCCCCCCTGGAGCTCTCCCTTCCTGGTCTCCCCCTGCCTGCGGGGCTCCAGCAGCTGCCCCACTGGTGCCGGGGGCCTGCCTGGCTGCGGGGTGCTGAGCACACACCCTGCCAAGCCGGGCGCCCTCCTGCTGGTGCTGCACCCACTTAACCCCCTGTGCCAGGGTTAGAGGCACCCCTGCAGGCGGCTGCTTGTGGTGCGCAATGCTGTGCAAAGGCCGTGCCGTGCCATGCCGTGCTGCGCCGTCCAAAGGCCACGCCGCATGTGCTATGCAAAGGCCATGCCATGCAAAGACAATGCCATGCCATGCCACACCACACAAAACCCGTGCCATACCATGCTGTGCCATACCATGCCATGCAAAGACCATGCCATGCCATGCTATACTATGCCATGTAAAGACCATGCCGTGCCACGCCATGCCGTGCCATGCAAAACCTATGCCATGCCGTGCTGAACACAGGGCTCCTCACACCCAGCTGCATCGCTGTGCTGGGGAGCTGCCCGGGCACGGGGCACGGCGGCCAGGCTGCGGGTGCCCTGTGCCTGCCCGGGGGTCCTGCTGCCTCCCCCCGACGGCACAGAGCAGCGCGGGTCGGGTGGGTACGTTCATCCCCACACCGCGGGCGCCCGGCAGGCACCCACACGGCTCCGGGCACGGAGCCGCGCCGTGCCGTGCCGTGCCGTGGGCAGCCGGGCCGCGCCGTCGGGGCCGCAGCTTCGCTGGCTGAGCGCCGGGCGGCCGGGGGGGTCCCGGGGAGGTGCCGGGGGACGGCAGCGCAGCCCGTCGCGGAGCCGCGGAACGCGGTGCTCGGCGGAGCGGAGGTGGGTTTGGGTGGGGAACGGTGCCGGGGGGCTGCGCGGGGCTACACGGGGCTGCACGCCCCCGGCCCGCGGAGGGGCGAGGGAGGGGAGGCGGCTACGGGAGAGCTGCGTTTAAGGACACCATACGTCCCGGGTTATTAATTATAAAACATAATTAAAGTAAAACTGCAGAACGTCAACATATTAAATTTAAAAGCTAATATTAAAATAGAGTTAATATTTAATAAGGTAGCCGAGCGTTACAAAGCTGTACGCTGATACTCTATATTTAACTGTGTAAAACCAGGAGAGTTTTTCCCAAAGAAAAATGTATTGTTTAGCTGATTATCAAAGACTCTGTGATATATTATCCATTTCACAAAAATAATATAGATATCTTTTTAAATATAGTAATAAAAACATACTAGCGCCTTTTAAATATACTATTACTTACCACCCCTTTTCATATTGTACTATCACAGACACTTTGGAATTGGTTTAAAAGCACATCATTCATTATTCAAAGCTCATCTTTGCATATTATTCCAGCTCAAGTCTGCCAGGCTCCCTGTGAAATCGTTCACAAAATTGATAACAGCAGACACACATGCAATAAAAAGATAGCCTTGGGCAGCCCGAGTTCCCATTATGCAGATCAAGCTGCAATTTTCTCTAACAAAGCCTGCCCTGATTCAGGACTGGGTGTCACTTTATTTATTTATTTATCCTCCCCCGGTTGCCTTCCCCCCACCCCGCTCCCCCCCTTCCCCGGTTTTTTCCCCTCCTTTTCTCCCTTTACCCCGCCCCGCCGCCTGCCCGCCCTCCCCGCCGGGCCGGGCGGAGCGGGGCCCCGAGGGCTGGCCGCCCGGGGCTCCCGGGGTGCGGGGCTGCCCCGCACCCTCTTGCCGGCAGCCTGTCAATCCCGTTAAATCCGCTCCGGGGGACCGGCGGCTGGTGGCGGCTCCGGTCGCCCGGGCCGCACCGAGGGGGCACGAGCCGATTAGGCTGCCCGGGGCCAGCGGGGGTCCCCGTCCCGTGTCCCCCTGGCGTGGGTGGCGGGGCAGGTGGTTAATCGCCGGCGGGCGGGGAGGGGCGGGTGGCTCCCGGTGCCGGCGGCCGGGACCTCCCCGCGCCCCGACGGCTGGGACCGGCGCTCCCCGAGCTGCGCCCGGCGGCTCCGCGGCGGCCGTCGGGGCCAGCGCCGGACCGGGGCCGTGCGGCCCGTGCGGGCCAGGGAAGACGGCAGCCCCCGGCCCCGCTGCTGCCGGCGGCCCGCGGTGGGGGCCGCGGCCCGCGGGTGCCGCTCGGTGCCCCCCGCTGCCGCCGTCGGAGGGCCGTGGCGAGAGGCAGTAATTGAATCCGGAGGCTTAAAAACTAATCACGTCCCTCCTGTCACCGCTCCGGCATCCCGGGATCGCCCTGCCAGGTGCTGATCAAATGCCATTACATTCTATTAACAGGGAAATTCTATTCCCTGTTTTCATTTCCCTTTATAAGAGGGAAACTAAGTAAATGCGGCTGAGCGTTATTTAATTTTTAACGCCTTTAGTCCAATTTGGACGTTAGGGAGCGTCTGCAAACTCGCTCGGCGGCCGCGCCGGGCTCCCGCCGCCCGCGCGCGGGGTCGGCCCGAACGGAATCGCGGCCCCCGGGTGCCCCCCGGCCCCGCCGCTCCGCGCTGCCGTCGGGGCGGCCGGGGCCGAGCTCGGGCGGGCAGCACGGAGCGGCCGTCGGGGCTGGGGAGCGGGCCGCGGCCCGGCGGGAGGGCGGCCGGCGGGAGGCGTCGCGCCGGCCCCGCGGGCGGGCGGCCGGCGGTGCGGGAGCGCGGCCGGCGGCTTCCGACGTACCGGCGGGTTCGGCCCCGACGGCGCCCCCGCCGCCCCGCCCCCGCCGGCCATTGTTCGCGCGCCCCGGTGATGTCACCGCGGCGGCGGCGGGGCCCCCGCGCCGGGGCGTGAGGCCGGTGCCGCCGGGCGGGAGCCAATGGGAGCGCAGAGGCTGGGCGGCGGCGGCCAATGGCGGCGGCGGGGGGCGCACGCGGCGCGGGGCGCGCGGCGGCCCCGAGGAGATGACGGGGCGGCTGCCGGGGCGGCGCGCGCTCGGCAAAGTTTCCGCGCGGCGCACGGCGGGGCCGGCCGGGCCGCGGAGCGCGGCGGAGCGGCGGCGGCTTTATAGCGGGCGCGGAGGGGTGCGCGGCGGCGGCGGCGGCGGCGGAGGAGGAGGATGGATCCGCCGGCGGGCGCGCAGGGCCAGCACCAGCACGAACCCATCAGCTTCGGCATCGACCAGATCCTCAACAGCCCCGAGCAGGAGAGCGCTCCCCCGCCGCCGCCCCCCCGGGGCCCCGACGGCGCGACCTTCCTGGGCGGCCCCGGCGGCCGCGGCGGCGCGCCCTACCCGGCGCTGCCGGCCCCCTTCCCGGCCATCGCCGCGCCCTTCGAGGACTCTGGATCTTACAGTGTGAACCTCAGCCTGGCCCCGGCCGGCGTGATCCGGGTGCCGGCGCACAGGCCCATCCCCGGGGCCGTGCCGCCGCCCATCTCCAGCGCCATCCCGGCCATGCCCGCCGTGCCCAGCCTGGGCAGCCTCAACTTCCCCTGGATGGAGAGCAGCAGGCGCTTCGTCAAGGACAGGTTCACAGGTGAGGCTCGGCCGGGGCGGGGCGGGCGAGCCCCCCGGCACCGGGCGGGAAGGCGAATAAAACCGTAGAAAACGAAATAGCCGTAGCGGCGGCGGCAGGCGCAGAAGCGAGGGCGGCCCGCCGGGCGCCCGCCTCCCCCGCGCTCGCTGCCATCCCCAAAACCGCTCTGCGGCCGGCGGGGCGCCCGGGGGGTGGCCGGGCCCCGCTGGCTCCCGCCGCCCTTCGGCGACACGTGGAAGCGGGACCTCGGGGAGACGCGGTCCCTTCGGGGGCGCGGCGGGCGGCCGTCGGGCGGAGCGGTGGCCCCGGGGGGGGGCGGCCGGCCGGCACCGTGCGGGCGCGGGTCTGACCCCTCTGCTTCCCACCCCGGGCAGCGGCGGCGGCGCTGACGCCCTTCACGGTGACGCGGCGGATCGGGCATCCCTACCAGAACCGGACTCCGCCGAAGCGCAAGAAGCCGCGGACGTCCTTCTCCCGGGTGCAGATCTGCGAGCTAGAGAAGCGCTTCCACCGGCAGAAGTACCTGGCCTCGGCCGAGCGCGCTGCCCTCGCCAAGTCCCTCAAGATGACGGACGCGCAGGTGAAGACCTGGTTCCAGAACCGGCGCACCAAGTGGCGGTGAGTCCCGCGCCCCAGGGGCCGCCCCGTCCCGCCGCCGCCCCCGGCGGAGCCCCCCGCCCGCCGTCCCCGGGAAGCCCCCTAGCTCCGGGCCGGCAGCTCACCCCGGCCGGCTCCCGGCAGCGGGACGGCTGGGGCCGGTTTTCCTTGCCGTGAGGTTACTGCCGTTACTGCTCTTCGGGTTTCTCTTTTTTCGTTGTCCCCCGTGCGCAAAACGGGGGATTATTCGGAAAAAACGAGGGACGCTCCGACAAACGGGGGAATCGTTCAGAAAAAAACGACGGGGGAATATTGGGGGATCGGGGGGTTGTTCGGAAACGGGGGATTGCTGGGACACGGGGAATTAGCGGGATCCGGGGGATTCCTGGGAAGCGGGGCACAGGCTCTCCCCGCCGCCCGGCCACCCTGCGGCACAGGCCGAGCGGCCCCGCCGGCCCGGCGGTGCCCAGCCCCGGCAGGGAGCGGCCGCCCCGCCGCCCGCCCGCCCCCGCCGCTCCCGGGGCCGCTCCCCGCGGGGCCCGGGCGGAGGAGCATCCCGGGGAGTCCCGGGGCGCGGGCTGAGCGTGTCCCCCGGCAGGCGGCAGACGGCGGAGGAGCGGGAGGCCGAGCGGCAGCAGGCGAGCCGGCTGATGCTGCAGCTGCAGCACGACGCCTTCCAGAAGTCGCTGAACGAGTCGATCCAGCCCGACCCGCTGTGCCTGCACAACTCGTCGCTGTTCGCGCTGCAGAACCTGCAGCCCTGGGAGGAGGAGAGCGCCAAGATCCCCCCGGTCACCTCGCTCGTCTGAGCCCGGCAGCCCGGGCACGCAGCGGACTCGCCCGCGGAGCACGGCCGCCGGCTCCCCGCGCCCCCGGAGCTACCGTTCGCCCCAGACGGGGCGGGCGCGGGGGCGGCGAGCGGGACCCGCGGGGCCGGGGCCGGCGCGGAGCGGAGCCGCCGGGCGCTGCCGGCGCGGGGCCCCGCGCTCCGCTTGTATATTCGTGTCGATGTTCCACTAGGAAGGGAAATATGTCACTTTTTGTAAGAAGTGTTAATAATTTAATTTATTTATGCATCGAGATTTGGGGCACTATTAATATGGAATTATATAAAACCTCGATTATTTATATCGAAATCTGAACATAGGTATTTTGTGTTGGCTTTGGAACAAAAGGCTATTTTTTTTTCTCCTGTTCTGAGGATAGTCTAAAGAAAAAAAAATACCTATCGCTTAGCGGAGGGGACTAAGTGGAGCCGGTGATGACTCATTAGCTTAGGAAACCCTATTAAGCTGAAAAGCGGTAGCTTCCATCTGTCCCAGGTGAAGTTAATGTCAGCTGTAATTTATCCACCGTAGTAATAAGGGCTCCGTTCAGGCTCTGCGCTCCCGGTTTCGTCCTCACCTTTCCAGCCGATGAGCTTTCGCGCACCGAAACAGCACCCGCTCCTTTCGCCACCGACTCTAGAGAAAGCGCCTTATGTTTCATAATAAAGAAGATTTGGGTTTGACACAGACCATGTATAATACTTTGTACTTGCCGAGACGTGTAAATAAACGTTTTCTTTAAAAATGCCTCTGCGCTCCCTGCCCGCCGCTGCGCCGGGAAGCGCCGGGGCCGGCGGCTGCGGACGCTCGGTGGACACGGAGGTGCGGGGCCGGCCGGGGGGCGGTGGGGCCGGTGCGTCCGCTCGCTCGGCTGGCAGCGGCAGGGGAGCGGCCCCAGGGCTGGGGCGGCCGAGCGGGCCGGGGCGCAGCGCCCGACGCCTCCGGTGACTCCGCGCCCCCGGCCCGCGGTGGCGGCGCTTCCGCCGCTTTCGTTTTCGCTGCCTCGGCTGCGCGCCCCGCGCCGGCAGCAGGAGGGCGCGGGGCCGGGGCCGCCGGTACCGGCTTCCCGGGCTCGCCGGCAGCCGCAGCTCGTTTCACCGCCCGGCTGGGGTGTGTGTGTGGGGTGTGTGTAATTTTTTTTCGTTGTTGAAGACCGTTCCCTGCCGGTGCCGCGGGTCCGGTGACCCCCCCAGCAAGGGGGAGGCTGCAGCACGGACACGGTCAGAGCGCGGCGGGGCTGCGGGCCGGCGTCCCGGCCGGGAGCGGAGCGCCCCGCGAGGAGGGGGCGCAGCCCAGCCCCGCTCACCGGGAGCCCGCAGGGGTTTAACGGCGTTCCGGCACCGCGGCTCGCTGCCCCCTGCCCGGCTACCGCCAAGGGCGTTCTCGGGGCGGGCAGCCACCCCGGGTGGGGGGTGAAGGAAATTATTTCCCTGGCCGGTCCGCTCTCCCAGCGGTGCCGGGGCACGGGCTCGGGCTGCAGCCGCGGTTTGCTCTGTCGGGGGAAGGATGCGGGCGGCCGAAGCAGGGCCGAATCCTGGCGCGCCGTGGGTGACGGTGCTGGGACCCTGCAGCTGCCCGACCGGCTGCCGTGCAGCAGCCTGTGCTAGAAAACACCGGCCGAGAGAAGGTGTCTGGCAGGGAAATAAAAATAAGAATTAAAAAAAAAACAACACAAAAAACCGAAAACAACGGGGAAATCTCTACCTGGTGCTGGGTGTGGGGATACGCCGCGCTCCTGCGGTGCGTGGCCCTGTCCCTGTCCCCACGCAGAGCCCCGCCGCTGCTGAGCATCACCCCGAACCTTCCCCCGTTTGCCGCGGCGGGGCCGGGCCGGGCCGGGGGAGCGGAGCGGAGCGGAGCAGCCGGTGCCGCAGCAGAGCAGCCGGGCGCCAGCCTGTGCTGGCTGAAATGGGGGCGAGACAAGCTCGGAATAATGTGCGGGCATCGGAATAACCGGAGCCCCGTATGCACACGTGCATTTGATGTTCTGTTTTATCTGTACCCCCCAACATCTACAATCCGCGTTGTTTTCAAGGCAGCCTTGTTCTTTTAACTGTTTGAGCGTCCCGTGTCCATAAACTTCTGCGTTCCTGATTTCCCTGCAGTTTTTTCCCAAACTGCTGTAAGCCAGAAGCTGCATATTTGCGGAGAGCGTAATGATGCTGCATGTTGCAGTCACCAGCCTTGTGGCAGGCGAGGAGCTAATGCAAAGCCACGGAGCGTTTGCAGCCCCGGTAGTAAAAGCAGCACCAAGTGGGTCTGAACCCCTCCCCGGCCTCTGCCCTGGGCCGTGCCGCAGGCAACGGGGCCAAGCCTGGGGGCACGGCGTCTTTCCAAAGGACTTCAGAAACCAGTAGCTTCCATTTCAGCCCTCTGAGCAGCCACCGAATTGTGGGGCTTGTATACTGGGAGCCGCATGCTGGGGCTCACTGGGGTTGCGGCTGGTGCCTTTGTTTCGGGGGAGCTGGGCTCGAGGTTTTGCGATGTGCTGGATGAGAGGGAGACGGACTGCCTCGTGCATCCACGTCATGTCAGGCACGAGTGCGTGGGCGGTACAGGGGTATGGATGTGAGTGGTCTTGCTGAAGGGGACAGAACTGGGGGTTACCTCCAATTACTCTGTCCAGTAAACCCGGTGTTCATAGCAGCCTCAGGCAAACACTGGTGGGGACAAACCCGCGGTGTTTCCCCCACCGTGGATGAAAGCAGGGTTCCCTGCCAGCCTGATGTGGTTGTGGCAGGGCTGTCCAGTGGTCCCTGCTGTGTATCTCTAAAGGTCCGTCAACAGACAGGAGCCACCCACGGGGGCTTGCATGAGTTCCAGACCCTACGAGCTGGAGCCTCTCCTTCCCAAGCAATGTAATCCTGGGGGACACAGGTGCCCTGTGGAGGAGAGGGCACCTTTTTGGGGGTGAGCTGGCTGTTGTTCTGGTCCTGATGATGGTCCTGTTCACACACTGCACTTGGGCTGTGTGGTGGACAACTCGAGCCAGGCTGTCATGTACTTTGTTTGACTTCCCAGCTTCTGAAACAGCCTTCCTGCAGTGTGGGCTCTGGCTAGTTGTGGGGGACCGTGGTTTATCCCCCACCCTCCCACTTGTTACTAAACGCTCCTTTACCTCCACGGGAGACTTCCTAAAACACTCCACTAGGCAAAGGATAAAGACCAGCAGTGTACAGGCAGTGTGAGGGCAGCAGCAGCAGGAGCTCCTGCCACCGTGTTGCAGCACAGCTAATTCAGGGGAAGTCATCTGAGCATAAGCGGTGTAAATCCTGTGATAGGGATGTAGTCTGAGAGTGCTGAAGATGCTGCACATGCCATCAAGCTGAGTTTTAATATGTTGATGCTTGATGCTGCTATGAAATTGATAATTCTTAGCATTTGGATGATCTTTCCAAACCAGTCTTGAATCCACAAGTGAAACATTGCCTCCGTGCCTGTGTACTCGGGAAAGTCCACGCTGTGTGCTCATACTCCCTCCTGTTCAGAAGTTTTAAGGCCAGGAAAACTCATGTTTGCTGAACAAGGATGGAAAAAGGCAATGGGAGTTAAGGATTAGTGAATTATCAGTGGGACTTAACTTTGGGCAGGTCACTTTCTGAACTCTGCTTAATCATGTGTGTGAGTGGTTTCCCACGTAGGACCGAGCAGCTGGCTGGGTGGATGGATGCACAGGGCCGAGCTCAGGGTAACCAGAGCCACGTGGAGGAGCATCGACCCTTTCCTCGGAGTCCCTCCTGACTTTGCTCTAAGCCCAAACCCAAAGCAGCCCCCGTGCCATGCTCGTATGCACAGGCACAACCCCTCTCAGGATAAAAATGGCTCCATAATTTGCATCTCTCAGCATTATTTTGTGCCCAGGGTATTAGATGTTATAAAGTAATGCACGGTGATCAGATCTGTATAGGCAATTCTTTTCCTAAATGGGCCTTAAAATCAATGGGTTATTAGCTCTCCTCCACTTCGTGATGAAAGCCTGGTCCTGTTAAACATGCAAACTACACAATATTCAAAGCCTTGGTTTAGAAAAATGTTTTGCTCAGCTAGGTCATAATTTAGCTCACTTATAGCTAACATAAATAATACCGAGATTTACACCTCATGCTTTTTTTTTTGAAAAATGAAATTTCCTTGAAGCACGTATTTCTGTACCGCCGTCCTCCCCACCGCTGATAATTTAAGGGCCGTGACTCACCCAGGTGAGCGCTTGCTCATGGTTGCTGCTCCTCCTCATTTGGTAGAATCCCTCATGTGCTGCCTGAGCAACCAGGTGGATGAAAATATCTGCCTTCTGTGTAGGCAGGCGTTTGTGGGAGAGTGGGTATATACACCATCTGCTTTAGGCTGTTTGGGGTATTTCCCTTCAGTGATGTGTGTTTCCCTTCCCTCCTGTCTTGAGTCCTGACTGTTTTTTTCCTGACTCATAGCAGTGGAATAAATATTTCTACTTGGTGCCCACTTGTTTTTCAGGATCTTGGTTTGCCTTTTGGAGACACCCAGTTAGCTTTGATGGGCAGGGCTGTAGTACAGCTGGTGGCAGTTTGGCGCCTATGTGCTTTCCCCCTTTTTGGGGGTGTGTGTCTCTCTCTGCATTTCTAGGCATTTCAGATGACTTGAAAATCTGCTGTTAAGGTTAAAGTGGTAATGGTATTTAGATATTTTACTCCCATTAATTTAGTTAATTAAGGGTAAGAGATAAAATATTCTTTCCAGGTCGTTGTGGAAAACAGGAGCTAGCTGCCTAAAGGCTTCATTGTGCATTCAGAAATGTCCATGCACCCTCTGGAGGATGTGCCCAGAGTTGGGAGCACTGGGGACTGTGGGGCAGAGACGTTTGAGGTGGGTCTCATGCTCTTCAGGCAGCACAGGTGAATGTTTCGGCACTTCTGCAGGGGCAACGTGCGGCTGCGCCGGGTGGCCTGAGCCCGGCCAGCTGCTGTGCTGCAGGGTGGCCACACGCTCTGCTCCAACGGTGGCCTGAGCTCACCGGGTGCTGTGTGGAGCAGACTCCCAACACCCTCAGAAACCCAGACCTCAGGCCATTCTTCAAAATACCTTTGCAACTAAAAAAACAAGATAAAATTTTGAAAAAGATGCCTCTAGATAGCAGACTCCCCAGCAGATCTCCAGGTAACATCTGGAGTATCTATACAGACAGTGATGGTACCGTGTTGATGCTCGGTGAACTTGCCGACCTGAGCCTGCAAGTATTTACCTCCTGGGAGTCCAGCTGAGTGTTTCTGCTTTGCTGCGAAGCATCACGTGCTTTCACAGAGAAGAGTCAGTTGCGAACCGGCACGTGGTGTTTGCTGGGTCCTTCGCTGCTGCTCAGCCCAGTGGCAGGACCATAGGGTTAGACCCAGCTGCTCCTGTCCCTGCGCCAGCCAGGCCTGTGAAACTGCACCTGTGCTCGTCCCTGTCTCTATCCCAGTTTGGGCCTGTGTGCTGGGGTTGGGGAGCAGTGTGCTCACAGGGAGGGAATGGGGATGGGTGAGAAAATTGCTCTGTCTCCAGCTCCGTCATTCATTTGAGCTGCTTGAACAAATTTCTGCACCTCGTCAGGCAATTCTGTATGCTGTACGTTGGCAGTGAGATGCATTTCCCTCCGTGCTATGACCGGCCTCCTTTGGCAGCTAATGCAGGTAGGCAGGGGACAGCATGGGTGGTGGCTGTGAGCCCCGTGGCCAGCGAAGGTCCTCAGGCTCAGCAGGAAGGTTGGGCTGCACGTACCCAACAGGCAGTGTCTGCTCCATCACCTGGGTGCCTGAGCCTCCGGCTTCCTGTTCAGGTGGATCTGTATTTTTATATACTTTTCATTAGGGACACCAGGCACAGTCTCATTATCTTGGTTTTATTATCTCCCAGCTTTGGACTAAATAGCAGCTGGATGGAGGGGATAAAATTCATTGTCATGTTTTACCTACGGTATTTTCAGTCTTTTGAAAATGGAAGGTCATCAACCCTTGCTAGGCTCTTTAAATGACTTAAGCTCAGTGCCACAAGTGTTCCAGAATGCCCAAATGATCCTGTTAATTTGGCATCCAGTATATGCTGCATTATACATACCGACTTCCATTGGCGCATGCCACATCCAATCCATTAGTTGCGTGCAAATGCACTTAAGTTTTTTATTGCTCTTAGTTTTGTGTCATCAGCAAAGAAAGGTAAAGTTGATCTTCATCTAAATCACTGACATGGATTATTGCAATTGATTACAAAGAAGAAAGAGCTTTTCAAGTTTCAAAGTTATGTTGTCTTTTATTTCCCCAAGTAGTAATCTGTACTGTTTAAGTTATTGCACAAGGACTGTCTCTGTAAGAGCTGTCCATATTACATTCCTCGTTGAGAACATTTGTGTTAGTAGGCTGTCGTGATTCCCCCCCAGTTCTGTACGGCACACTGCTTTTATTCCTTCTGGTGGCAGAAATGCACTGAACGTTCTTTACTCAGTCCAGCTACAGAAGGAAGAAAAGAAGGAACACGCTGCCTGCCTGCTGAAGCTAATGTATACCGGTTTGGGGAGCTGTGTTTCAATGTGAGAGTAAATTATCTATGATTAGAAAAATAGTATTTTATTTATTGTTTAACCCAGCATTCTTCTCAAGCTTAGATCCTTTATTGGGCTAGCGTGTTTAAGACACCCGAGCACCCAGAGGGAGCAGCACACAGGGGAAGGATGTGGCCCAGCATCACACCATTTTTCAGCCTAGTGATGTACAACTAAAAAAAATAAAAAATAGGGAAGCTGTTAGTACATCCATCCAAATTGCCCTGCTTGCCCTGGGCCAGAAACGCTGCGTGTATTCGGGTGCTGCTTTACAGCTCAGCAATCCCCCTCATTTACACCGTGCCCTGCTTGGGCATGCGCTCGCACCCGGGTTTGTCTGCGCACAACTCAGGTTAGGATCCAGCAGGCTGGCTGCCTGGCTCACACCAGCTCGGTGTTTGCAACAGAGATGCCTCGGCTTGAATTCAGAGGGCTTAACTCCCAGGTGCTTCCATGGGGCAGGCAGTGGGTGCTGCCACGTTTGTGGAAAGACCCCCTGCACCGCCAGGGGCTGAGCGCCCCGAGCTGCCTGGCAGCACCTCTCCTCGGCTTTGCTGCCACCACTGCAAGTCTCTTCAAAATTCCCCGCCTGCCCTAAGGGCAGCAGTTCTTAAAAGATGACCATGAAATTTAACTTGAAAAACTAATTATTAGTTAATAAAGCTCGTGGTTTATGGACTGGAGTGATAGAAAAGCCTGGCTGGAGTACGAAGCTGTTAAACACGAAGACTGCTGGAAAGGTTCGGCTGTTTTAATACGAGCAAGAGAGGGCCAACTCTTCGTTTGGTGTAAATCAGCAGAGATCCATTAAGTTCAGTGGATCTCATCTACTTTACATCAACTAAGGACGTGACCCTGAGTACTTAATTGGTGGTGTAGCATAAAGACATTAGACTCTCTTCCCTCGTTCATCTGCACACGTCGCTCCCATTAATGGTAATGGGAGCAGCCTGTAAGGGAATATGCAGCCACGGGCGGGTACGGCTGGTGCCGGTCCCGTGGCCGGTCCCATCAGGGCTGGCGCTCCGTAAAGCTGCTCTCCGGCCTCCAAAGAGCCGGAGCTCTCAAGTGGAGAGGGAAAACAAAAGCAAAGCGGTTAATAATTAAAGAAGCCTTCAAATCTTTCCCCAGGACGGAGGGGAAGGAGCGAGAGCTCTGAGGGCGCCTGCGTCAGGCTCGGCATGTGCCGCAGCCCTTGCCGTGCCGGCACCCTGCCGGGGGGCTTCGGCCGGGGCTGCCTCGGCGAGCAGCATCTCTTACCCCGCCGCAGCTGGTAGCTGTGGCACAAGCTGTAGCCTGAGCTGTGTTTTCCTTGGAAATCTGGAAAATGGGGAATTTTGCCACAGCAGATGACATTTCTAGGTCCAGACAAAAGGCATCCCAGCAGCAGCCTGGGCTGAAGCCTCCGGTCTGCAGCCCACGGGCAAAGGCTCTGAGCTGTGCTGCTCTCCGTGCCAGCCTCCTCCCGTCCCCTCCAAAGACGTCCCGAGCGCTGGCTCTGGGGCAGAGGCGAAGCAGAGAGCACGGTGGTGTTTTAGCTGTCACGGAGCTGCAGATGTGGAAGAAGACAGCAGTGCTCCTTCAAGTTTTTTGTTGTTGTTTTTTTGGGGGTTTTTTTTGTTTTTTTTTGTCAATTCTCTTTTCTTATGCCTTTCAAAGCCATGAGGATCGCTGGCGGGTGGGCGCACCAGCGGAGCGCGGCTGCTGCAGGACTGAGGTTTAGTAGAGGGCTCCTTCACCGGCAGTGGAGTCCTGTTGGTAATCCGTCTTGGTGTGGTTCTGGCATCTAAAAATACGTCAGGGGAGCTGCAGTCCTGCACCCTGCTTCAAAGGTTCTCCTGATCTGTGCTCCTGAACAGACCTTCAAAGCAGTACTAGGTCACACTTTTCCTGGAGTTCCTTAAAATATTCTTTCTCTTCCTCATGACATTTCCAGGCATCCTGTCTCCACGTTGCCTCTCTGCTCCTGGCCAGGGCACGTGTTGCCCTCTCTCAGCTCACAGCCTGTGTCTTTCTGGTCTTGTGCAGTTCCTCAGCCTTCATTTTCGGTCAGTCCTTCGGTAGCTGCTGAGCACCCTGCTCCCAGCTTTCCTCTCTGCACAGGCATGTCTTTGCTCTCTGCCTGGAGCCAATTTAGCATTTATACTGCTAAAATGGCATCCTCATGTTGCTCTGTCTTCTTGTGGGGTTGCAGAAAAATAAATAAATAAATAAAAGTGGGATGTTGCATCTTGCCCAGAAGAGGCTGAGATGGGTAATTGATTCTGAAAGCAGTTTGCACAGTCGGGGACTCGCTCGCTGAAGCTGTCGTGTTGCACTGGGGAGCTTTGCCATTTCGGTGCTCCAGCGGAGCAGCTGTTGTACCCGGCATCGCTTCCAGATTGTCACGGGCTGTGGAGGTTCCTGTGTCCTCAGACTGTTCATCGGGAATGCGTTCAACTTGAATTTGACCCCTTTATTCAGCAGGAGGCCAACAGCAAGCGTGGGGCTGGTGGGGAAGGAGGCTTGTCAGTGCCTCACTTGGCACATCAGGGTTAGTGTTACACTTTGAAACACCGTTTTAGAGCCACCAAGCCCAGCGCATACACACCTCGTGCTCATGGCCCATGTGGCAAGAGGAGAGCATCTCTAAGAGCCTAAGCAGGGGGAAAAGCCTTTTTCACCCCTCCCAGGCTGAAATATTTTGGAGTACCTGGAATAAGTGAAGTGTTCAGGGAAACACTTGCAGGATCTTTCTGGAGATCTGAAACGTGATCCTCCTCTAAACTCATTAAGGGTAGGAACCGTAGGGTTTTAGGGGGGGTGTGCTCTGCCTTGTCATGCTTGTGGCTTTCCTACATTGATCTGTATGAAGTTGACCTTCTCTGTTTCAGTCTCTGCCAAGTGCATAGAGGGGAAAGGATATAGTTCTGCTGGACAGGGGCTGGAGTAAAATCACTACACTCTTTTCACTGCCATACTGAATAAGGCAGGGAAAATAAAGCAGCTCGTGTCCCTCCCTCATGTGAGGACTCTTTCAAACTGCAGACGGTTGTCTAAAAACCTTCTCAGATGGAGCTTCCCACCTCCTTTGCATGACTGACTGTTAGGCTGCTCTTATGGAGGGGAAGCTCCTGCCTGATCCCCTTCCCCAGCACAAGCTTTTATCTTCCTGTACTATTCAAAATTCACAGGGACACCGATCTTCCTTGTTCATTCTGCCAGATCTGCGAAGGCAGTTCTCTTCTTACGGTACACACAGCAGAGCCTGTCAGTCCTTTGTGTAGATCTCAGCTGTGGTCCTACAGCTCCAGTGGGACTTCCATGGGTGGGAGCTAAACCAGAGGATACTGGCTCAAAGCACACAACACTATTCACTATTTCAGGTGGGAAAAAAAAAAAAAGAGAGAACTTGCCTCAGCCTTGTCCATCTTGGTTTACTTCTGCCTCCTTGCTTGCTTTCGATGCCAGCCTGCAGCTTTCCAACTGCAAACTGAATGCCTCCCCATAGTGTTGGCTCCTCTTCACAAGGGTGTTGCTTTGCTCTTTGTCTTCTTCTCTAGCCAAGACTTTTCCTTCTTATCACTTAAATTAACTATGGGGCAGAGGCAGAAACACATGAGGTGTGATCCACACTGCAGCTGTGTGGCTGGGGCACAGTGAGCAAGGTGGGAAAGCTCTGGCGGATTGAGGGTGGATGGGGCAAGAGCTGGTGGGGCTGGAGGGGAGGGAGTGGTGGAAGTGCAGCAAGTGGGAGAGCTGCAGGGGAAGATCAGCAAGAGGAGACATCCCAGACCTCTGTCCATGCACGGAAACCTGAGAAGGAGGGAGGAAACCAGGAATGGAAACAAAGAGCAAAGCTGGAGGTGGGAGTGATGGGAAGGGCTGGGAGAGAGCAGGGGATGGGCTGTGCAGAGCAGCAGCTGTGGGGAAGGGTCATGGGGCTGCCTGGAGTGGTGGGACCCTCTGCTGTGGGACTCTGCTGGTCCTTCAGGTGGCAAAGAAATATTTATGTGTTTAAAACTGTGGTGCAGCGGGGCTGTATGTGAGCAAGCAACCAGGTATTGCCTTAGAAATGGAAACGGTTTGGCGTAGTTCCTACCGAGGGGCAGGGAGGGAGTAATTTCTGTGCAGGGTGTTTTGGGGTCCCATCGGACAGTGAGTGCTGGGACAGCTCCGCGGTGAAACCACCAGGTCGCCGAGCAGGGCAGGAGCCAGCAGACAGACAGAAACATGGCGAGAATGACTCAAAAATGCTGCAGAGCAGAGAAAGCAGTGGTTGCACAAACAGCTGAAGGAGGTGGGTGGGAAGAAGAGAAATGGTGCATGAGGAAGCCCAGGCGAATGCCCCTCTGAATAACAGGACTCTCCTAAAAACGGCTCCGGCAGCAACTCGCAGCGAGCGACTGGAGCACACGCGGGCGAAGTGGGGCGCGGGCGATGGCTGCCCAGCCGACATCTGTGCTTGGTGACAATAGCACGGCCTGACAAGTTCATTGTAGCTCAGCACAGGGCAGCAGGTGGGAGAGGCAGTGTGCACAGCCACCTGCTCAGCCGCCTGTGCGCCTGTCCCCCGAGGCTGTTGCTGATGCTCTGCTGCGCCTTGGCCCCTGGGGAGGGGTGGCCGGTGTGCTGCCCCCAGGTAGGGCGAGGGGCTGGCACCCGCCACCAGGGTTTGTGTCGGTGGGGGGCTTGTAAAGTAGCTGTGGAAAGGCTGTGCTGTTACCTTTTATAGATTTCACTTGATCAGGGTGCAGCACTTTTTTTTTTTTTTTTTCCTTCATTATAAAAAAATAAATCTGTTCTAAGATAATTTTTGTGTCTGGTATTTAGCAATGGGTCATGGAAGGCTCAAACAAGTATGAAAATAGATAAGGAAAAAACAAAGCAGCCAAGCCAAATCCTACACCTGTAACTCTTCCTGAACCCACCAGGCAGTGGGAGAGCTCAGCTGCTCTCAGCGCTTGGCTTGTGCTATCTGAATGTCATTATTGTACAATAGGGTTTGATCTGAATTGGCATCGCTCTTGCTGGGGAGTGAATGGACTGAGAGCGACTGAAAGCAGCCCAGGATCCAGCCTCCCACGCCTGTGCTAAGTAAGTGCTCGTGCAACGGTCAGCTCTGGTTTAGAGGCCAAAGTCAATTCAGAATAACACCAACAAACTAGGGCTGTTTGCTTCTCATCGGCCCTGCCGTAACTCAGGAGGAGCCGACAGTGAATTTTTTTCTCCTCTCTCTCTGCAAGCACCAGCCAGCAACAACGGGGTCTGTCTGATTCGGGGCAGCACGAGGAACTTGCTGTGTCCTGGTGTTCGCCGTTCTAGTCTGTTTGCTGAGCTCTTCGATAATCACTTGTACACTGGGATGGAGCATTCATAGAGCTGTTCTGATTTACTGAAAATCTGGCTCGCGAGTGCCATTTAACAATCCTGTTGGTTGCCAAATGCTTCAGTGCACGTTTCTGGTTTGAGTTTTCATCTTCATAACTGCATGCATTTAGTTTTCCTGATTGCGTGTATGAATGCTTGTCTAGACTGACAGCCATAGGCGGGGAGTCGGGAGAGGCAGCGGGGTGGCAGATCCAGCGCGGAGGTTGGGCTGAGCGGTGGGGGTTTGGCTGGCTAGGCTGGCCCCTACCCCCCCACCAGGGCTTTGTGTGCCGCTCCAGTGCAGCGCTGGAGACGGTCCCTTCGCTCTGTACCGCTCAGCAGTGCGGCGAGTAAACACAGACCCAGGCGCGAAGATGCCACTTCTACAGTTGCATTAAATAGCAGGTTTGGTCCCGATGTGACAAGGCGAAACATCTACTCGTGTGGATGGAAAAAAGAGTGGCTGGAAATGTTGCTGTCTTCATGCAAAAGCCAAGCTCCACGTTGCTGGTTTTGGTGCCAGGTGCGGTATGGCTGAGCTGGTTTCTCTGGAGTAGCTGCTGGTGGGAACAGAAGATGGTGCAGCTCCTTTCCTGGGGGGCATGGTGGCCCTGGGAAGCCTGGCTGTCCCCCAGCTTGTCCCCCCACGTCTCCGGGCTCACATCGGGCTGGAAGAGGGCTGCAAGGTGCACCCCTTGAGCTGAGCTTTCCCCGCTCACGGAGCACAGCACCTGAGTCCTCTGATTAAAAATGTGTTGCCAGATTTCAAGGAATCTCAGGGTTAGAAGTTTTTTGGTACCTACCTCTGGTGTTTTAAGATGTCTGCTTAGAACAACAGGAAGATTTAAGTGGATGCTTAAAGAAATCAGCCTAAGGTATTTAGGGATTTGCTTTTAATTATGAAGAGTAAATTAAAACGTAGTTGTTCCATGGCAAGGTCATCTTAATTCAGTGCCTAATAATACAGGTATTACATTTCTCCTGAATAAAGCCTTATTTGAGCTAAGATAATTTATTTAAAAAGTAATCCAGTCTTGAATGAAACATTCCTAATGATGAAGAATCGATTCAAAATTTAACAGCCTAATCACAGTCACAGTAAAAATTAATCTTTTGCTCCTGTTTTTTTGCCTGAATTTCTATAATTTTGGCCTCTGGCCATTGGAACCGGTGGCATGCTTGTTCTCCCAACGCTGCCATTTCGGAGTCCTACATAGGAGACCCAGGTTTACTTCACCTCCTGGTTTCCCTTTGTTCAACCTGACAAACAGAACTGCTCCCGTCCTCTCTTTTTACTTCCAGAGGGTCTCTCCTGCTGGGAATGCTCTTTGCTGAAGGCCACGGCAAGGTCCTGGAGCGGCGGATGTTCTCATGAATCCGTGTGATGCTTCCCCCCTTCTTACATGTTCCATTATACAGCTTCAGTTTTCATGCCGAGGCTCTTCTTTTAGTAGTTGAATTAATTTCCCCAACATCGACACAGAATTAGCAGCAGTCTATTACCAGTGTGGCTCGAATTTGTTTCCCCAGGAAATAATACAAGTGACCTTATTGATATTTCATCTTAGGGATAGCGCGTAACCATGTCCTGTCCTAGAAACTACTGGGGGACAAACTGGAGAGCTGAGATTCCTCCCAGCAGCTCCAAAAGCACGGAGGAGTTGGTTTGGCAATGTGGGATAACCACTTAATTACATCTTGATTATGCTGAAGTGGTCAGGAGTGAAATAATTGAAATACAGATATTTGCTTTCGCCTGAGTTTCCAACTTAAAACTCCGTTCTGCCAAGCAGGGCTGCTTCATGTGTCAGGGACCTCAGATGTCTTAGACGTGGAGTCTCCAGAATATTGCTCTCTCTTATCCTTGAGTCACAGGATTACTCTGAAAACAATGAAAATAAATTTTAATTCTTGGGCTCGGTTTGTTTGCCAGTTACCCCAGCCTGGGTGTGAGCGTGCACACGGGGCGCCATCAGGGTGAAGCCGGTGCTCATGCCGAGTCCGCTGGCTCATGATCACCGGCACGGCAGCGGGAGGCGGGTGTCGGAAGGGGATACCCAGCGAGATACCTGGGGGGCCGGGGCGCTGCTCCCCCAGGCCAGGCTGGCCCACGCACCCCCGCAGCGCGGCAGCCGGAGCCCCCCCACGTACGCGTGTGCTGCCGCTCGGTCAAAGGGGCTCTTGTCCTGCCTGGCCAAAATTTATTGGTGCAAGGGCTGATAATTGATAGCTCTGAAAGATGCATTGTAGGCTGTCCTGCCGCTGGGAAAGGAGGCATGTTAATGGGGTATTGTACGGACCGCTGTGATCCTCGGACGCTTTGTCGGTGGTGAAAAGTTAGCAAGGAGAAGCCTTGTTCCTCCGGCGCTGCCTCCCTCTGATTTACTGCCGCTCCCCTTCGCTTCGGAAGTGCCGCGACATTCCCCAGTAAATAGGGATGTATGAACGATCTTCTCTCCCTCCTTTCCCTCCTCTTATCCGCTCTTCCCAAATATGTAAAGTCTGAGAAAGCTTTATTCTTCTTCAATGTTCATTCAATTGTCTCCAGACTGTATCTTTTGGTAAATTTATTGCTGGCTATTTAAAAAAAAACCAAAACTGAAATGCATTTTGCATATTAACATGTAACTCTTGTTCCTGTCTGCTCAGTTTGGAAATGGTTGGATTGCTTTTATAAAGAAAAAAATGGCTAATAAAATTGGCCTCAGCACCGTTGCTTTGCAATTCTTATGAACAGTAAAGTGCCTCTTACAGTCATTGATGTTAAAAGCTATTTCTAAATTATGGTGCCATTTATTATCTCTAGTGTCCAAAGTAAGTTTAAATGATGCTTATAATTCATGTTTTACCAAATTTCCTTTTCCCCCCGAGGATACCTCTGATTAACTTATGCACATTTAAGCGCTTTTTAAATTCTTCTTTTATTGCCATTATGCTCTGAAAATCTCAGCGATTCTCAAAAATGGGTAATAAACTTGAGATAAAATGCTGCAGTTTTAGATCAATGCTGACATATCACTGTGGTGATTTCTTCAGAGCTAAAGTGATAATGCTTCATATTTACAGAATATATACTAGGTTATTACTACAGTATTACCATTTTGTTCTAAGATGAAATGAGTAATTTACCAATTTATTAAACAGTTACATTTAAGTATTGCTTAGGACATTACCACACCAATCTGTTTACTTAGCTTGAAGAGTTACCATTAAGAAACCCTGTTTATTTAGGTAAAATTTGTAATGATCGTGCCCTCCATTAAGAAACTTATTTTTCTGCAGGCCTAATTGCCTGGAAATGAGTTTCTCCTTATTTACTATGTGCATTCTGCTAAGCCAGCTAAAAACGTCACCCGCACAAGAAGTGCTGGAGAAATTAATAATACATACATAGAACAGTTTTAATTAGTATAATACCAAATGTTAATAAAAGATTTATGATCCAGTTAAAAGTCCTAATGATCACAACAGGAAAAGGTCTGAAATGTGGCGGTGGCGATCCGTTAAAAATAAACAAATCCTGCCAAACTCTCCGAATTGAAGACAGAGGAGATTTTTTTAAAATTTTTTTCCTTTTCCTGCCCCTGTCCTTACGTGAGTCCCAGCTCAGTGATCTGTAAGGTCAGGCTCTGGCCCCACAGGAACCAGAGGAAAGCCAGCATGGCAAGGGGATAGCCATGGGGGTTGTCCTGGTGTGACAGGAGGGGATGGAGAAGCCCGTTGCAGTGGAAGAGGCTGTGTTTTGAATTAAATGGAACTGGTGGCAGTGGGGTGCGAGCGGGCAGCTCCTGCCTGGGAGAAGCAGCCCATGGCTGGTCCGACACGGGTCTAGCAGGAGCATTGGCATTGCTGGCACCACTTTTTAGCCCAGATCTAGGAAAAACGTTTGTGTTTTGAGTAGCTCAGAAGGCCAGCGGTGGAGGATGGAGACAGAACCAGCTTGGCTCTAGCCAAAGGTATAAGCAATACGCAGCAGCTGAATTTCCAGCGGTTAATTCCTCCAGAGGAGTGGACCAAATGGTGTCTGAAGTCACAGTGCCTCAGGTTGCCCCGGCAGCTCGGCCCCGTGTAGCACAGGGACAGTGTCCGCCACTGAGCAGGAGCAGAGACGAATGAGTCCTCACGGAGCTGGGCTGGTTGCTGGAGCTCGGGTGAGTGTGGGCGAGGGAAGGTGCTGGGTTGCCATCTCAAGTGGAAGCCTGCTAATGTCGGAATGAGGTTTTGAAGCGAGCGATCCTCTGTAGCCAGGTGGGTGGTGTGGCAGGGGAAGGAGGTGTGCCGGGTGACATGAGGGACACTGGCTCTGCCGAGACCTGCTCTGAGTATCTTTAGTCAGATGAGCTAAATTAAGATCCTGTCTTAAACTCCCTGGCTGGGAGTCTCACTGGGGTCTTCAAGACCAAGCCCTTAAGCGTGGTGTCAGAAACGTGAGCTTTAAGAGTTGGAGCTCAAGCCATTCCAGTGCCATTAGAGGAGGTGGAACCATAAGCTGCTTTCCAGTGCTGTTTCTTTAGACCAGGGTTACTTGGTGTCTGTCTTGTTAGACCACAGAGGGTAGTTCATTAGTAAGACAAAGCACTAAATACTCTGCTCCACCCAGAATCGCCATCGTCCTCAGAGGTCCTAGCAGAAATGCATACTGCTGGCTTGGATTTGGGGGATTTTGGGGCAGGAACAAGTGCTGCGGTCTTTACTTTTTTCCCAGATGGTGCCTAGATTTGGCTCCCAGCAGTATGGGCTTCTGTCTTCTGGCAGGGTCTGGGCATGCTCAAAGCAAATAACAGAAGCCAGACCTGTCCTGCATCCATCAAGGTGCTCAAACTCAGGCTGCACATGCTGGCTGTCACTCCCTGTGATAGTCCAGCAGGAGCAGGGTGACATGGCATCGCACTGCGCAGAGATAACTGGTTGTCTGGGCCATGTGCCCAAGGAGGAGGCAGGAGCCTGGCTCTGACCTGGGGGCAGCAGGTGCAGAGAGGAGCCGGGGATGAGCTTTCCCAGCAGGTTTGCTCCAGCCAGAGGCTTGCCGCCATGGGATGGCACTGGAGGATGTGTAGGCTGAATGTCTTGCTGGTGGGGCTGGGCTTCTCTGCTGCATTGGGTGGGGCCAGTACCCCAGAAAAAATAACTGGTGGAAAAGTTTCTGCCCATAATAAAACTGGGTCTCTCCTGCCTGCCACAACCTCCATCTTTTGCAGCGGGGAATGGGCTGGGCTGTAACAAATGGGGAGCTCTTTGTCCTCCCCTTTGCTGGGCAGCCGGGCTGCACCTGCTGGGGAAGGAGCGGGCTGCAGAAGCGTGCGGGTAATGTGAGCCACGAGCTCCTCTTGTTCTTCAGCGGTGGAACCCTTCCTCGCTCAGGGTGTGAAGCCCATCATTTTGAGATTCAGGATGCTGAAGCAGACGTACAGTCAGTGCTGGGGCCTGTCTCCTTTTCGAAAGTTTCTCTTAGGAAGCTGTCCATGAAAAATTTGAATCGGAGTCCCAAGCTGAGCGTGTGGGTACTGCCCGCCCAGCACCCTGCCCAGGGCGGTACTTGCTGTGCTCTGGAGAGCAAATGAATGTCAGAGATTTACTGAATTATCTGAGAAATGCAGAGATTTTATTCATTCCTAAACTTCATAATGTGACTTTCCTTATTTGTTCTTTCCAGCACCAGAAAAGGAAACACCATATTTATTCTTGCTAATGTAGCAATATTGATTAAGTCATAAAGCACATATAAATACATATTGACTCATATTACATTAAAGTATCTATCACTTACTACTTGTTCCTCAGTATTACTATAGTTATGTAAAAAAATGCATTAAAATTGGCGTTACCTCAAGGAAAGTAGGATCTGCCATCATTATTAATAGCAGGTTTTGGTGAATAAAAGCTTTAAAAAGGATGTAAATGTTAAAAATGGAAACCCACCTCCCTTCTCCCCCAGCAGTGACCAGTTATTTCTGGCTGTACCAGTCATTCAGGCATGGGTCCTGACCTCTGCTTATTGGGTCAGTACTTCAGTTTTGTTGGAAAACTTTGTTGTGGGCGATGCCCTGACCCGTGGCATGAGAGGATGGGTATCTCCTCGGCACCAGCACATCCCCTGCAGAGCAGAGAGCTGTCTCTGGCCATGGCTGGAGGGGACTGCAGTGACAATGCTTAGCTGGGTGTTGGAGCAAGGCTGGAGGCTGCCTGCCTGCTGCTCTATCTGCACCTTGGCTGCTCCCACCAAACTGATCTTTTAAGCCTAAATTAAAAATTGGGATCCTCACAACCCCCACTTAATCCTGGAGGTTCCTCACGCCACCAGGCACCCAGCTTTCTACCTCCACAGCCTCTCAAGTGCACACTGCCCCAGCAGCAGGCGTTCAGCTGCGTTCGCAACAGCTTTCATGGGGGCTAGGGTGGCCCCTGGTTTGGGATCTGCTGGGTGCTTAGTGCCTGTGTCCCAAAAAAGCTGACTGGATCTTGCAGGTCTGCAGGCTGGGTGGGCACAGAGCGTGGACCTCCCATATTCGCTGGGTGAAGGCACTGGCTCTATCAGGGAGTGTGTAAGGCATCCTTCAGAAAACAAAGTCAAATTTCAGTTTTAATTTTATCAGAAGAGGAACTTTAATCTGGGTCTTCGGTATCCTAAGGACAGCATCACTCCTCTGTGTTGTGAGTGAGAAAAACTCATGTGGTTTACAAACCTGGGAGCAGGGAGAGCAGCCACAGCCATCACCCCTGGCAGGAGCAGACTCGTCTCTCCAGCGAGGACCTGAGAGCTTTGGTGCTTTCTGCTGCAGCTTTTTCCTCTTGGGCAGCTTCTGGCTTGGTATATTGGATTTTGTCTCCTGGTCTTAGAAGCTGAGCTTTTTCCCCAGATATAACATGGGAGTGAAATGCATAAGGTGTCAGGATAGTCAGCCCATAAATCCTGCCTTCTGGGCCTTGAGGATGGCATGGTTGCTGCAGAAACAATGCTCAGTTCATGCACTGGAAGCCACTGAGTGCGGTGAGAAGGGGACACGCAGGTAGAAACCACCCAGCCAGTGGGTAGCGGTGGGTGGGTAAACCTTATTTCTTGGTGTTAATTGGGTAGAAATTGCAGGAAGGGTGCTTAGCTTCTTGCTGATGAAAATGAAGCATCTTTGGACTTCAGGGATGGACAAGGTGACTCTGGTCAACACATCAGGACTGGCAAGAAACTGAGTGTACCCAGTGTCCAAAAATGCTCAGGAGCTTCTGTGGCTGCGCAGGGGGAGGAACCTGGCGGCGGAGAGGGGTGAGCGGGAGGTGTGCGGGACCGGCTGTGCCGCCTGGCTCCTTCTGTCACACAAAGGCTCCACGGCCTAGAATTGTGCTGCAGGTTGGCTGTGCAGAGGTTTAAGGATTTCTGTTAGGTTCGAGAAACTTGGTCCTTATCAGAATTCGGCCACTGCTTCACACAACCTGGAAGACAGCATGCAGGCGCATTGCCTTCTTACAGACTGTACTCACTGAATAAAACCAGAGGAGGAATTTTTTTAATACTCATCTTTCTCTTTTGCAGAATGTGTTTAGCCTTTTCCGTGCAAAGAAAAAATCCAGCAAAATACTGTCCACATGGCTATTTATGCTTCTGCTTGTCTTTTCTTCTCTTTATAATTAGCCTAATGTGATATCTGATCCCTGCTCTTTTTAGTGTTTGTGTGCCAGTCTGACAGCGCTAGCGCTGTTATTTCTTAGATAAGCTAATCACTTCTTAATGACTGGACAAGGTATCTTTATTTAACTGCATAAAGAGATTTAACTTTTCCTGTTAAGACACGACTGCTGGTTTATGTTTGGTTAATGACATGTAACATTGGTGTCAGACTCAGGTGGTACACAAGTTGTCAGAGCGGGCTTGGGCGGTTGGTTTTAGCGAGGCTGTGAAAGGGGCAGGGAGGGGAGGAACTCCTTCTCTATGAATCAGAATTTATGAGGAAACCCTCTGTGAGCCTGGCTGCCTGCGGCTGCTTCACAGCCCCATGTGTGGCCATGGGGCTGGGGCTGCAAAATCGAAGGTGGGTTTGAGTCCCCTCGCCTCCCTCCTTGTGGCTGAACACATAGCAGTGTTACTTTGAGATAATTTTAAGCGCTTGCTGTAAGATTATTGTAAGGTCTTATTTATAAAATAAACACATCCCTGAAAAGTGCAAGGACAAGGAGCAGCGCTCAGATCCATAGCTGAGCAGTGCACATACAGGTCCATATGTCCTCACCAACCTGCTGTTTCTTAGCAGGCAAAGCGGTGGATGGATGAGAGGAGATGTGCAGAGCTGGGATGTGCAGAGCTGGGATGTGCAGAGCCGGGATGTGCAGAGCTGGGATGTTCAGAGCTGGGATGTGCAGAGCCGGGATGTGCAGAGCTGGGATGTGCAGAGCTGGGATGTGCAGAGCTCTGCCCTGCAGCATGCAGCCTCCCGTGCCCCCAGCAGAGCCCCCTTTGCCTGGAGCTGCCCGAGGCTCCTGCTGCATGGGGGGGGGCACCAGGAGGTCCAAATGACCCCAAAGGGCATCATGCAAGGGGGGAGCTGCTGTCCACACTGGCACGGGGCTCTCGGGGAGCTGGTGTGTCTGTGCCAGGCTGGTGGGAGCTGGAGTTTTTGGTGTGTGTGCTGGCAGCAGGCTTGGGCACAAGGTGGCTCAATGTAAAAGCCTGACCCCCTGTTCCCTGAGATAAAGGACCCAGGCACAGAAGAGACTGTTCACCCTGTCATGCCAAAATGTGCTTTCTGAGCAAGGTTTTCTCAGTGTAAAAATGAAAGAGGACAATAAGGCCAGTGAGACTAAATCACAGCTTTTATCTGAGCTCCAAGAAGTTACTGGAGATTTGAGCAGGAACAAAACTCCCAGCACCTCTGAGTTCAGTCTTTGACACCTCCTGCTCTAGTTCCGTGAGCCTGAAGATGTCAAGAGGAACCAGTGTTTGAATTGATTTTCCTCTATCAACACCCCACGCACATGCGCTTTCAAGTTCTGGATGCAACCACAAGCTCCCTGTGGTGCTTCACGGCTTGCTTTCTGTAGCATCACTGAGACCAAAGTTTTTGAAAGGAAGCAGAAAGGTGCCTCCAGCCCCCAGCCCGCAGATGCCGGTGCCTTCCTGGGGCTGGGTCCTCTGCTGGGGCAGGAGGGCAATGCTCAGAGGGACAGCCAGGCCCTTTAAATCATCTGAAACTGTTCTGCCAAAACTGAAGGCATAAAAAATCCTTTCTTTTTCTATTTGAAAGTTTTGTCCCTAACATTTATGAGTATCTTAAAGCGTAAGTTTGGCAGAGAATCTGTATTCCTGCCTCACAAGGAAAGGGCCAGTCCAGTCCTTGGGGTTTTCATTTTACTGGCTGACTCTAATGTCAGTCTTATCAATGGTATCTTTTCTTTCCCAGTAGCATGTTCTAATAAGAAACTAAATCACGAAGACAAAAAGCTTCTGGCATCTCCATTTTGTTGGCTCCTACCTCCATCTATGGCATGTTTACAAGAAAACATTTATCGCTGGAGCACTTGCCTGCAATAAGGGAAAAGCTGATAGCAACATCTTTTAAGCGGGGTCCTCCCCGCCTGGCTGGGCGGGCGCAGCAGGCTGGAGTGCCCTCTGCTGTGCTGCACAGCCCCCTCTCCTTGGGACCAAATCCGGACCAGGGCTGAAAATCACTCCCTGGTGTTGCGTGCCCCCCACGCCAGGCTTTTGGCAAGGAGAAGCAGTCTGGTGATTTGCTTTGGAGCAGCGAGGGCTCGGCTGGCTGTAAATTTGCGAGTGGGTTGTGTAAGTGTGGGGCAGAAATGAGTCACCTTGGTGGGACTGGCGAAGGTTTCGCACCTGGGGCAGTGTGGATGGCAGAGTTGTCTGAGCACGAGCGACGGAAAATCCAGTGCATTTCAGAAATACAAACTTGGATCGTGGCTGATCCCTACTAAGGGTAAAGGTGTGCACCAGCAAAGGGGGAAAAAAATCTGACAGCACTGTGTACCTTACAGAGCTCTCCAAGCCCTACATGATGGGGTTTCTGAGGGTGTTTTCATGCTGCAGTGTTGCAGCCCTCCAGCGAAGCTGTGAGCGGGGCTGGGGCAGCCCTGCCAGCCCTTATCAAACACATCGGAGTCCCCTTGACTGCCTGCATGTCAGAAGTGTAAATACTCTCTTTTGCAGATGGGAGAATGGGGGTAGCAAGAGGTCAAGTGGCTTCATTAGGCCCCAGAGGATTTCACTGTCGGAGCTGAAAGCCGGAGCGTGGCGTGGGGGGGAGCGCTTTGTCCCGCGCTCCGGGCTGCAAAGGCCCGTCCCTTGTAAATCCTCGCGCGCTTTGATCCTGTACTTAAACTTGCAGTTAACTTTGTCCCTTGCAATTTTCGCTGCCGGTGTGGCAGGCGCTGACATTTTCTGAAAGGGGTCAGCAGGCTTACGGGGTGGCTTCGACCTCCCTCGCCATGGGGGGTCCCTGCCGGGGAAAACGCTGTCAGTTGTGGATTCAGCGCCCTCCCAAATCCCGCAAGGAAGCAAGCAGCAAGAGGCATCTCTGGGCAATTCTGGCATCAACTGCAATAGTAATAACAATTAGCAATTATGCACAGTTATATGCCTTTGGTGCCTATTACAGGCATCAACGAGGAGTTCTGTTTCTGTTTGCTACTTGTAGCTTGGCCTGATGCTTGCATTTTAATAGCAGATGCTCTAAGATAATTAGAGCCACTGCAGGTAATACTGGGGGTGATTTAGCCAATCTTCCTGCCCCCCCAGTACGCACCAAGGTCTTTGAGGGTTAAAAGCCACGCGGCATGTAGCATGCATTTAGGAGAAGGAGAGGAAAGAACAGGAAGTAGTTTCCAATGCCCACAGCAGAGCTGTGCTGGGGTCCATCTCCAGGTGACAGGATGGGGACGGGGAGGCCGACGCGGGTACCCCTCTGGAGCTGTGGGGCCCATGGGGACTGGTGCTACTGTCTCCTTACCTGGTGTGCTCTCTGGAGTTGGAGCTGCTAGAAACAAACTTGGAAATGACGGCTGGGAGGCTGTAAATGCTCCCACCAGGCTCCGCGGATCTGCAGTGCTCCCTCCTCACCGGCGCCAGGGAGCAAACGCGCTTTTACCGAGGAGATGAAATGCAGATCTGCGCTTCAGCTTCTCCTCAGTTCCTCCAATTCCCCTAGACAAAAAAAAAAAAAAATTGTTAATGTAATATTACATCAGATTGGACTCTGAGGAACAGAAAGCCAATTTTGGGGGAACGTGAGCCAACCTACATTTAACTGGGATGCTGATATTTACTGTTGCAGTGATCTGAGCCTGTAGCATGGGTGAAGTCGCTGGCTGGGGATTCAAAGTCCAATTAGGCAGTGTTAATAGAGGAGGCAGCGATGCTTCATTGAGAGAAATTACTAAAATTGTACTTTTAGGACAGTCAATTAGCTGTGTTTTGACAAAGCAACAAAAAGATGAAACTGAAGCCCTTGAAAAAAGAATGAGAGAATTCAGAGGGAACATGTCTGTTTGGGGAATCCTAATATTTTTTGTTGAAATCATTAAGTGAAATTAAATACTATTTTAAACCAAAGGGATGGAATATCTAATTAAGACAGAAAAAAGGTTTGGGGAAGGGTATTGTTGAGGGGATTAGAGAAATGGTTTACAATTCATGTTGACTGAGGCGGGGCCCCCTGAATATATTAGGTATATTAGTAACGGGGATGGGAAAAATCTCTCAACAAGTTGATCTGAAGTTTAGGAAGGGTTTCTTTAGGGTGACGCCAGAGCTCCCGGACTCCAGAGTGAAGTGTGGGAATGAAGCCAGGGAAATCAGAGCGATTGAGGACGAGGTGTGTTTTGGGAGCCGTGCTGGGGCTCCCAGGCTGCAGCATGGTCCTGGTGCTGGTGCTGTGGGGCTTGCCCAACCTGGGACGGCCACGCAGCAAGGGGGAGGAGGGGCTAGGGCATCCAGAGTGACCTGGATGGTGCCAAGTTGGTGGGGTAGTGCAGACAGTGGACCCCATGGAATGAGATGCATGGAATGAGGACCCCCTGGGGTACACCCTGTGACCCTGGTGCTGCAGGACGCTGCGGGACCCCATCCCTGAGCTCTGGCCAAGCTGCTGGCAGTGTCCCCCTGGCCAGCGTGTGGCAGGGTGCTTGGGTGCCTCATTTGCTCACTGTTGATCTGGTTGTATTTCTTCTAAGACCTACGTCTCTGCTTTGTGAGTCTATTTCCAGCAGTCACTCTTAGACCGGTGTGCTGCCCCAGAACAGAGGACAGGGTGATGGGCTGGTGGTCCTTCCCAGCCATTTCTGTGATCGTTTGTGAGACCCCTGCCACCTTGAGCAAAGCCCCAACACACGGAGAGGGCTGGCCCTGCCCTCAGGAGGGTACAGCCTGGCTGGGAAGGGCAGGAGGTTTCTCCAGCAATTTCTCTGTAACTTGGGATGATTTTCCCATGTTTTGCACCCAGCGCTCCAGAGGTTCCCACTCTTAACATGCAGCTCCCAGAAAATCTCTTCTGCCTAAAGGCCTTTCCTAAAGAACTCCATTTTTGACCGATATCATCACATTGTTTAATTCATTTGATATACAGAGACAGTTAGTGAAATATGCATGCTATATTATATTAAAGAGAAATGTAACCTTCAATTGGTATCTGATGTGCACTTTGCAATAACTGCTATTAGTTGTCTATAAAACTCCTAGACATCATTTGATTTTATTACCATTATATTATTTTACTTGGGAACATATAGAAGGAGTGGTGATTGCAGGTCTTCAAGTGCTTACTGGGAAATATTTAACACAGAATGTTTTATTTATTAGCATAAAGAGACACAATGGATTGTTGGTGATTAAAGTGATGATACTGCTGCTATACTTGTCAAAAATATAGACCTAATTCAATAGAAAGGCGACAGTCAGTCTCCATGTTGATCTATGCTGAAGCAAACTGCCTCTGAAAGCAGTACAAAGCCTGAATTGGCCTCTTAATTTTATGCTCTAGGGCATAGTATAAAAAAGGGAATTCTTTCTAAGTGCCTGTAATTGCATGTTACCAGAACCTAAAATATAAGCCAAATTTTTGAAATTATAAGTGTTGAGCTTTCCATTTCAATTCCTTCCCCTCCTGCAAATAAATAAATAAAAAAAATCACCAAAACAAGAGAGAGCTTTAAAATGCCTCGCTATCCCACATCATTAATAAAATATACAGCATACTTAGCCTTTAATTGCAAATGTACATTTTGAAAGAAAATACTTTTTTAAAAAATAAATTGTTTTCCTTCTCCGTCCAGCGCCGGAGCCGGGGCCTCGCTCGCCCCAGCTGGACATGCCGCCTCCATTTTGAAGCAGCGTGTTTCAGCCAGCAACCGTCTCCTGCGGCTGTAGGGCTGCTCGTGCGGGCTGGGATATCGTTTCCCTCACTTAGATGGGTAAGGCTTGGAATTAGCTAAGTGGTGGAGGTCAGGTGGGCCTTGCTAAGCCCCAGGTATCAACAGGAGGGAGGAAGCCCAGCAGCTCCCAGCTGGGTTTGGGCTCTGCCCGGCCGCGATGCTGATGCTCCGGCTGGCTCCCAGAGGCTGAGCCAGCCCGGTGACGCCAGTGAGGTTTGTCAGCAAGTCCAAACCGTTCAGGTGGAGGAGCTTTGCAGTGGGAGCTCCAAGTGGGACGGGCTTGTGTCCTTCCTTTGCCCTGTACTAAAATGGGATGCGCTTTGCACAGACACACTGCAGCATCTGCCTTGAAAAAAGTCAAATATATCCCCCCTGCCACCCCCTTGCATGAGTCTGTGTTTACAACTTCACTCCTCTGAGCAGACAGCAGGAAAAAAAATAAGATTAACCATTTTGTACACTTGATGGCTTCATTGGACAGGCAATAAATCAATACAATTGAATTGGAGAAGATAGTGTTCAAATGCTATTATCCGTCTCTCTGTTATTGAGCTGGGATCCTCGGACTGACTTACAGAGATCCCTCCACCTCCAGGATTCCCTTCCCCAGGAAACCTGCGGGATTCGACCTGCTCCGGGGCTCACCCAAGCCCACTGGGCCATCCTGCACTTTCCTGTGGATTTCATCCTTTTGGGGTCTGCTGCCCAGCACCCCGTCTGGGTTTGCCGTTACATGGTTAGGCTGTTCGAGCAGGAAATCATCTTAAATGCTAACGCTGGTGAAAGATGCTGTGCTCATAATGACAGAGGTGAAATCTGTTGGCAGAGCTGAGGGTGGCAGCGCCGTGGGCCCCAGGGGAGTGTTTCCAGGGCTGGAAGCAGGGGCTTTAGAGATCTAATCTGCTCCTCCATGTATTTACTTTTGCCTTCTAGCTGCAAGATTGCCGGCAAGGTCCAGCTGCCACGCGTGGTCCCTGCAGCCATGGGCATGCACCTATTCGGAGCTGCTTGGACAGCACAGGGATTTTACCCAAAGGAATTTCCTGGTGCTTCCTGCCTGGTTTGGGGGCCTTTATTTCTGCAGCTGTCCAGGAAAGATGATGGCACTGTGAAGTTTGTTTTTTGCAGAAAAAGAAGAGTTGTCGTAACAGCTTAGGATACCCAAAAGGCCAGATGTAATGTCAATTAAATGGGTCTGACTCCAGCGAAGTTGCTGCTAAGTTATACCTTCATAAATGAAAGCTAAATCAAGCCCAAACTTAAACACTGCAAGGAGTGATGCTGATGTCAAGACTTAAAAAATGTTTTGTTAGCGAAATACTCTGTTTCTCTAATAGAGGTTTCAGTATTTTAAAGCCACTCTTACGTGGTGGCATAAAGGTTACAAATTCTTTGTTTACAGGTGAAATCCCCACTCCTGCTCTCCTAGATCTTTTTCCCAGCCCCAATAATTTGATAGAGTTTACCTTCAACATATGTAATTTCAGAGTGCCATCTGCTGTACAGATATCTCCAGTGCATCGCCCTCGCTCGGGCCTCTTCCCTCTGACAACCCCACTGGCTTGGGACACTTTGCATTTATTTATCCCCTCTGACAACCCCACTGGCTCGGGACACTTTGCATTTATTTATCCCCTCTGACAACCCCACTGGCTCGGAACGCTTTGCGTTTATTTATCCCTGTTGCTTCATGTTTCCTAGGAGGGGGCGGCAGACCCAGACGCGGGTCCCCATCCTGTGAACGCAGCTTAGCTGGCGTACCCTGGGAGCTCCCAGACTTTGCATCAGCTATAAGGAAGGGTTCTGCCTATCTGAGAGCAAAGTCAGAGCCCAAAACTGTGGTGAAAAGGGTTTCACGTTGCCACTGATGAGAAAAATACCTGGAGTATGGGGCCTTAGTTGAGTTTGGGAGAAGCCGCTCGTCAGCAGGGATACTCCTCATGAGGTGCCACCGAAGGCGCAGAGCCTCGCTGCACGAACGTGGCTGTAGGACTGATCCCTGCTTTCCAATGTACTAACAAGAAACAAGTGAGCCAAAGTAATCCTTGCTCTATGTCCAGTGGATTTATCGTATCCAGAGGATGATGTTCTTACACTGACTAATAACATTTATGTCAGCTGAGAATCTAATCCCTTCTTGCATTAAGTGGAATAACTTTTTTTTTAAGATCTGTTAGTCCTGGAAATATAAGTCTACAGCAATGCTATTTCTTGTGAAACAAAACCAGTGGAGCCGCTGTGAACCAGAAGCTATGCACCTTTCAGCACTATAGGGAGAGCAGGTGGGTCACGGGATCGTGCTAGGAAGACCAGTGGAGGTAACATGGTTCTGCAGGGACCTTGGATGCTGGCAGCAGGTGACAATAAGGCATGCCAGGTCTAACAAGCAGGTGTCTGAGACCCCCTCAGTTGACCTTTGCTCCCCTATGGCAAACACATACGTTGTGGGTTTGCACCTGATCGCAGCTGCTCCCATTTAGGTTGGGTTTGGTGCAGCTTGTTGGTGGGCACCACGATGACCATGACACAGCAGGCAGGGATGCCACTGTGGACCTCATGGACTTTGTGCAGCTGATCTACATGGTCTCCTTGCTCAGCTCCAGCACAGCCATGTGCCACCGGCTCTGAGGGATGCCTGGGCACACGGGAGGTGTCCCTGCCATGTGCCAGGTGTGTTTGCTAGACAGGAACATACAAGAGTGATGAATGATCCTGTGAGCAAGTGCAACACATGGACAGCATGCAGGGGACGTTAACTTTGGGAGTGCCAAGCTCTAATTGATCTGTCAACAGCTAGCTATTAACGGTGTTCCTGGGACAGACCTTCCTACCTTGAAACTCCACTGGCGAAGAAGCTGGAGGGATTCTGGGCTCTTGCTGAGGTGACAGAAAAGGCAGATGATAACTAAAGTGACTGACAAATGCTGCTTTGTAATTAAATATTAAAAGACACCACAATGAAGGCAAATGAAATTGATGGGGCCAACCTGGCAGCAGCAGGAAGCTGCCGAGATGTGTGTAGTACATCTGGTTGTGTCAGACCAGTTAACAGTTTTACTTAACGAAACAAAGCAAAGATCTTGGCAAAGAGCTCCAGAGCTACTTGTTAGAGATTTGCAAATAGGGAGCAAAGCCTGAAAAGCACAGTACAAGACAGATGGGCACTCTTATTTTGAGGTTGCAGTCAGCCTCAGGCTTCCAAATTTTAGATGAAATTGAAGAAGTATTGAAAAATCATCTCTTTTTTCTTGAGAAACCTGGAAATCCTCTTTCTTGTAAAGGAAGTTCTACATTCTTTTGAGAACTAACATCCCACAGGACCCCAACCACTGGTAAATGCATCACCTACCTTTAAAAAGTCTGTATCACACAGACATGCACCAGAGCTGCCAGCTGGTATGGGAAATGCAGAGAACTCAAAAGGAGCTTGACATGGTTTTCCTTTGTGTCATCCAGGAGTCAAGGGAGGCAAGTAACTTCGCCATTGTATGCAACTCTGCTCTGGGATTTAGTTTTCCCTACCCCAGGATGAAGCTGTGAGATGAGCATGTGAAGTTTTGTCACCTTCTGTCACCTGCTACAAATTGCCACCAGCAGTAAAACACAGAGACCTCATTTGAGGTAGGTTTCCAGGGTAGGTGGTAGTACAAGCCCCTGCCACAACTGACGTTAACAACTCCGAAGTCCACTGTGGGACTGTCAGAGATGGCTATACCTGGGTGGAAATGGCCAGCCCCAATACCCTAAACCTCTGCGGTTAGACCTGAAAGCCCACTGCAGTGAGTGATCAGCCTCAAAACTGAACTGGATTCTGGATCTGGGTCTTGTAGCCACCGGTGCAGTGTATATTGGGCTGGAGTCAAGCCTGGGTCAAAGGGCTCTTGAGCTGCAGGTCTGCTTGGAACATCTGGCACTGACCCTGGGTTGAGGAGCCTCTCACCTCCTCCCTGTTTGGATCAGATGAAAAGCTCAGCCAGCCAAGTGTCTGGCTGCCAACAGTGACTGGAAGAAATGTATGGGAGCAGATTAAGATTACAGTGATGTTTTCTCCAGAATATCTTCCCAAGCAGTTCAAGGACTTTTTGAGCCAGGGAACGGTGTCTTTTGTCTACACACATAAAGTCCTGGTGTCCCCAGCATCCTGTGGCAGTGACTTCCACAGTTCTGCTATATGTTGGGTGAGGATCTGCCTCCTCTTTTTTTTTGTTTTTTTTTTTTTATTTAATCTGCCACCTACAAGTTTCATTTTATGCCCTCTATTTCTTATATTAGGAGAGACAGCAAACAGTTGTTTCTCATTCTCCATGCTTCTTGTTATTGAATAGCCCTTTATTTTGTCTTTTTTCACAACACGACTATTGCTACCTATACTAGTCAAGATGTGGTTGTACCCTGCACTCATACACTGACCTAATGATATTTTCTGTTTCTCTCCCAGTGTTTCCTAACATTCAATTTGATTTTTTGACCTTTGCAGTGCTTCAGACAGATCACAGAGGTGTGTTACATCTCTAGTCACATTTGTGATCAGAGATGAGACCAGAGCCCACTGTTTCATCTGTAAAATTTTCATAACTGTAGTTTGAAAATATGATAAATGTTCATTTGTTCAGTAAATATATTTGTCCAAAAGCCTCCAGCAGCTTATAAGCATATATATATATATACACATACATATACACACACATATATATGAGCATATAAGGTGAACTGAGAATGTTGTGTGTGCAGGAGCCAGTAAACCACCTGCAGGTATGCTAAAATCCCCACCCTCCTGCCTCAAATGGACAAATACTGTAGAAGAATGAAGCTGGGTTAATTAGCAATGATAATATACAACTGTGGGTTGGCTTCAGGGGTGGTGGGTTGGCCGATGTAGATAAGGTGCAGCTGTGGCTGGTTCTGTTAAGTGGTTGAGAGCCCATAAAGAGAGAGCAGCCGAGGAAGAAGGGAGAAAGCACATGCCCTGGATGAGGTGAGATGATGAGAAGGCAGCAGAGGGGCTGTATGGAGAGTGTGCTGGTATGAGATGGTAAAAGGCCTTGTTGCAGCTTGATAGCTTGGAGAGTGCTGCGACAAAGTACAACCCAGACTGCAGGATGGTTTAATACTATTGCCTAGATTAGATAAATTCAGTAAAGTCCAGGAAAGTAATTGACTTATGGGGGTGGTTTTAAACACTCATCTTGTTCTTTTTTCATGGTTCTGAAGTGGGTTTTTTTTGAGAGACCTTTCCCAGGCTTGTCTCAGCAAGCTTGAGAGCTGTGATCCAGACCCTTGTGTACAACCATGTGGCTCCAGATTCCAAGTCTGAGTGCCCTCTAGCACGATCTGGGAGCATGGATCTGTTTTAGCCTAATGAGCAAATAGAAATGGAAGAGCTCACTACATGTATCTCACATAGTATGGTTTTCATGGCCATGCCTTTGATGCTGGAGGTAGTGCTTGATGCATCAAAATTCCTTACCATGAGCACTCAAAAACTTGGGATCCTTTTGTTTCTTTCCCTCAACCTGCAAGGTGCCTTCGTGAAAAGTCAGGGAACTGAGAGGCTGCAGTAGAGAGGGTTGAGATTTGCATGTTGTCCTGACTGGGTGAAAAAAAAAGGCACAAAATGAAACTGCTGTCAACATAATGTCCTTCTGTCTTTATATCCAGCATGGGGGCCCTGGAGACTGTTGTGGAGGGGGTGAAAAGCAGCAGTGCAGGAGCTGGGATGATAACGAAACATCAGCCTCTCCAGGTTTGTGTGCGGATCCTGCAGATTTTTATTTTTGTGGGTTTTTTGCAGGGCAGGGTGTTGAGGGGAGGAAGAGAAGGGCTACTTGCACACTGGAGATGTGGAGCTGCCTGTCTGCCTGTTGCTTTGTGTTGAGACACCAGAAATAATGTTGGCCGTGCCTTTGACTCTCTCGACAGCTGTATTATCAGCTATGTATGCCAGTGGGACCTTGGGGCCAAAACATGATCTTTGATTCGTGTGCCTGAGCTCCTTTACACAACATGTGAGTGAGGTCAAACATGGAAGAGAACCAAGGGAAGGATAAGGGAGTTTTTTTTCTTTTCCTGGGCAGATTTCTTTGGAATGTGGAAGCTATGGGAGATGTCCAGGAAGGCAGGAAAGATTCTTGCTGAGCCAAACGGGGTCTGGCACGCACAGCTCAGTGACCTTTCTTGGCCTGTGAGTTAATGTGAATCATGCCATCCCAGCTCTGAGGTCTGCGACTGTGGCTGGGTGCCCTCAGCCCCCACCACGAGAGACCTTCTAGTAAGCAACCCTCTAGAAGGGAAGGTGTAGATGGGCACAGACAGGTGAATCTCATCTGGGAGACCCGGACAAAGGTGTGGGATGTGGCAGGTGGGGCAGGCAGGAGGCTGGCGGGGGTCGCTAGGTGGTGCTGTTGATCTCGAAATGAGACCGGACAGCTCGGAAGGGGGAATCTCCTGCGCCGGTACCCAGAGCACCTGCCCAAAATTATGGTTGACTGACAGTTTCTCACTAGTTTCCCAGACATCAAATGGACCTGCACTTCAGGCCCTGGCAGTGCAGCTATAGAGACGAAGGAGTACAGCAAACACAGGAAAATCAGGATCTGGACAAGCATGTGCTGTGCCCCACTCCGTGGCCTTAGCTTTGCCCTTCCCAAAGCCTGCAGGAACCATGGGGCACGGGGCAGAATATATTAAAGCCTGTACTGCAAAAGAAGTAGATGTGAAAAGCGACCACCAGAACAGGCTACTTTTCTGTGGAGTACCATGTACTCTCTCCCATCTCCATGGCATTGGTCATGTGTAGGACATCAGCAGAGCTCATGCACGTTGGCAGTGATGGACAGCATCATTTTGGGATCAAGTTCATTGGGTTTAACAAGCAGAGAAGTGCCTTGGGATGGCATCGGGCATAGTAGCAGTGTACAGCAGCAAAAAGTATGCTGGGGGGAGGCATTGTAGACAAACTCATGAGGTAAGGGCATCTGGCATCACTGGAGCTGAGTAGCTGAGATGGTTGCATGTAATCTGCCTCACCAGCTTTACACATGCATGGCTTATGGAGCTCTTCACTGCCATGGGCCTTCCTGAGACAACTCAGCCCCACCAAGTCCAGACTTCTGCTATTCCTTCTACTGCGAGGTGGTATCACCTTTGGGACCAGCAGGGCACAGATAGATTCAAGGTATGCTGACTTTTAGGACAGTTTTTTTTCAGGGAAAAAAAATCCTGAAAACAGCGCAGGTGGAGAAGCAATCTGTGAGTAAGACACATCCTGGAGTCATGGGTCCATGGGGGGGAAACAGAACCTGGGAGTGCCAATAGGTTTGCATGGCAAGGTTTTGGTAGTGGGGGGCTACAGGGGGGCTGCTGTGAGAAGCTGCCAGAAGCTTCCCCTGTGCCTGATGGAGCCAATGCCACCAGCTCCAAGGCAGACGCGCCGCTGGCCAAGGCCATCAGCGATGGTGGCAGCACTCTGGGATGATGTATTGAAGAAGGGGAACAGCTGCTGCGCAAGAGCAGCCAGAGGAGACGGGTGAGACTGTGTGAGCGCAGCAGCCCTGCAGCCCCCAGGTCAGTGCAGGGGGGCGGGGGGGGCTCCAGGCGCAGAGCAGAGACCCCCTGGCAGCCTGTGGGGAGCCCCCGGCCAGGCAGGCTGTGCCCCCAGCCCATGGAGCTCCATGGGTGAGCAGACCCCATGGCAGGGGGTGCCCGCAGAGGGCTGTGACCCACGGGCAGCGGTGCTGGGGCAGCTCCGGGCAGGGCCTGTGGCCCCTGGGGAGGGGACAGGGCTGGGGACCCCGCGGGGACCCCCCTGGGGCCGGCTGGGCCTGGGGAGCTGCACCCCGTGAGGGCCACACGCTGGGGCCAGGCAGAGAGTGAGGACCCTCCCCTGAGGGGGAAGGAGCAGGGACAGCGGGTGAGGGACTGACCCCAGCCCCATTCCCCCTGCTAGCAGGGACAGCGGGGGAGAAAATCGGGAGTGACCTTGAGCCTGGGAAGAATGAAGGCATGGGGGGAAGGTGTTTTAAGATTTAGTTTTTATTTGCCATTACCCTACTCTAATTTGATTAGTAATAAATTAATTTTCCCCAAGTTGAGTCTGTTTTGCCTCTGACAGTGACCTCTGAGTGATGTCCCCGTCCTTATCCCGACCCACTAGCCTGTTGTGTTCCCTCTGCCCTGCCCAGCTGAGAAGGGGGGCGATGGAGCAGCTTTGGTGGGCACCAGGCATCCAGCCGGGATCAGCCCACCACACTGATGTAAAATGTTGCTGCAAAGCAGTAACTGCACAATATCAGAAGTTGGTAGAGTTCAGTTTGTCTGCTGATCATGTCCTGTTTAAGGACCACAGGCACTCATTTGGTAAGGACTGTCCTGAATATTGGCAAGAGCTGATGAAAATGTTCAGGATGCTATTCCCCTTGAATTGTATTGGGTACGCAGTTTTCCTCTTTAAAGGTATGGCTCTAACACAAGTCCAGCATGAAAGCAGGTAAGTAGAGACAGCTTGTCCCTGCATCAGGTCATCTAACTCAATGGGAGAAGCATCCTTCTTACACCCTGCCTTCTTCTCTCCCTCCCTGAAGTGTGGCTGTGCTAACCCACATAGGTGAACGCCTAATACCCGTGACACTCACAGCCCTGACCTGCTCCGTGACCTGCTGATGTGATACAGGTCACCACAAAAATCCCACTTTTACTGTTTTCTGTTGCAAACACTTGGCTGAGATCCAGACTAGTATCATCCATTTGGGCATGTGTGGAGCCATACCTGACCCTCAGCTGCACGCAAAGAACCCCAGCTGCACAATTCTGATGCCTTTTTGTGAAGGGACCTATAGTCAGGTACATGCTGTATTATTTCTAAATTAGAACTCATTATCCTGTATTCGAGGCTTGATCATTCGTACCATGTGTTTAGCTCCTGTGTCTGTTGGTATGACTTTTAGAGTATTTAAGAAAAAAAGAAAAAAAAGGAAAAAAGACAAATTTCAGGCTATCTCAAGTTTTACTGTCATGACGCTACCACTTGGTGTAATCTACCTGTGTAACTTTGACACCTGAGTGCCTTTCTTGTGGACTTCCTGGCTTGTCTGTCAGTCTTTCCTTTTAGGAACAAACGTCTGAAATCGGGCCCTAACATGAGAAGGATCCTTTGAAAGCCATATGCGAGAATATAGAAGAGATGGAGCAGCACCAGCATGTGCTGTCACAACCACATAGGCCAGGTTGTCAGCCTCCCTTGGCTCCCCTTCCAGCACGCAGCTTTCTCCAGTGCTGGAAGATCTTCTGATGGGAGACCTTCATGCTGTTCTGCATAAATAATGTGTTACAGGCAAAGCTGGAGATGGAACAGACAGTATATTAAAGGATTGATAAAGAACACTTCTGGTAGCCACCCATGGCAGGATCAGCAGTAAAAAGCAGACAGCAGGTAAGAAAGAAGACAATGAGGTAAGGTTGGTCTTCCATCACATCTCCCTGTCCTGAGCTGGCTGCAAACCTACCTGGAAGTTGGAGGGAAATGATAACCTCAAGGACAAGTCTTCCTAAAGCAACCCCGCAGGGCACGCAGCTCTCACCTGTGCGGCATCTCCGTGTTTAGGGCACAGGCTGGCCTGACATGCTGCAGGACAGCTCTGTCCTCACTGCCACCGGGAAGCTGGAACAGTGCGCCACTGCTGCTGGGGTCGCTAATGGTATATTAATGATAATAGCTAGCACCTCCCTCGTGCTGCCCCATCTGATGATTGCAATCTGTGATTATTTCAGGTTAAATTGAAATATGTGAATTTTCAGGTTTGCAAGTGGTGTTTTTGATATCAAGGAAGGGTGTTTCGATGCCATTTAAGATTTTGGCCCCAGGTTCACTGGGGCAGAAATTATTGACTGGTGAAAGGAGAAGCCTGGTGAAGAGGTGATGTGACAGCCATGGGCAACGCAGCTGAAGGTTATGTGATTACGTCAGCGTGTAAATTAAGATTGCATAGGAAATCTTTGTGTCTGTAGATTCTGATTGCTTGACTGCAACTGTGCTGTGCTTTTAACTGTGTTTAAAATGCAATTTCCTAAGTTTTAGTAAGCTTTAACAAAAAGAGAATTCCATTAAGGGAAACTATGTTGACTCCGATTTCTTCCTCAGTTCTCCAGGTACAGTTATTTCTAAACCACTTGTAAGCTTTTTCAGCTATGCTGAGTATTACATAGCATAGAGTTGAGCAGAGTAAAATGATCGATATTGTAATGGACTTCTCATCCTAGTACATGACAGAAATAATAAATGTCATGATATATGACAGCCCTTCTAAAGCCCTATGGAGCCAAACGAGATGCAGTAAGCATATATCTCCTACTTCCTACCCCTGTTTTGCTTCTCTGTGTCTGTCCTTTGTTTCCTCCCACATTTATTTCCTCAGTAATGGAAGACTGTAATTGAATTAAAAGCGACTCTGTACGCATGAGAACATGCTGTGGCTGCACTGCTCCCCTTCGACAGACCTGGGTGGACTTCTGTAACCCTAGTCTGCTTCACCAGCTGCTCAGTGCCACATGGAACAGGTTTTTGGGTGAGTTTTTGACTAGTAGCCATGTACGCCTGTTGGCACTACACCAGGTAAATGTGCGTGCAAACAGCTGCAGCCTCTTTCACTGTTTCCATGTAGTATTCACCTTTCAGCTCCAGTCTGTCATTTAGGTCATGCCAAAACTTAACTTCATTTTAAATTTTGATACTAGTTTCCATTTTCAAGCCAAATCAAAGAAATGTCTTAGCTGCATCTATATGGCTCTTCTTGGCTGAGATGTCTGATCAATTAATGATGCCTTTCTTCTGCCAGTGACACCAGCCACCACACTCAGTGGGTTTTCCTGCCTCTGCCGCTTCACAAATTCCTGTATCTCCTCTATACTGCAGTGCCAACTTGCCACCCTTACAAGTAATTTCTTCTTAAAGATAGTAAGAAATGAACCAAACCAAAGGTTACAAAATTAAATAAATGCTGTTCCTTCTCTGGTTTCCTGGGGAGATTTTAAGTGGAGTAGATGGGAAGGATGGTTTGTGATACTTAAGCAATCACACTGTTCTCTTTTAGAACTTTGACACTCATCAGGGTGCTATTTCTATACATACAAGTGATGCACAGGTTGCAGATTAACAATCTCTACTACAGGATGCAAAGGAAGGAGAAAACAAAAAGATTGCTATTTTTTCTGGTTTTGCTTAAATACTCTTGTCACATGCTACAAGTGTGTTGCCTTATATTTAAGTAGAGAGAAGAGCTAGTACGAAGAGGAAAAAAGAAATAGAAAAAATCCCACTAATTTTAACCCAGACCAGCATTTCCAAATCAGCTGTAATGGGTTAGTTACTGCACCATTGTAGCAAAGGAGTCTGGCAAACTGCAGAGGCAGACTGAGCCCTTGCAGCTGACCCACATGGGTGCTGCGCTGAGCAGGGTGCTGGACCAGGTGGCCTCCAGAGGTGCCTTCCAGCCAAAATTATCCTGTGGCTCTAAAAGAGGGCTCTCGCAGCAGCCCAGATCCCCTGTCCTCACTCCTGCGGTAAGCTGCACTACTATTTATTCCTATACCTTGTTTTCACACACAAGTCAATTTTATTATTATTGTATTTTAGTTAGCCTGCGGCAATCCACTTGAAAATACCTCGGTAGACAATCTGCTTTAATGTTAACAGGCTTGTAGGGGAGTGTATCCTGGTGAACCCATGGCTCAAGTAACCTCGTATTTGGAAAACTAACTGTATCTTGCAAATAGGAAACTTTTCATTCAAAAATAAGATGAATGTATATACTGTGGAACTGTATTTACTGTTTTTCAAAGGGGTGAGCTTTGCGGGAGCGAGAAAGATGAGTGACACATTTTGACAGGTAAGACTATTGCTACCACTACATCAATTCTTTTTTGTTTCAGTTTTTCTCATTTTCAGCAACAGAATTTAACGTTCTTCCTTATGAATATGAATGCAGGCATTGAGTGACACATTTCAAATTAATGGAGTGATAAGAGCAGTAAGAGGCTATATGCTTTTATTTTTGAAGACTGAGTGTTCAGGTAAAAGTAATCTTGAGATTAGCTAATTTACAGCTCCCAAGACACCTGACTCTTACAGACCAGCCGCTGGACACAAGGACAGCCTGGACCAGCAACTGGAAGGTGTCCCCTGCCCAGGGCCAGCGATGGGCTGCCTGTCCTGATGCATACACAAACCTTTCCAAGGCTTGTGGCTCTCACTACAAAAAAAAAAACCCCAAAAACCCAAACCAAACCAAAACCAAAATCTAACTTTTAATTCTGTTGTGACAGATGTGCATCCCCATATGCCAATTCACATGAAGTCATGGCTCCCATCACACATCAGCTGAAAGGGGGGTTCCCGAAACATTGTTGCTCCCTGGTCCTCAGAGGCCAGTTGCGCGGGGAGCAGTGACCCACAACGGCAGCTCACCCGAGCAGGTACGCGAGCCGGAGAAGGGGCTGCTGCTTTTGCTGGTTGGGATTTTTTTAAACCGAAGCTGCCAGGAGCCATCAGCCCGTGGCGCCCACGCAGAGGCAGCGCGTTCCGCTGCCGCAGGGCCCAGCCCGGCTGCCCGGGAGCGCAGTGGCGGCCGCTCCTCGCCCGCCCCGGCTGCCCTGCGACCCAGGCCCGGTTCCCAGCAGGGTCTGAAAGAAGAACGCCGGCCTGCTGCCTCGGCAAGGCCCGGGCCCGCCGGGCGGCAGCGGAGCCCCCGGGGCTGAGGCGGCACCGGCCGGCCCGGGAGACCACGGAGGAGCGAGGCGGGGCATCACCACGCACCGAGCGCGCAGGACGCAGGACCCCCGCCGCCCGCCCAACGACAGCCATTTTACACCGCTGCTTGGCCCCTCCAGGCTGCGGCGGCAAGCGGCCACCTGCCCGGGCGGCACTGGCCGCCCCTTCCCCCTATGCCGCCGGCTAGCCCGCGCGTGTGCGGCGAGAGCACCAGCCACGCACACGCCAACCGCGCAGCCCGCCCCCGCCGCCTCCATTTCATGACGGCGGTAGCCCTCGGCGGGCGTGGCGGCGCATGCGCAGGGGCGTGGCGGCGGGCTGAGGGGGCGTGGCCGCCGCGCGGGTCTCGCGAGAGCGCGCGGGCTATATCTGGGAGGGGGCGGGTACGCCCCTTCCTTTAGTGCGCGTCCGCCCGCAGCGCAGCAGCCACCCATTCAGCGCGCCCGCAGGCCGAGAAGATGGAGGACAGCGCCATGGACATGGAGAGCATGGGCCCCCTGCGCCCCCAGACCTTCCTCTTCGGTAACGGGCCGCCGCTGCCCCAGCACCGCGCTTCTGCCGCGCTCCCGGCCCCCCCCTCCCCCCCCCCCCCCCCCCCGCACCCTGAGGCCTTGCGGCAGGGCGGTGGGCCCCGCGGCGGTGGAGCCCGCGGCACGGCGCCGGCCTGCGCGCCGCGGGGCGGACGGGAGGGGAGCGGAGCGGGGAGGCCCGGCTCGTGAGGGGGCGCGCGGCCTGAGCGGCCGCGCGCGCCCCACACGTGGCGCGGGGCTCGCACGTGGCGGCGGTGCGGCGCGTCCCGGCCCGGCCGCTTTTGTTCTCCCCGCCCGTTCCTAAGGACGCGGCGAGGCCTCAGCCCCGGCCCGACGGCGGCCGCCGAGCACGTGGCGGGCGGCGGGAGCTGGGACACGTGGGGGCGGCGGGGCCGCGCCGTCCTGGCCTAGCGGCAGCCCCAAGGCAGGCCCCCCGCCCGTGCTGCCGGAGTCCCGGGAGGTGGTGTGCCCCCGGGCAGCGCGGAGGCCGCCGCGCGCCTGGATGGCCTTGGAGCGGGCGGGCCGCGCTGGCGGCGGCGTGGCCGGCACTAGGCCGCGGGCTCGCCGGGGATTTTCCCCGCCCCACGTGTTGCCTCGCTCGTGTGCCCGCAGCACCGCTGGGCCGTTTTGTATGCGAGTACAGAGCCTTGAAACAGCAAGTTGTAAAATAATCAGTGGTTAGCGAATACCTGCATCTTGGTAAAACGGTAGTCGAGTAATTAAATGGTCTTTTCACAGGCTGCGAGCTTAAAGCAGATAAGGAGTATCAGTTCAAAGTAGACGATGAAGAAAACGAGCATCAGTTATCTCTGAGAACGGCAAGTATTGTTTGGTTTTTAAGTTTTTCTTTTTTAAGTAGCGTGATGTTTTGAGAAGCGAGATTTTTTTAAGGTGTATGTTTATTTCCTTAAACTTGTTTCTTTAACGGTGTAGGATTTTATGTGAATCTGTTAAAATAATAAACTTCTCTTACTGAGTGGAGCATACAATGTCACTTGAAATATTTGCTGTGTTGAAACAAATAGAGTTTAAGATATTAACTGATGTTTCATTGTTTACAACAAGCAATGCGAGGCAGAGTTTAAAAATTAATGCACAGAAGCTTAACAAATTTTTATTGAAATTAAAGACCAGAATATACACGCTGACATTTGCAATGCAATAGGTCAGATGCTGCAGGAGCACCAAAGGAGGGTAAGATTTATAAGAATCCTACATGGGCATATTCTAGTACACTGTATTATAAACTTTTTTTTATTTTGAAAAGGTGTTCCCAAACATCATTCCAGTGCTTTTTGGTTTTTTCCATAAGTAGCAAATACTAAAACTAAATGGTGCTCTGTGTGTGTGTATGTTTTCATTTATTGTCTTTGGTGTCACTCTCTCTAAGGATGTAACTGGGAAGTGCTGGCTTTCATTCAGATAATTAATCTAACAGATAATTAATCCTCACAGAGCAGGATACTCCTGGAAATCAGGGTTTGTACACTGAGTTCTTAAAAGTGTCCTTAGATCTTCCTGCTGGCACACAAGCAAGGCAAAGTATTTAAAGGCATTTGTTCTGGGCTGAGCATGTTACTTTTTAGTTAGCAGAAGAATATGCCCCAGCTTTACAGGCAAGGAAATGGAAGAGTTGTAGCATCCCGCTACTTTATAGTTTATTACTGTGTTTATTTGAATAAAGAGAGACACCTTAATGAGGCCTGGAAACAAGAGAGTCATAATTGTGTATTACTTCCTGTAGCAGAATTTCTTCCTTCTGGAGACTTGCATAATAATGCTTTCCAAACTTATTCAGTGATACTTACAGCACTTTAATATAGGCATTACAGTTTTATGAATCATGTGTCTTCAGTCCTTGCACATTATGAAAATTACAGGTTGCACTTGACAGTGACTAATTTGTTCTTAATTAGAATTTCTTTTGAGGGAAGACTAGCAGTAAAGTATGTATAGGATGAGTTCGTGCAGGTAGTTCTCATAGCTGAATGTCATGCAGATGAAATGACCCACTGAGGGATACTTGAATTGCAGGGCTTTATCTAAAGATCCTGTTATTGGAAAACTACCTGTAGCATCTCTTCTGATGCTGAGCACTCTTCATGGGGGACAGCAGCAGATTGGTTGCATACTAGTACTTAGTTTTTAGGCTTGTGGGGTAAAAAGTCAATAACTTGTCTTATTTAAGACAAAAGATGATACACAGGAGAAATGGAGGTTAAAATAACATGACAAACTGGAAATACCTTGGCCAAGTGGAGGAGGGAGTTGATGAAAGATAAAGTGTGAAGGTAGCAAGTATCTGGTGACTGGTCTGTGCACCTGATAAAAGACTAGATGTATAAAAGGTTAACTGGCGCATGTCAGTTAAGATACAAATGTGGTGATGGACTTGGGTATGAGGTACAGAAGGAGATGAAAGTGAAAGGGGAGGCAGATTGGTGCATGTTGAGAGGTAGAAAGTGGCATGAGAGCTTCTGCAGATTCCTTATTAAAGATAGCTGAGGGTATAGAGATGGTTCCTGCTTCATTACCTATTTATTACCAGTGTGTGTTCCTTCAGTGTAGAAATTAAGGCACATGAATGGACACTTGCCAGACATATTGTAAGTAAATTGATAGGAAGTGCCATAGTATTGCTTGAGCTGGTGCAAATGACAGGAGTAATGGGGTGGAGGGCATGCACTTAAGTTCTTGTGCTGGTTGGGTAGTCCCACTGCCTGAATGATTCAGTGGTGTTGCTAACCTCTGAGAGGTGAGATCAGAGCAGCAATTTCACTTCTTTAAATTTACAGTAACAAAACTTCTCAGGAGTGGTGAATCCTATAACCCATTTCTCAGCCTTCAGACTGATACATCTGGTCTGCATCATTACAGCCTGCCTAAAACTCAGCTCTTGAAGAATGGAAGCTGAAGTTGTATATCTCTGCCTGAAGTGTTTACACCTACATCTTCTGTGGAAGGTGGAAATCTTTGTTTGTGGGCATTGGGAAAGGAAGCAGAATGCTTTGATCACTGGTCTCAGGAATAATTGTACTCCTTCAAGGGATTCTTGGTTTTCATGTCTCTTGCAAGTAATCCTGACTCAGATGCCAAAGGTTCAGAGAACTGGAATTTCAGGCCTGTCATGTGTCTGTCACTCATTTGCCTCCCTGCAGCTATGATTTTTGAGTCTTCAGAAAGTGCCAGGCTTGTATTCAGTGAAAGAAATCCCAGCACTTGAGTTGTGAAATGCTCTGGGACAGCAGCCCTCAGACCTTGGTGCGTTAATGCAGAAGGCATATGCATAAATGACTGTACTGAATGGGGGAGTTGTTAAGACTTGACTCTTCATTGAATGTCAAATAATCAAAAAGTGTGCAGTGTGACAAGGTGAAGCAACTGGCAGATGAAACATGGCAGGAAGGGGAAGGACGGGCTGTGATTGTGTAGCAGCAGTGGAAGCTGTTTCCCTTGCTCTGTGCATGTGTTTGTAGTTCTTCCCTTGGCCAGCATCAGTGCCGACTGGACTTGGCACTGACTCATTTCAGTGTGGTAATCCAAGGAGCAAAAGGTCTTTTCACTCTCATCAAAACATGCCTTGAGTTGTGCCTTGCAACAGGACGCTGGTGTCATGGGGAAAAGGGATATTGGCTTGGAAGAGGCATGCAGCTCTGTCATTAGCAGTCAGAATTACAGACGTCAGTCTTAAGAGATGCAGGACAGTGAGTGGAGTTTTAAAGACTTCAGAATATTTGTGAAGATTCTCAGAATGTGCACTGTTCTTCACAGGTTACTTTAGGCGCTGGAGCCAAAGATGAATTACATGTTGTAGAAGCAGAAGCATTGGACTATGAAGGCAACCCGATTAAAGTAGTACTGGCATCTCTGAAAATGTCAGTGCAGCCTACGGTAAGTACAGGAACTTGGAAAAATCTCCTGTGAATTGGGTCTCAGATGATAAAGACTAGTTAGAAAAGGCTTTAGTTGACTGAATTTTAGCGAAACTAGCACAGTGGTCTGTTCAGACGAGTGTCAGTTTTGGCATGTATAGTAAATGCAAGCTAAATATGAATACATTTTTTTGTGCCTAGTAGACTTAACTGTAGTCATAGAGATGATAGACTTCTGTTCAAATTATGCATTTTCTTAAGTGGTAGTAATTACGTGTGTCATCTCTACATATATAAATGTGTGCGCTTGCAAGCAGATGCACCTATAGCCTGTGTTACTTTCTTTGAGACTGGGATGAGAAAAATGAAGTTTTTCTGCACATCCCAAGCTCTTAAGACATTCTAAAGATGACTGCTACCCTTTCTTGATTTAAGGGCACCCTTGTCATTCCTGCCATCTGGAATGTAATTTGAATCGGTGTTGCTGATGTTGTACAAGTGGAACTGCACAATGCTGGCGGCAGGTGTGATGGATAATGTTCAAACTGGAATTGCTGCCAAGAGGAGCAGAAAACAAATGTGGATTGGTCTGGCTTTGAAACTTGTGCTTTAATTATGATAAGCAACGAGAGCATAGTAAACCCTGTTGTGGCTTATTGACCTTGACTTGACACTTCTGGAATATTCTGTCAGGTAGAAACTGGGAGTCACTAACTGTAATAGCCTTGGAGTCTACACGTTGCTGCTCTTGGTTTCATTTGAATGGATTGTGTGTTAAGCACACTTTACCTGCAATATTTGAATAAATAACAATGCTTTTTTCCTTAGGTTTCATTAGGTGGCTTTGAGATCACACCACCCGTGGTCTTGAGGTTGAAATGCGGTTCGGGGCCTGTTTACGTTAGTGGTCAACATCTCGTAGGTATGTATTGCTCTGGTTACAAGTCTGATCTTGCTACCTGTCAGCACCAGCAGAACTTGAGTGATTTATCTGGTGTCTCAAGCAGTACTTTGTCTAATAAAGACCCTGTGATTGTTTTAATTCACTGTCCTCAGAGGCATGAGGTAACTAGTGGGACAAAGGACTTCAGAGAAATTCTTGTATTCCTTTTCTTGGCTCTTGTCTTGTATAGATAAGGGGCATGTTTGTCAGCACTGCAATTTGAGCAGAGGTGTTGGAATTAGATTATCTTTAAGGTCCCTTCCAAACGAGTCTATGATTCTGTGAATGTAGAATTGTCTTTGAAACTGATCTTCATCTCTTTAGAAGTTCTGTTAAAATGTGTCTTCTTAGAAATAAAGTAAACTTTATTCTTGACTTTCTGTGGCTTCTTTCTGTGAGGACCACTACAGGCAGCATATGGATGATTATTCACCCATTTTGGGTTTCACTGTAGTGCCTGCATACACTCATCCAGAAAAAGTTTCTGGTCTCAGTGGTTAGATTGATGGTAAGAAGCTTCCTCCTATCCATCCAGCACCTCAGTGAGACCATGCCTGTTTAGTTGTGGGTGATACTCTTCCGTTTGTTTCTTACTAGCAGTCTTGCTTTAACTGTTGAATGAGGTGGGTTTTTTTTACACGTTGCCATCATTTTGTCAGCATTAGAGGAAGAACCAGAATCAGATGATGAGGAAGATGATGCAAAAATTGTGAACACTTCCACAAAGAGACCAGCAAGTGGGGGAGGAGCTAAAACACCACAGGTATATATACTTCTAATCAGCTTGTCTGCAGAATTTTCTTTTGGTTTGGTGTCACTGCTGCCTCTAGGAGTAAGCAGTTAGATGGCTTGCTGTGACTCACTTAATATGTGGTCTGTTGATTGATATATGTTGGGAAGGATTATTTTGTTCTTGGGTCTTGACAAGTACTAAATTACAGAAGCTTAGTTAAGTACAGATAGTTTCCAAACCTTTGCTGGAGGGGCTAATATGGAGGCAACTTTTATGTGGAAGTTTTGTCCACTGCAGTAACCGAGTGTGCAGATTCTGGTATAAACATCAGCACGTACTGCAAGAACTGAAATGCTGATTAAAGCTCTGTAGTGTAGAGGAAAGGTTCATATGCTCGGAGTATGCTGTAAATTTGTCAATGGCTTTTGAATTGGCAGCTGTAACTTCTTGGGTTTTAGTTAAATTGATGGAAGATAGTCTTGTAATCATTATGCGACATTGTTTTGGATCAAGGTTGCTGTTTATTAGGATGAAACGGTATTGATGTGTAACATACTTGATATTTTTTTTTTTAAAGAAAAAAGCAAAATTGTCAGAAGAGGATGATGAGGATGATGAAGATGATGAGGATGATGAGTATGTATTGATACTGAATTTTGAAATACAGGGTTAACTGTTTCAGAATATGAATTGTGTGACATAACTGGATCTTAATTGAGCAAGCTCCTTTTTTATCTTTGCTACAGATAAAAGCAGAATTATCTCAAGTTTATCTCCACAATGCAACCTAAATTACCATTACTCAAACATGTTATACTGGGTTATAAAACTTCATTAATGTAATTAATTAATTTAATAAATTCAGAATTTCTGTATTAGTAGTAGTGGAAATCTGAAGTTACACGCCTTCAGTATTAAAACAGAAAGGAGTGTGTTTAACTGTTTGAATGGTAGTATTTGGCCAAACACTAAAAGGTGGGTATAAGGTAGACTTGGAAAGGTTACTTGCTTCCTTCATGAATAAAACATTTTATTGGGAAGGAGGTTGGAGGATTAATTCCTAATGTGGGTAAAGCCGTATGAATCTTGAGTTATGAGAAGTGACTAACTTTCTAATTGTAGTGATGAGGATGACTTGGAGGAAGATGAGGAAGAAATGAAAACACCAGTGAAGAAAGTAAGTGGCATAGATAGATATAAACACACTGTGACCCTCTTCACCCATGATTAAACAGCCTGTTCAATGAACTTGAAAGGAAGTGAGCGATAACGCCAGGTGGGCATAGTGTCTGCAGCTAAGTTTATTCGGGCAAAGGGAGCAAGTGCTAATGCCTCTTGCTAACAGGTGTTAATTACCTGTCCTGATTGAGTCATCTTTGAGGATTCTCGTGAAGACCCCTAAAGCAGGAGGGGTGGGGGGAAGCTCTCTTTGCATAAGCTGTAGCTTTTTTAGGTTTGAACTCTGCATTTATGGTAACGCAGAAGCTAATTGAGGTGTTCGCAGTGTTTCGTTTTATAATGGATGATATCAATAAAAGGATGACAGTAATTGGGCAGATAATCCCCGAAACTGAGTTTAAGCACAGCTGTTTGGAATGTGTGAAAGGGATGCTTTTGATTCAGCTTGGTCTGTATAAAGAAATTGTGGTAGGATATCAAAACACTTCAGTGTGTGCATCGAGTCCGTGTTTTATTTACATTGCTGCAGAGGGATGGCTGGGTTCTTCAACAGCATGTATATGCACATGTGCAGTGTTGGGTAGCAAACAATCTCGCTCAAAGGTGCGGGTTATGCTTTGCCATTTCACTTAGTCATGCATGCTGTGAATAAGGTCTTAGTAACCTAACTTTGAATAAAAAAGGGATCTAAATATGTGAGCCCACTGGAGAAGGTGTTCCCTTCAGGCAGCCCAGGGGCTTGAATGTGAAGTTACATCAGCCCGTGAGTGCCATCTGGTGGTAAATGAACGGTAAGACAACTTGGCAACTGCAGAGGTAGAAGGTAGTTTTATTGAACTTGCATTCTTGGGCTTGAATTTATGTGTTTGTATTTGCTGTTTAGAAACAAGTATTTAATGTTTTACTTTGTTATATGCTGCTCTGTCCAAATGGATTTCTATAGGTGATAGTGCACAATAATTTAAGGCCTGGTAAAGACAAGCTGAACTGCAGATTTCCTGCCATCTAATCAGATCTAGTGTGGCTGAACGAAATGGTCTCTTGATTTATATAGGAATGTAAGAATCCACTTCCTCAATGCACATGTGGTATTGCCCATGCACATCCCAGATGGTGTTTCTGTATGAAATGCCAAACAAGAGGTAATGGTTGTGTTACAACAAACCAGGTAGCACTGAATCTTATCTTGGAATTGTAGTGCTGTCTAGAATTAGTCTTCAGGCAAGGTCTGCCCCAAAAGTCTGCATGGTAATATATAAAGATGTAATATGTAAGGAAAATGTAGTGGAGGTCCCACATAGTTGTCTGGCATCATAACAAAACTTTGTTTTGGTTATGTTACGTATTGTGCTACACCAGTAGTTTTTCATTTGAGTTCCTGTAGTCTATATGCTTTTTGCTTAAATAATGGATGCTGATTGTATTGCATGGGCAGTGAAAATGCCTTTTTGAGGTTAAATAGTACGTATTTTTCACTTAAGCTTGTTAAAAATTACTGAAGACTTAACATTTACTGTTTTTTTCATGGCAAATGAACTTAATGCATTCTTTTCAGCCTGTCCGTGAGGCTTCAGGAAAAAATATGCAGAAAGCAAAGCAAAATGGAAAAGACTCTAAGCCGTCCACACCAGCATCTAAATCAAAAGTGAGTGAAGACAAATGAGTAAAACAAATGTTTATTCTAGTGTGGGAGCTAGCTTTCTTGCCCAGTGGTAACTTTAAGTAATGTACTAACCATTAAGTTAGGTTTTTGAATCTTAATACGAAGCATGCTTGGGGATACAGTTCATTGCGTTGTGTTCCCCTGTGAAACTCTTCAGTGATTAAGCTGTGACCACACCAGCTAAGATCACCTTAAAGCATAATCGAATATGGCTGCAGTTGTGGAGTAAATTCTAAATCACTGCATGTTTGGGATATTTTTTGTTTCATTTCTGTTGGGAAAGTGCTGTGTAGGTACCTGCCCAGAAGCATACAATGCTACTAGCTATGCTAACTGTAATAACTCCAAACTTAAATATTGTTCTTACCCTTGTCTCTGAGGAATGTGTTGGAAGCACAGATTAACTTCTGTGACTTTGAAAACTATCTGAAGTATCTGTGATAGCTAGTTCATTTATTCTGTATAAATTCTACAGTAGATTTTTGAACATTCTTGTTTTTAGAAAACTTGATCTTGTATACATTATACATTATAAAGTAGCTTTATTTATGTACAAGTTTCTAATGAAACAAATACTTTTCAGACTCCAGATTCCAAGAAGGATAAATCCCTAACTCCAAAAACACCAAAAGTTCCTCTGTCGTTAGAGGAGATTAAAGCAAAAATGCAAGCGTCCATAGATAAGGTGAGTTTTCAGGAACTTCAGGTTCTCAGATTTTCACACTTAAACCAATCAGAAGAATTGTGTGTTTTTAAGAAGTGGTTACCTGTCACTGATGGCTGTGCTGTTATCAGAATATGGTGATGTTGAAGGTCAGAGAAATGAAAACTTTTGGGGGAGAAAAAGAAGGCTCTGTACTTTCTGCAAAGCAAAAACGCTTTTGTTTTTGTATTCTTCCAGTACTGGTGATTAGTAATTTGGTATTTCTTAGTGAACTGTTTCAAAATAAAATTTGAAAAAAACCCCAACCAAACCAACACAACAGAAAACCAAAACCCGAACCCCACAACAAAGCAACAAACCTTGGATGATATTTATTCTAAAGGTGTCTTAACTAGCACATACATTTTATTTTAGGCAGCCTAGAGTAAAGCAGAGTTCCTCACGTGCTTGGAATAACTTGGTTTTAAAGCAGTATCTGACTCGTAGCCAGATGCTTGTAAAGCTTTATAACTTCCAGAAGGGGGAGATAGGTCCTTGTGATGTATTAATGAATCGATAAAGACCTGAAAGCATTTGCTTTCTGAACTGGGTATCTGGGATTGAGTCTCTCAACAGATGTTTCATCTTTTGAAGGTCACAGGGCAGTCACTTGGTTTCTGGTTGTTAGTAGCTTTGACTACCACTTCATGGCTATGCATACGAGTGTTCTTTTTAGCTGCTGTTTACATATTAAAATGAAATTGCATTTTAATTATAGGCTGGTTAGGTAAAAGTGTAGCAGGTAGTAGCCATACTTTTCCCCCCTTAACCAAGTTTGGAACCGGTGTGGTAGCTATGGGTGCACTTGTATGCACCTGTATGGGAGAATAGATTGTAGTGAGGACCTGACATCTAGACTATAGTAGTTCTGGTTTTACTTCACAAGCTCAGGGGTGTGCTTACAGATCGTTTGTGACTGAACCAGAGTATTTATTGGAAGACTTTGTTTTTGGCTTATGTCAGTGCTCTGAAGAATTCCACGGGTTTTTTGGGTGAGTTGGTTTTTCGTTTGGTCTGAGCTTGTAAACCTCCCCCCTTACAGTGGCAGTTAAGTAATCCAAAGAATTAGGATGTTTTGAGGTGGTTTCATCCCAGGAATGCAAAAGTAAGACAAAAAGTGTTTCAGTATAGAGTGGATGCGGAGTGAGCAATGACAGATTGTGATCGAGATCGAAATACATATCCCTAAATTGTGAACCTGACAGTGATGGATGGTATCATTCTGCTAGGTCAAACTAACCTCTTGGATCTAGTGGATGCTGGGGTGGGTTTTCGCATGACTCAGGAGCTACGATTAGTGTTTTCTGCAGTGTAAGCAGAAGTGGCTGAGCTATTCACAGTAGACAGATGTCCCTATGGAGGGAAGCATGCAGACCAGATAACCGGCAACTTTTCTGTTGAAGCGTGTTTTCACTTGGAAATGCTGTGTCAGCACAAATACGTAGAAGCAATAGCGGGGGGCTTAATTTAATGTTTTCAGAGATGGTGTGAAAGCATATCTTAGGCGAAAGGTTTGTGTGTTGCCATATACAATAGCACTTCTAGCTGACAGCCAGCAAGTTAGCAGCTTTGAAAAACCCTCATTTTATTAAATTTTAAGAGGGAACTGCTGTATTATGTAGCAGGTAGATGTCAGCAAGCCAATAGAAAAGCATCAGTACTTGACAGAATACAAAACTAAAAAATTGTCTGAATCCAAGCGTCTTGCTTGCACTGTTGCAGTTTCAGATCTTCCTAATGTAGCTTTGTTTACTTTGAACGGAAAATTGCTGTCTCTGCAGTGTGCCAAGTAGCAGCTAAGTGTACTATCGCAGTTGGCTAGGTATATTTCAACTGATAAACCTGAAAAATAGGAAAAACACTATTCACTGGGCATGTGAAAGTAAATCAATGTTTCTTAAAATGGTGTGCTGTATTATTTTGCCTGGAGATGGGAAGAGGCATGAAGATAAACCATGTTCATGAATTATTACTGAATTTGCTTTGTACATTTGAGTATGTACATTTCAGAGATGGAAACAAATGTTTCTAGAATGGTTCTTTACATTCTTAGAGCTGATGTTTGAAGGGTAGGTGGGAGATCACTTAAATTTTTTGCTTTACAGAGCTGAAGTCTAAAACCTACCTGTGAAGGATAGTAATGTCTCAAGTTGAGTGCTGTAGTAGGAATCCGTAGATGCGGAATTAGTTCTAGTTTAGTTGGATAGCATATGAACGTTGACTACAGGCAAGGTTATTTGAAGTGATGAATGGTTGCTGTTAGGTTTTCTGAGCATGAACGAAGATGCTTGTACAGGCATTTTAGTGTGTGGGCACTAATCTGTCAGAAATATCTGGGTACTGTAGAAAGCAAAATTGAAAAAATTACTTAAAAGCAGATTGGTTTGGGATGTTGCAAGGTGAGTTCAGTAAAATTCCGTGTGTGTTGCAAGGGATTTAAGCTTCATGAGTTACTTCTTGGAATCATTAAATGACCTGCATACACTAAAGCTTGCTTTTTTTTCAAAATAGGGTTCTTCCCTTCCGAAGCTGGAACCCAAATTTGCCAACTATGTTAAGAATTGCTTCAGGACGGAGGACCAGAAGGTAACTGAATTTATTGGAACTCGATAAAGTCCAAAAACTTTTATAACCTGCCTTAGGGATTCTTTTCCACTTCTTAATCTTTACAAGCCTTGGACTGTTTCAAAGGGTTACAAACCACGAACAATACTTCAAATCAAATAAATGGGAACAGTTTTAGGGGTTTAGTTGGCTAAGATGGGAAAGCTAATATTTTATTACATTTTTCCAGCTTTTATATGGTTGGTAAATTATCTCTTGCTTACTAAACCCACAGAATTTTCCTTTTGGCACCATATTGGCTAAGGAAATGAGCTGTGGTTTTCCTTGCTGCTGAATTTGGCCACCTAGGCCAGTCTGCTGTTCAGCCTTTTGTTGGGGAGGGTGTCTGGGCGGGGGAACTGTTTTGTGATTGAGATTATGGCTTTCTTGCTACGTTTTCTCCCAAAGTCAACTGAACTCTTGTAAGAGGGCAAGCCAAAAGGTGGTGGTATCAGGAAGCAAGTTTCTGAATTAGTTACTACTCAACATATGCTAGGCTAAAATGTGTCTTAGATTTCCCTATCAAAATTCCTGTAGGTAAAAACTTTCTTCCAGTGACAGAATTCCTTACACTTTCCTACTTCCCTCAGTGGTTCAGAGTAAACTTGTCTGATAGACAAATTGATAGGTTCTTGAAAGAATGTTTAAAAGCAGTTAGCCTCAGCTACTGGAGTTGGTCTGACATGAGCCAGGGTAGGCAGAGTTCAGCCAATATTTGCCTAGCTGGTCCACACCCATCCTCTAGCTTACCTTCACTGAATTCTTACTATTGTGACTTACAGGGAATAACAGTCTTCTAGCAGAAGGGTCTGATGTCTTGCTTTGAACTTTATTTTCTCTGAAAGAAATGCATTTTTGTTGTAATTTAACGTCAGTATTTTGTGGAGTAAGTGGAGGTAGTAAACTGGAAATAATTAGAAAAATGGATTTCAATTTCTAACTTTTTGTGTACACTTCCAGGTCATTCAAGCTCTCTGGCAGTGGAGACAGACTCTGTAAGAAAAGAAAACAGTTTAAACAGTTCATTAAAATCTGCAGTCTTATTTCTGTAACCATTATTTGGCTGTCCTTTTTACAAATGCTGAAAGAGCTTTTCCCTACTGTGTCTGATAAATGTCATCCAGATTACCTTGCCAAGAATGTGTTGTCCAAAATGCCTGTTTAGTTTTTAAAGACGGGACTCCACCCTCAGCTTCATTTTAAGTATGTATGGAATGTTTTGATAAGGCATGGTGGTGGTGGTGGTGGTCAGACAAATGGAAATGGTGGGGAGACTAAATGTACGTGGAAAAAAAATAAAATTTAGTATTTTAATAAAGTACTATCGTTTCTTTTTTTTATGGGTTGGGGGTAGTTGGCATACTGAACCCAGAAGATAACAAGGCTTTAAAGTTCTCATAGAAGCTACTGCTAAATACTGTAGCTACTTCTCTTTTACCAAGTACAAATCAGATAGTCTTCTCACCAGTCATCTGCTCAGTAGCTGTAAAGCTCATAGAATTGGAGTTGGTTTTAAAGCTGACAATATAAATGAGACTAAGTGGTAAGCAGGGCTTTATTCTTGTCTGGAAGTGACCACTAATTACATAATTGCCTAAAACAGCCTTTCCTGCATCTCAATTTCTGACCAGCTTCGTTGCTCATTGGTTTATGGTTTCCCTCTAACAACTGAGTTTGTAGGGCTTGTGACTCTGCTTGTAAAATGTAATACTTTTGATTTGGGAATTGCTGGCTGTGGTGTTCCTCTCAGGGGCTGCAGTCTCTGAGGTTGTCTCATGTAAATGGCTCCTGTGAGGGTTTTGTGGAGAAGAGAATTAGCTTGAATGCTGTAGGGTGTGCCTAGAGAGCTCACTGAGGGAGATCAGTGCCAGTGGAGAAATTCCTGGGAATGATGAGGAACTAATCTCCAGCAAATCCCAAAAGCTCAGATGGGCAGGTGGTCCTGTCTCGGTTCCTTCAGTCTTTCTTGATTATTGCCTACCAATGATGCTATGAGGCAGAGTTGAAACAAATATTTGGACCGTTCTTGGTTGTCATAAAAAGTAGAAATGCCAAGGTATAAGGGTTTTTTAAGGTGAAGGGGGGGCGGGGAAAGCATGGATGTCATGGCTGGCACTGAACTCTTCCTCAAGGCTCTTGTTTAAATGCTGTATCACTTCAAATGCTTGAATGCTATGTCTATGTGTAGTAACTGCAGTAATGGTATGAAGATGAAAGAATACTTAAGAAAATATTTAAGCAGTTGTATGGTAACTATTAAACTTTGATTTAATCCTTGCAATGTGTGAGCATTAATGCAACTGACCAGTGTTTTTCACAGCAGAAAAATCGTATTTGAGAACAGAAGGGCATTAAAGCAGGCTTTAGCTGGTTGAGGTTTTTTCCACTTGAAGGACTTGCACACTTGGGTCCTACAGCGGTTACCTTCACAAGACATGGTAAAATCTTCTATTGGGTTGTCCTAATAGGGCGTGGGGGTCTCTTTTTTTTTTTTATCGGGTGTTCTTTTTCCAGGTTGTTCTAGAAGCAGAATGTATAATCTGGTTTGTAAAATTGTCGCTGGAAATATTTTTAAAGTTTGCAGTTACAAAAACCTTAGTTTTCTTTAGTTGAGATTCTGGGCATGGTGGAAATGAATGCAGGCCTCCGGAAGCAAACACTTTTTTTGGAAACGCAAAGCCAAGCAAAGTGCATGGTAGAGAAGTGAAACACTGTGCAAGGCTAGTGTCAAAGATTCATTTAAACTTGAGTATAATTGCAGCATGTGAAATGGCAGAGTATAAGGGTTTAAAATGGTTTCGGTGGGGTTATGTCAACAGATGATGTCATATGCACAAGTGAGAGCAAATTTCCCTGGTGAAATAGACCTAATGGCACAGACAGGCTTATTTAAGCAAAATTGCCCTCAATTTTGGCTGAAACAAGTGAAAATTGTACAGTAATTTCAGTAAGAGGCTATCCAGCCAATAAAATATTCTGAGTGTTAAACTTTTAAGAAAAGCCAGGGTGTTGTCTGTCTATAGGTCACTGACCAAGGCAGATCCGTGGGGAGCAGCCGTGCTCTGCACAAGGGTTGCAGGGGGAAGATGGATCCTGTCTGGGCAGTTCTAAAGGAAAATGTATCCCTGTCCTGTAGCCAAGGTATGATGCCAGTCAAATCTTTGTCGAGCTGCCATTGAGCATCTTCGAGGCATTTGCATCCTGGCATAAAAATAACTGTACTTGGCCCCGGTTAGCTGTTCACTGTTTCCTGCCAGTTGACATTCTTAACCAGCTCTAGCTGTGAGAAGTGGTCAGCGTGAGTATCTGCTGCGTGGTGATCCACCGCATCCCTCCCAGAACAGCGCCTGCCTCTTCCTCTTCCTCCCAGTCACGGCTCCAGAGGCTTCGCTCCTGTTGGGACTGGCCATCCGATGCCACCGTGGGGCTGCTGGGCTCTGCAGCCATATCCTCCAGGATTTTCAGGTGCAGGCTGCCAGTTCTTCCACTATGAACAGAGCCTTAGAGGTTGAATTAAAAAAAACACACCTTAGTTTAAGTTCAGATGCGAAAATACCTGTTGAAGATGCCAAATACCAGATGTGGGTTGCTGAAGTACTGTTCTTGACTGCAGAGTTGAAGCACGCTTTTAGCACGGTGGTAATGGCACGATCGCAGCAAAGAGCAAAGCTGTGATGTTTTGACGGCAATGTTGAGGGTTGTAAGCCGGTGTGATCCTGCTCCTTGAGGATGGCTTGTTTGAGAGCATGGAGGTACATAGTCACGCTTTGGTGCAAATTTGACCTTCCATGGGGAAACTCGTCTTTCCTTTACGGGGTGGTAAAATGCCTCTCAAGGTGGCTGTCCCTTGACCTCTCCTTTTCCCACGAATTTCTCCCCCTGCTGCCCTACCTGTTGGAGGACCCTTCTGTTCGTTGCTTTTTCCATGCATCGCTTCCCCCCATGAGTGTTTCCTTCCTTACAAGGAGAGGGTAGCTGGTGGTGGTCCCCTGCGTGGGACAAGGGGGAGGCCACGCGGCTGTGCAGGACCACGCAGGCCGTGCAGCAGCGCTGTCCTGTGCTGCACGGTGGTGGCTGTGGGTACAGCTGCTCTGTACGGATCTGCTTTGTCTCCAAGTCTGGTGCTTCTGAGCATCTGATTTCAGAGGAGGTGATGAGAAGGATACTGTCCTGCAGTACAAAACCCTTTTCCAGGTTCAGGAGGTCTTGGTCTGTGCCTTATTCCTTAGGGTGGTCAAGAAAAGTGCCTGTGGCCACCTTGGGGCTGTCTCTGGAGTTCTGTTTGGCCCTGTGAATCAAAGTAGGTTGCCAGAATGGTGCCTCAGACCCCAAGCACTGCGCTGAGTATGGGGCTCTGTTATTTTGCCTGTGCTCAGCAATTGTTGCAGCCTTTGGAGAGGAACAACCAGAGCAAGGCTGGCGGGAGGGTGGAAGGGAGTGTGTGTGGGCTGAGGTAATGGAAAACAGGGCCAGGATGGGTGGCGCTTCTGGGCTTCTTGCCACCCAGACAGTCCCTCAGGGGCTAAGTTCATGCTGGAACATGCTCTCTGCCCTCTCCTTCTCTAGTAATCGTACCCAGATACCCCAAGCTATGTCCCATCTTCCAGTGTGCCATTACTGACTAGCAGCCAAACTCCCGGCTTTTCCTTCCCTCGTTCCCTGTGGAACAAGCACATTTCTTATTTCTCTTGCCGTTTTCCCAAAGGGGAATTAAAAGCCTGGATCCTACTTACAAAATGTCATAGAAAAAGCTGCAAATGAATTGGGTGGTTTGGAGCAGGCGTTCGATGGAGCGCCTTCATTCCCTGGCCTTGGCTAATGGGCAGTAGGTCCTGGCAAGCGGCAGCAAGTGCAACTGGTTGTGTTGAGTGAGGTTTGGAGGTTTTTGCGATCTGGTATTTATTAGGAGTTGCTTTGTCTGAGTCCTGGCTCTCCTAATCTGAACGGGGAGAGCTGAGCTTCGTGATGGGGCACAGGAGATGCGGTACAGAACCTCGAGGTGTGTCTGGAAGGGCCTGACTCAGCCTTCCCTTTGCAGACAGCGGGGGGAGTCCCCTGCTTTCTGCTGCTGTTGTTTTTTTATCTGCATTTATGCCTTTGGGAGCAATTCTGTGTGTCATGTTGGATCAGCTCTTCAATGGCTGGCTGTTGGGTAGTGTTAGGCGAGTGGATTTTAAACCATGCCGAATTTGGACCAAATCAATCAAATGTATTAAATGTTAATTAAGATGATATATGCATTCCGTGGAGACCACTGGACTCCTGTAACTGTATGCATGCATGGCTTGTGGTCACTTGTATGGGGCTGACTTTTGCTCTGCCCTTTACTTCAGAAACTTTCTTCTCCCACTTCTATCGGCTCTCTGAACCAAGCCAAAAGAGCCTTTTTAGGAAAAGGATAGGAAAGGAAAAGGAGAAAACGAAAAATGATAAAGGGCAGTGAATCAAAAAAACAAGAAGGTGGCGGCTGAGGATCAAAAGTGAGAATGAGAAAAACAGAGACCCACTGGGATGCTCGGCAGGAGTCCTCTAACAGCACCTGCGGCTTCGGAGGCGGCTGTGCCGGCAGCGATGTGCTGCTGCCCAGAGCCTGGCCCAGGCCAGGGGATGGAAACTGGCATACCTGAGCAGCAGGTGGCAAAAGGAGGGGACAAGGGGATGTGATCAGGCCACTCGGAACACAATTGGTTCATCTTAGACTTAGTGTTTGGTTGATGCTGGTACTAGAAACAGTCTTTTTTATAAACTGAAGGCAATTTTGTCAAAGGGTCCTGCAGTCTTACTCGAGATCCCTTCAGCTAATTGCTGGGGCCCTAAGCCTGCTGAGCCCCATCCAATTCCGTTCACTTACCTGGTATTTAAGAGAAAATAAGTTCCTCTTGAGTGAGGATATAAATTCTCAAAGCTATTTTCAAATTAAGCCTGAGGTTTTTGCATTTTTTTTTTTAAATGTGAAATAATTGCAGGGAGAGTTGAAGGCATATTGTAGCTTGTTGAGGTACTTGGCTTTTCACTGCTGTAACCACCTTTATCCGTGCCTGCTTTGTGTAACTTTTCCCATTAGTCCTTTATTTGTCCCACAGCTTGCAATTGGGATATTTTCCCAAGAGCATCCTCGATGAGAGGTTTCTAGTGACGCAGGTCATGCTATGTTGGGGCAGTATATGTTATCCCAGAGTTGCTTTGAGTGTTGCCTCCCAAAGTACCTGCTGTTGTAGCTGCTGCCTGTATGTAAATGCCACACCTATGTGTGGGTGCTGTGAACCGTGGGCTGCTGCAGCTAATAGAGAATGCCTTCAGTTTAGTAATAAGGCCACCTCTGGCCTTTAGGACATTCTTCCCTGCCCCTTAACTCTTTCCCGTACTTCTAAGTAGAATTTCCTTCAAATTGTCCACATGGAAAAATAGATTTTAAGTAAATGACCCCCCCCCCCCCCCCCCCCCCCGCCCATAGCTAAAGGCAATAATGTATCATGGGATCACCATAATGAAGGGGACCCAACCCTCGTGATCTCCGGAGACCACGGAAGGACTGGGAGATCGGGGGATCTTGGCTTCTTTTTTAGGGTCTCAAACTAGGAGAGGTGGTTCTGCTTGTTCCCTCCAGCTTTATGGTTCTGCATAGTACGTTACAACTCATTCCCACTTCTACATCTTTGCACAGCCTTCTTGCTAACTGGGTCCATCACTGCTCCTCAGGCTTCTCCTCTCTGTTTTCTAATCCTTATCAGTTCCTCCTCCAGTCTTTTCTATCTGTTGCTGCTGCAAGCAGCACTGTCTTTCCATCGTCAGTCTCGTGCTCTCAGTCTCCAGAAAAATCTTTTGAACACAAGTGCAGACATGGTGCTCCTGCATGAATCCATCCACCCTTCTGTGTTGTGTGGCAAAGTGTCACCAAGAGCACAACAGAGACGGGTGCCCTCCTTTCAGTCACGGTGAAGCATGGTGATGAGAAAAGCTCAGCGCTGCCCTGCCGTGTGCCTCCACGTCGATGGAGCCTTCAGCCCTACCTGCCTGCAGGGGTGCGAGGTGCTTGGGCATGCCCCAGCAGAATGGGACTTCCAGAGATTCCTCTTCACTGGCCTGTGACGTTGATTTTTCCAGAAAAAGGCCACATTTGGATATATTTTTGTGTAAACAGCCAAGAAAATGAGCCATCCATCTGCTACATTTTTGGAGTCCTTGCTCTGAAGTGAGATGTAGCCTACAGGTCCTCTTCAAAAGGATTAGTAAAACACACTTTTCTTGGCGTTGTTTTCAGAAAGAGCTGTCCTGTGTCTGTCTCCAGGCCTGCCTAAAGTTGCTCTGAGGTTGCTCCAAGTTGTTTATTGGGTTGTGCCATCACCAAGAACAGTGACATGGGGTATAGAGAGGTCCAGGACATCACCAGTTGTTCAGCACCTGCAGCTGTGTGTGCATCGGCCCTGAGCTGCCCTGGGGTGGCATGTGCCAGCTGTGGGGACACGTGTGGTCGTGCAGCCTCCACGTGAGGTCCTGCCTGTGAGATAGCAGCCGGGGCAGTGCAGGAGCCCACAGCAGTGGCTGGGAAAGGGATCGGTCATCCCAGAGAGAAGGAGGCTCCATAGATGGGGGTTGAGATGGTGACTTGCTGGAGACAGCTTAATTCAGGAGACTTCAGTCAAAGAGGTTTATGTTTAAGAGCTGTCGAGCTGAAAATCTCCAAGTTAAGGAAATACTAAGTTTTGAAGCTTAACAGCTTGTGATTTTTTTTCTTTTTTTTTTTTTTGAAAAACGAAACCATGGAGGAATATAAATCCAAGAAGCCAAGCCCTAGGATTTAATGCACTGCACAGGCTGGAAAGTGGAATTTCCTACTGGTTTGTGTAGGGTTGCTTGCAGAGGTTTTCCTGTACTGCCTCCCTTCAGAATCATTTGAGCAGCTGCCACACGCTTTCAGAGGGGAGCTGGAATGCTCCTGGGTGGTGGGGCCAAGGAAAGCCCATGGGCATCTTCTCTTTGTGGGACAGGCAGGACACCAGAGCAGGGGTGGCCAGGCTGGGGGACGGTGGGGTGGGGGAAAGCACTGGAGGTGGGCTACCCAGGAGAACAGCATATTGAACTGGCCTACGAGTCTCTCCTTTATCTTGAGATGTCTGTCATTTTCAGTGATTTTGTTTTCCTCATTCCTCTGCTGATAAAACACTGAGGTTTGTTTAACAAGTGTGCTGGAGCTTTCGGTGGCATCTGGGGTTTCAGTTCCCAAATCCCATTGAAATCTGGGAGGTGGTGTTTCAGTGGAGAAAAACCTTTGCAAACCCTGAAGTCCTGACTGCTGAATAAGACTTTTTTAGTTTGTTGGGTTTTTTTTCTTACAAAGTAATGACAGACATCACAGAAAGGGTTGTAGCATGCTGGGTTCTCCCTTTGCGTGGGGCTGTGAGACATGCATGTGGTCTAGAGCTGGAAGAGGTGCTTCTCTTGCCCCCGTTCCTAAGAAGTCCAGTGAGGACAGTTGGCTGCAGAAGCCCTTGGGAGCATCCCTGCTCTCTCTGGAGCTGGGACAGCTTGTCTGCAATGCTGGGCTGGCTGGCCGTGGCTTTTGGGGTTTTCAGGCCACCTCCATCCTCCCAGGACTTGGTGCTCTGCCCTGCGCCATCTCCCTCACCTTCCAGTCTACAGAAGGCTGTCCCAGGTGGATGTATTCATGGTACAGAATGATACCCTATTATTTGTATTTCTTATTCATATTATCCCATTATTCTGGTATTTTGTGCTTGCTTATATTTGGCATGCATTATGTGCTTTTTCAGTAATCGTTCTTCAAGGCGAGAGTTCCTGGAGGCCAGAAGAGGCCTCCCCTGGTAATGGCAGGGCAAACTCCAGCAGAGCTGGGACTTCACATCACCCCTCGCACGTATTCTCTCCTTAATGCTGACTAATGGATGTGCTGTCTTCATTCAGGCTCCAGAGACCTTTCACCTCTGTCCAGCTGGGCTGCCCAGCGGCTATGAAATAGCAAATACTTCGTACTAAAAAGATGGGGTCATGCCACACCTGCATCTTAATAGTGCCAGTCTTCAGGCCTCTTGACCTAAACCCTAGCCCACCCAGCTCCTGGTCACCACAGGGGATCGATGCTTCTGTATTTGCAGGATTAATGCCTCTAATTCCCGTTGCCATCCCCACTGGCTGGCATGGCATGGTGCAGTTCATGTGTTCCAGGCTGGTGGCTGATTTGTGGGGCTTATAAAGCACAGCTCAACAGTCACAAGCTAAAAACTCAGTCAGCAGAAGGCACCCAGCACTGCTTCGAGTTCTTTTTTTAGTGCAGTGAAGGAAAACTCTGTTACGCGTGTCCAGAATTAGTGTTTAAAATGCTCGTTGTGGGAATTCAGCATTTCTGCTTTCGCTTTATTTACACCTTTGTTCCCTATTTCGGTTCATTCCCTAGGCCTCCATGTGTTTTCAAAGTCCGGGCAAGCAGCAGAGTGGCTGCAGACACGCACTGGCTCTGTGCTGATCTCCCTGGCTCTTCATCTGTCTCGGAGCTTGGTGAAAACCTGGTGTAAAAGCTGACGACGTATGGTTTGGGTTGCTGTTGTTCTTCTGCGCGTGGTTTGTTTACGTCCAGGGAGAAACTTCAGCATGCTAAAACCTAAATTCCATCTGTGGTTAGCTGATAAGTGAGCTTTCCCTGTGCCTGTTGGTATGCAGCGAAATCTGGGAGCTTCAGGGGCTGAGCAGCAGCACCCAGCAGCTTCCCAGCCTTGCAGCTGCTGTCTGATGGCCCGCGGTGAAGCAAGGTGCTGGGGACCAGCCACGGCTGCAAAGCACCAAAATTGCTAAACACCACATCCCTGATTGCCCTGCTCTTCTTGTGTTCCAGCTGCGCTGAGCAGGAGGATGGAGCTGCTGCCTGTAGATGTGGGGGAAGCACCGCAGGGTGTGTTAGCCAGGCTAGCGGCTGAAGAGGGCTCTGGAAAGCCACCAAAGCTGTGCACCTCTGCTCCTGGCTGCTGTGACCTGCCCCACGCTAAGCACCCTTCCCATGCAGGTGCTTGTAGGGCTGGCACAGGGGATGCATTTTCATGTAGAAACTGTGGCTTTGCTTGTTAACCTTTTGCATGGCCTTACCCTCTCTTCTCTGTTGGCCCTGCTGGCACCTCGCACACTGACGACTTGCAAATTGCTTTGCAGAATTTTCATGCAACTTTTATTTTTATCTCTCTCTCTTTTCTTCCAGTGCTTTGAATCAGGGCTTTAGCCTGGTACTTTGTGGCTGGCGGAATCGGAGTCCTGTTTGCTCCTCACCATGTTTCTTTCACGAGGTTGTGGCTGAATATTGTGGTGCAAAAGCTGAAGTCCTGTCCTCCCGGGTACCAGTTCAGGGTTGTTTTGAGGTGGCAGTTCTGCCAAGTGGCAGTAACTGCAAAGCATCCGCATCCCCTCCCTCCCTGCCTGTCCAGGCCATGTGGCAGAAGTGTTTCTAAAATCTCTTCTTACCTTGGGATAAAGTTGCCTTTTTGTGCGTAAACTGGATAAAGAGAGAATACGTGCCACAGCCCTTCTAAAAGTTGCTTTTCCTTTTACTGAAGGTTTAAAATGTAGAAATCCTCTTCAAGCTGCTTTTCAGGAAGAAGTGCTTATTGAAACAGCCCGAGGCTGGGGATGCAGAAGATGCCAGGAGCAAGCAGCACACAGGTTTGTTCGCCAGCGGCAGTGCTGCGATGCAGAGCTGAACTTGGTCTTTGCAAAACGTCAGCCTGGTTTTTTTCTTTCTCCTTTACATCTTGGATGTAAAGGAGAAAGGGCTCCAGTGGCACAGTATGCCAGGTGCAGCGGGGCCGGATCCTGTGCTGGCATGTGCTGCCGGCTTCTCATTCACATTCCAAAGGAGTGTCCAGTGGGTGGGCAGGCTTCCCACTCAAGCGTGCTGCTAAGTCCTTGGCCCCATTGAATGGGTTTCATGCTCTGTGAAATGTCTGCTCCTTGGGTGATATGGACCACTGGAGCAGGGCAAGGGAAACGCATTTCACTGGGGGCACCTTCACAGCCCTGCAAGTGAAAGGTCATGCTGCTCAGACTTTGATTTGAGCTGCTGAAGAGCAGTCACTAATCCAATAAGCCACCGAGGCACTGTAGGACATAGTCTTAATTCAGGCATTTGCATGGGTGAGTGAAAGGCAGTAACCCTGGGAGATCTCGGGGAGCGCCCCACAGCGCAGGGACCCTACCTGGCCCGCATCTTGCTTGATGTAGTGCTGTGAGCATCAGGCTCTTAGGAACACCAGCCTTGGCACCCTGAGTATGCCCTGTGAAAAATAAACAGCTTAAAATAAAGGTGTTCATTTTCCAGTGGGCACTGGCTGTGCTGGCTGCGTTTGTGTGGGGAATTGGATCAAATCGCAACCTTCAGCAGTGGAGCAATAGGCGTGGGTGCAGAGCTCTTAATATAGTATATATACATACACACATATTGTAACAATGTGTAGCTAAGTGATACTTTTATTTTTCCACAGATACACGTGAGCGGCCTCATCTGTTTTCTGTGTTCAGCTGTGTTCTTCGAGGCTGGTAGTCTGAGATCCACTTGATAATGCTATTATTCTTCAGGTACCTATTGGGATTTTAAAGATTAAAGGGCTTTGTCAGACTACTGATGCACAAAACATGGACCTAGTTTAAATAAAGAACTCGTGTGTGATTGCAAATGAAATGTTTTCATAATTGAAAAGAGAAAACCCAAGTGTCCTCTTTAAAGCACCCCCCAGGTGTTGCCCTGACAGTTCCCACTCCTTGAGGTGTCTGGGTGCCTTTTGCTTTGTATGGATCCGGTCCCTTTGGCAGCTGAAGCTCCAGCTGGGATGCAGTGGTGGGAGACGGCTGTGCTGCTGGCACACTGTGTGTCAGCTGGGCCAGCATCACCTGTGACAGGTTTTTCCATGTGTAGCTTGTAGCTCTGCTGTAGCTGCTCTGTTTCCATGCTCTTGGGGGAATTGAAATTATAAATATTAGCTGCTTCACAAATGACTTTTCTAGCCATGCTGCTTCTATCTGGGCACACCAGCCCTGGGCTGGCTTGGGTGTTGGGCAACACCATCAGTCACTGTCTATGGAGGATTTTCTCATTGGCAGGTGATGGGGCTGTCATGCTGCAAAGCCCCAAAGTGGTGGGATGGGTGCTCGTGGCCACCGTAGGGACTTCCATCCCTTCCCCAGTGCATCACCAATGGCTTTTCCATGTCAAACTGGTCTTATGAAGGCATGCAGTAGAAAAGCATGAACTTTCCTTTGGATACTGTGTAAGCCATCATCCTACTTAAAGACCCTGAGGTCCTCAAGGCCAACCCACACATTGGTAATGTAAAGCAGCTGATGCACTTGGTGTGTGGAAGGCTCTGCTCCTGCGGGAGAGGGGGCAGGTCATGTGTGGGATGCTTTGGATTTGAAAACCTCACCCAGAAGTCCTGACTTCCATATTCTGGTTGCTGAGTGTTTTCCACTCTTGTCGAAGGAGGAAAATGCAATGCTTTAAACTGGCACAGAATGTCAGTGGTATGAAAGGCTCAGCTCTGAGGGTTGGCAGGATGAACCTAATGCCTCCTGGTAACAGTGCAGCACCCTGGCATTGTCACGGTAAGGGTGGGGACTGAGTTCCAGGTACCCATTTTCTGCGTGGACCCTGCTTCCTCAAGGGTGATTCTGGGGTTGGGAAGAGAGAAATGTGACATGGGCTCTTGGTGGAGCTGCAGAAATCTGGTTTCAGCTGAGGATGACATCCTTGGTCTGGTGCAGTCTGTGGTGCACCAGCCATCAGTGGGAGTCTTGGTGGCCTTTTCTGGAGCTCCGCTGAGTAGAGGGACCATGCAGGCTTCCCACAGCCGCCCTCTGCTATCTTCCCCCTTGGATTTAGGGCAGATTGATTTTACAGCCTTGCATTTGCACCTAGAAGAGCTAAAGGGAAAAAATTACCTAAGGGAGGGCCAAAGAAACCCACTGGGGCCAGACTCCTGCCCCAGGACTGTCTCTGAGACAGTTCCAATTAATTCTCTGATTGCTTTGAGTTTTGGTGGTCAGGACAGTCGAGAAGGAGCAATCAAAGCTCATGCTTGCAGGTGACCACAATCAGGTGTTAGAGACGAATTATTGCCTTCTGGCTCTGCCTAGCTGCTGTGTGTGCTGGGCAGGGTCTCCTTGGGCAGCAGGCGCTGGGGATTAGCGAGGTGATGGGCTGATGCTCATGGAAACACTGGGCTTGATCCCATGCCGTGGGGTGCCTTGCTCTTGGGTGACTGAGCAGCACCTGACGGCACAAGGCAGCATAGGCTGGGTTCCTCCCCACCCAAACTGCTTTGAGGAAAAGACTCTTTGATGATGATTAGGAATATATTAAATATTTTCACATCTAAGCTAAATGCTCTCATCCTGCGAATTGCCAGATTCTGTTTGTACTGTTTCTGCATGGGGTACCCTGGGGAGCTCAACCTGTGGGTCTTGGGAGGGTGGCTCTGATGATCTTGGCCATCCTTGGAAACAGCCTCCAGCTGTGGCGAGGTGCCATGGGACCACAGGGACAGGGATGTGTGCTGCCACTGGTGTTGGTGGTGTTAGTAATTGGTAGCAGTTTGGGTTGTGGGGCTTTTTTGTTTTTGTTTTTTTTTTTTTTTTTACATCTGGATCCCTAAGAGCAGAAGTGGGAAGTCCATTGCATATGTCCCATATGCATGCTGGCGCTGGGGGGTTTCTAAGAATTTGCTTTATCACTGTTTTCAAATGGTAACGTATTCTGTGCCTCTTGGGCCTGAAACTGTCGGCTGAAAACCAGTGTGATTTGTGTCTGAGCTGTCCCCAGCAAGGAACTCCAGGGACGGAGGATGCTGCCTGGTTTGTGGCTGAGAACAGGGGGGATGAGCACTCTGGTCCCCCAGATGTGGGAGCAGCAGGGCCCAACGTGCCGTGCCGGCATGCGCTGGTACTCGAGTGGAGAGTTTGGAAAGCTCCGAGTTATGAGCTATGGTTATGTTCTCACTTAATAAGGTGTTAACTGACATTAGGCTCTCTTTGGAGTTAGGCTGTACGTGGAGGTTAACGGTTCCTGGCATTTTGTCTGCTATAAACGAGCTTGCAGAGACCGGGAAAGAGTTACCGCACGCTCTCAGCGTGCGAATTTTTTTTTCTTTAGCTAAAAAAAAAACCCACCCCACCACCAAACCGCAGCAACCCGAGGAGGGGGAAGCCGTTCGGTGCCCCCCGGGCTGCGGGAGCCGGCCGGCGGTGCGGGGCGCGGCGCGGCCGCTGGAGGGCAGGCGAAGCGTGCCGGAGCGCCGGGCAGCCCCGCCGGGCACCGCCGCGGCACCGGGCCGGGCTCATGGCCCCGGCGGGCGCGGCTCGTCCCGGCCCCGGCGGCGGGTGCCCGGTACTCGGGGGGCCGCGCCGGGGCCCCGCTGCCGCCCGCCCGGGGCTCGCCGGGGCCGGGACGCGCCCGGAGGTAAGAGAGCGCCGGGCCCCGCCGCCCCCCGGAGCCCAGCGCGGTGCGGGACCGGCCGCGGCTCACGCGTGTCAGGGCGCGGGGGGACCCCTTCGTGTTTCGGGCGAGCCGTGGAGGGGACTGGAGCGGCGCGGCCTCGCTCCCCCCCCCCCCCCTTTTTTTTTTAATACATTATTTTCCTAAAAAAAAATACTTTCCGCGCCGCCCCTGCCCTCCTGGGCGCGCCGCGCAGGCGGTGCGCTATCCGCGCAGGCGGTGCGCCACCCGCGCAGGCGGTGCCAGCCCCGCGGGGCCGCCCGGGCGCGCCCCGGGTCCCGCCTCCCGCCCGCGCCCCGCGCAGCGCCATGCCACCGCGCCGAGCGGAGCGCAGAGGGGCGCGGAGCGGGGCGCGGCGGCGCTGTGCGGGCGCGGGGCCGCGGAGAGGCTCTCTCCGCCTGGCAGGGCCGGCCCGGGGGGCGGCGGGGGGGCACTGGCTGATGATCGGAAGTTACTGACAATAAGCACCTTCATCCCCCCAAAGGCGGAGAGAGAGAGAGGGAGAGGAGGAGGAGGAGGAGAGACAGGGGGAGAGGAGAGCTGATGCCTAAGCGAGTCACTCGGAGGAGGCAAAGCGGGCGGTACCACAACTTCTCGGCGGCGCGGAGCGGCGCGGAACGGCGCGGAGCGGAGCGGAGCTCGCCGGCCGGATCGCTCCCATGTCAGGGCGGCGGTGGGGGACTGCACTCCGCTAGCGTGAAGCCACTGACCTGCCCCCTCTCCTCGCCCAGCGATGTATTCACTGCTCTCAGCCTGCACTTGCCTGTAAGGATTATGGCATCTTTTTAAATATTTTTTAAAAAATTTTTTGGTTTGTTTTATTTTTTTTAAACTTTCATTTTGGAGGCTCCGGTTGCATTTTCCTTGCAATCAGGTGGTAATCGGGACCCGAGCCTTTTCATAAGCAGAGCATCGCTCTGTGTCCTTTAAAAAAATCGCAAACAAAAACAAAGCAAAAAAAAAAAAAATCAACTTTAACCATTTTACCGCATCATTTGATCTTTTGTTGCTTTTTTTTTTTTTCTCCTCTCCAGATGTTTACATTTCCTGCTGCTGTGCTTTCAGGTACAGGTACGTGTCCTTTCTGTCCTCTTTCGCTTTTGGTTGTAAAACAGAAACAAAGGCGGCGTGCTGACCTCGCAGTGCCAGGCACTTTTGGCTGGGGCTTTCACTTTTTTTCCCCTTTAGTTTTTATAGACGTATTAAACCGCTCCCCGCGCCAGATGCCGGAGTGTCACTTGCCCTGGCAGGGGGCTGCCCCTCTCGCTGGGTGCCCGCTGCGGGCGCGGGGTGCCCCGGTGCGGGTGCCGGTAGCCTGCCCTAGCGGGATCCTCTGGAGTGCATTAGCCTGGCTAATGATGTGAGAGGGAGTGCTGGACTCTCCTTGCACAACGTTGATTGATGCACTTGCCTTGGAAAAGCAGGCGCTCTTCTGCTCGCCCTCTTTTCCTTTTCTTCTATTTTTTTCCCCCTTTTTTTATTTCCTCCCCCCTCTCCTAGAGAACTTACTCCCAAAAACTGATACTTTGAAAAACACGCGTTTCCCTAGCCAGGAGAAGGAGGCTGTGTGCTCCCTCCCCATTATTCAGTAGAAAGCCATCCAAGTCAGATCCTGCCTTTGATCCTGCCTCGGCAGGAATGGAGCCGTTGGAGGAACACCCTGAGCGCCGAGGCTCCGCAGCCCAGGCGCCTGCGGGACAGGGACGGCGGCTGGGGGTGCCAGGGCAGCCGCTGCCCCCCAACAGCCCCAGGGCCACGCAGCTCCCTGGGATGGGGATTTGAGCTGGGCATCCCGGAGCAGACCCACCTGCGGGACCAGGCAGAGCAGGTGCCGCTGTCCCAGTGGCTCCAGCCCACCGTCCCGCAGGGCCGGGGGACACTCGTGCCACCCCTCGGCCCCGTGCGGTGCTTTGGCCGGGATTGCACCTGCTCACCCCGACACCCGACGGCAGCGAGGGATGGTCCCGCATGAGCACAGCTGCGACCTTGGAGGGGGCTCCATCCCTCCGGCCAAATGAAAACCCAAACCAGCCCCATCCTCTGCTCCCCAACCCCTCAAAAAAATCCCCGGTCACATTCTTTTTCTCATCCCCTCTGAAAACTGCAGCTCGAACCTAACACCAGCAGAGCCTCCCCTCGGCGGCGCAGCCTCCTCGGCAGGAGAGGATCCACAGCTGTAAATTACCCTGCGGTTGGAAGGCGTTTGCTGTATTTCTCCGGTGCGTTTTTTTTTTTTTTGTTTTTTTTTTTTTTTTCAAGCCCAAGGAATAACAGGCTGCGCAGGGCTCGCAGCGACGGCACCCTTTGCAGCGGGGAGATATTTTTTTGTGCTTGTGCGGTAACTGAAGTTAATCAGCCTTCCAGCCCCCTCCCTCTCCCCCTCCCTTTGGTGCTTTTAGTGAATCAGAAAAAGTTTGGCTGGCTGCCTGGAAAGCACTTGCTAAAATCTGATCTCTTACTTCAGCAGCCTTAAAACTTGGGAAGTTATTGGCATTTATACAGTTGGAGCTCGCAGGCTTCCAAAGCAATAAAATAATAAAAAAAAAAAAAAAAAAAAAAAGGTGGTGGTGGGGGAAGCTCTGCGCTCTGGTGCTATTAGAACCATACTTGCTCCATTTCGTGCTGATTTTGCAGCCTTGTGCGGGATTTGAGGCGGGGATTCGCTGTGGCTGGGCGCCGCGGAGGTGTCCTGGGCCGTGGCTGGAGGGGCGGTGGGTCTCGCTGGGTGTCACACCGAGAGGCGAGCTCTTTCGGCAATTAGCGTTGGGAGCCAAAACATTAGATTAGTCATACTCAAGGGCCTTCGAGTGAGTGTTTACAGTATTAATGGTAGATGAAAAGATGTGAATGCTGTAAGTTTTTATTGCCCATTTTGTTACACTTTCTTTCTGGATTTATTCACGGGATTACATGTTTTGAGCCTGAATGGGAGCGAGGGATTATAGGATTTCTTTTATAATGATCAATTTGGGTAGGAGTTAGCCTTTGGTGAACTGGAGTAAATTAATGCATCACTTAGGTTTAATATTTATTTAGGCTAAAGGAAGTTGTTTAGTTTTGCTTAAAGGGCTCTGTGTTGTATTGGAGAGATTTAAGAGTGCCTGAAATGGATTATATTCTAAGGCCGCCTTTCACCCTCCCATGCAAGCCATGATCAGCGGGTCGTCTCACGTGTTAGTCTTAGAATTACGCTCCTCTGCTGCTGGCTGTGACCCTCTGGCTCTGCATGCAAAGGTAGAAATCCCTCCAGCATGTGTTGGGGCTGGAGGGATTCTGGGGCAAAATACCACAGCTTAGGTATTTTGCATCTTCTGTTAGTTAAGCGCGTACAAAGACTGTGGTGTGTGACGTGCAAGCTGCCCGCAGTTAGGTGGCATGTCAGCTCAGCTGCTGGCCCAGAGCTTTCCGCAGCCCCCGAGCCTGCGTCCACAGTGCCGCAGGTGACCCGGTCGGTGTAGCATCGCTTGAGGGTAGGTTGTGGCAGCCCCGCAGGTGCATTTCCCAGCCCAGACCGTGGCAAGCTCGGAGGGAGGGGGGGGGTTACAGCAGGATTTAGTCTCCTGGATGAGTTGGGGTCCTCCAGGGCTTTGCTGTCAGGTGACGTTTCCACCAAGGGACAACAGGGAGTAGCGCATGGTGGGTCAGAGGGGAGCGCTGCTGGAGCACAGGCGATGGGTGCCAGCGGCTGTGAGAGCAGCCCTGTACCTTGCCGGGCTGTGAGGAGGACACCTCGTTCTCCGGTCCCTTCCCCCATGGTAGCGATGTCCCTGTCTTGTTTTCTTCTCTTGCATCTTGGGAAGTTCCTCTGCTGCTTGGCGTTGCTGCAGTCCCAAGGGCAGCAGGGACACTGGATATCCCTGGGGACACTGGAAAGATTAATTTATTTATGCAGGTTGTTCTTAGGGGTACCCTTTCACCACTGGTTATTAAACTCTCCTTCTATTGCTTATCTTTAGCATCCTTTGGTTTAATTCTCTCAGTGCCTTTTCACGTTTCTGGGAGCAATTTGTCCTCCACATGCTTTTTCCCTCCGTATGTCCTGGAGCGGTTTTGTGTTTGGCTCTGGAGTCACTCCCTGCTCTTCGCATGGGTGAGAAACCCCAGGAGCACCTTGTGTGGATGGAGGGGGGCTCCCATGCTGTACCAGCTCTGGCAGCCCCAGTGGCCCTTTAGGACATTGGGGTCAGGGACATGGGACCTCAGGAGCTCAGATGTCCCCCTTTGCCGGGTCAGGTGGGGGCTGGAAGCAGCTTTGGTGCAGGCTGAGCAGTAGGATGCCAGGTTTTGTGTTTGTGAGAGCTTCCAGCTCTTCTGCCCCTGGGCCACCTCCAGTGCGTTGTCGGCTGGAGTATGGGACGATGCCGGCGCGGGCTGCCCTGGCCATGCTGTGGAGCGGAGGCTCGTGCTGCCTCAGCCTCTTCCCTGCCCTGATAAACCTCAGCGTGTTCTCCTACATGAAGTGCATCTGTGTTAGATTAGGAAGAGGTCCCTGATAGGGCCAAATCCTTTGCTTTTATGGCTCTTGTAGGTTAAGATCCAGCTTTGGAATCTGATCCAGAAGCAAACAGGAGGTCAGAGGAGCGCACAAGGCAGCACCGGGCTATTTTCACATCTGCTGGTGTTGTGTAAGAGGAAGGCTGCCGCACACCATGCCAATAGCAACTTATTTCTCCTAAGCTCCTGTGCAGCGACAGACAGTTATTGTTTGGGGCTTTGTAAAGTGAGACACAGAGGAGTGTTGCTTCCACACATTCAGTGAGCCAGATCCTGCGGTCTGGCGGAGCTGTGTGCAGCACATGTCAGAGGCGTGAGCCTGCTGAGCGGCTCCCTCCCCTCTCCCCATCTGCTGCTCCACAGCCGCCTCCCGGGGTGGTCGGCCGCGAGTGCCACCGAATGGCACTGGGGACACTGTTGTGGAGAAGCCAGAGCATGGTCCTTGTCACAGCTTGCCTGGCCAGGGCTTCTGGTCACCCCTTCTACAGGTGTGGAGTGGTACTGGAGCCAAGGGTCCCCGTGCTCTGCCCTCGCCAGTAGTGCTGGTGGTTGGCGCGGAAGGCAGGGTGCTGGACCGCCTGACCCCAGTGGGGTTATTCTCACATCCACCTTCCCCACAGGTGGGCACCCACCTGCTCCCTCCTTCCTTGGGTGGCGTGAGCATCTGTCTTGAGGCTGTGGCCAAGGCTGCGTGTGCTGCCAGGGGTGGAGGCTCTGGGGCTCGGGCACCACTGATTCGCTCTTCAGGCCTGTGCTGTGGGATAGGGCAGGTGCTTCTTTGATGTGGCGGAGTGCTCTGCTGCTGGTGGCAAAGCCTGAGGCTCGGCAGGGGACCAGCACCCTCTGGCTCCCAGGCTGTGAGACCCTGTGCTTGCCATCTCCACCCAGCCCGGGGTGGCACCACCGAGTTCTCAGCACAGCATCCCTGTGCCGGCACCTGCCTCCTGCTCCCTGTGGGTGTCTGGACCCCCTCAGGTGGAGGTAGCCCACCTCCCTGAAAACGTCTGAAGTGAGTTCCACTTTCCAGTCTTGTCTCGCTGTGGTTGCTGCCGCGCTGCAATGCCCACCTGAGCTGGCCCACCCTGTGCTCGTGCGGGGCTGCTAACACATGGGTTGTAGAAGCAACGCTGTGAAGGACAAAATATGGCAGAGGTAGTCTGAGAGAGGCTGGGAAGTTTTCTGTTGATTTTTCTGATCGTAGCCGACTCTTAAATTATTACGCAGTGAGAAGACAAGAGAAACTGCATAAGCAAAGCCTCTTTTAATTAGAGGAGGAGGAGGAACTTGGCAATGTTGATGAAGTGCATGACCCCATCACAGGCTGGAGTTGATGATATGATCCACGGCTTTGGATCTGTGCTGCTGCTGGACTTGTGGCGGTGGATGTGGTGCCTGCTTGGGTGGCTCCGCTAGGCTGCAACCCGCAGAGGAAAGGTTTGGTTCCATATTAAATTGTTTGATCCTGTTTAAAACCTCCTTGCTCTCCAGGAAACAGCCATGCTGCTTGCCACAAGGGATTCTTATTCCCCCCTGCTGACTCATTGCACCAGTCTATGAAGTGCTGTGTCCTGAAGCTGCCCCTCATGCCCTGCTTCTGCCTCCTGCTCTCCAGAGAGCTCAGGCTTGTGGAGGAAGAGGAGGCAAACTGGAGCGGGTGACTGGGCTGGAGCAGGGAAGCCTGGCCCCGCCGAGCAGCAGTGGCCTGGCTCTTGTGCTGGCGCATTCTTTGGTTCTCCCATAGGAGAAACGAGACTGAGATGAGCGGAGGGTGTGTGCAGATGGGGGTCTTGCTCCCATGTGGATGGGGGGTAACACAGCCTGTGACCCCCATGGTGGCCGTCAGCTGCCTGACCTGGGCACGTGCTGCCTTTGCTTCCCACAGTCCCCAGCCCTTCGATGTGCTGGGGCAGGTCTTGTGCCAGGGAACCCCTCACACACATGTTGAGTGGGAAGATTTGCAAGGACAAAGCTGGTTTCCAGGTTCCCCATCCCAGCGAGACAGAAACAGAGTGAACTCCTTGGCATTTTCTGCGTGTGGCAATGTGCAGCACAGCAGGGCTTCTGCTTGGAGGCTTCAATCTGCACACCTGCATGAATTGCACTTTGCTTTTTTGTGGTTCTAGAGACATGCAAGGTGCTTTAGAGAACCAAAGGAGGACCTGGGTGTTGTTGAGGAGAGCATGTAGAAGGGTACAGCAGATGCGGGGTTCAGGCTTCCCCTGTTTGAGATAGCTGGGCACATCGTGGTTGTTCTATGTAATTTCTGTTGCTTTCCGTATTGCACCTGGCACATCCAAGGGTGGATGGAGGTGAGTGATGTTGGGTTTGGAGGAGTGCTGGGGTTTGCAGGAAAGATGCCCGCTCAGACCCTACTTGTTTTCTACCTGAGGAGCAGTTTGGGCATCGATTACCGAGGCGGGAAGGAAAAGAGTGGAACAGGTAAAGGGTGATGCTTCCCAAGGCCAGCGGGTGGATTTGGGACATGGCCATGCAGCTGGTGGTGGGTTCTTTGGCAAAGGGCAGGCAGGGGGGACTGCTGAGGGCTTCCAGGGGCTCAGGTAGGGCGCACAGCGTCAGGGGCGCGCAGGTGGCCACTCAGGATATTGGATTTTGCTGTAAGCGCCAAGCTGTTCAGCTGGGTGAGTGGATATGTCCCTCCGCTGTGGGAGTCTGAGCTCAAAGGAAAGACTCCCCTGGGGCTGAAAATAGTATTTTTGATCTATAAAGCTACTTCCCACATCCTTGGTAGTATTTTTATGGGTCTCTTCCTTTCTGTAGGAGCTGGGAACCCCTGTCACATTCTCTCCTCTCCCCTCTCTGTTCTCACTGAGCGATAGCTGCTTTTGCTTTGATTTTCCCCAGCTACGGACACTTTAGATACCAGTTGTAACAAGTGCAAGTGAAAAATATATTCAGGGAGCAGCATGATTTCAAGAGGAGTGGCTGCCCTTGGTGCCTGGGCAGGGCTATGGATACCTGCTGCCAGGGCTTTTGCCTAGGGTCTCTACAACCTCCTCCGACAGGGCTGGCAGGCGGGAACCCCCAAGATGCTTCCAAAAGAGATGCTCTGCTGCAAAGTGTGACCTCCCAATGCTCTGCTGCTGATACCGGGGGCTTCCACATGGGAATCTGTGGCCCCAACAGGTCTGAACCTTTTTTTTATTTTCCTTCCCTGGCTTTTTGTGTTTTGGTCGCCTGCTGTGCCCTAACAGCAGGTACAACCAGAAATTATGCAGAGCTGTGCATTACGCTGCCTACCTGGTATGTTGCTTCTGTGTCCTGGTACCTCTCCAGATGTCCGTGGAGGATTAGGTATCCAGCGAAGCAGCTGGAGGGAAAGTAAGAAATAAAAACCCCTGAAATAGAAAAGACTGTCTGGCTCTGCCAAAGTATTTTCCTATTGGCATTCAGTAGCCTCGCCATAGCATGAAGAGAAAGAAAGGGGAACAGAGAGAGGAAGGAGGAGGCTTAGTCTGTCATGGTCTGCGTGTTTCCCTTTGTGCGAGCTCCGTGCTGCGCGGGGGGCTGCAGTGGGTGGGAGCCCATGTGCCAATCTTCCCTGCCTGGCCAGGGGCAGGCGGTGGGGTTCGTGCCCCCCGCACCAGGCTCGCCAGCTCACTTCGACATGGGGCAGGGCTCCCGGGCAGGGCTTGGACACCTCCCTGCCCGCACCAACAGCTGGATTTCAAGCTAAACCACAGGGCAGTGTTTTCCACGTAGCAACAGCACACCCTCCCCCAGCACAGCACCCTGCCCTTTGCCAGACGCCGCTGACACCCTGCTCGCTGCACACATTTGCTTCTTCATGAGGTTATCTGCTTTATTCCACTGCAGCCAGTGGAAAAGGGGTCGTGCTGCCAAGAAATCCACAATGGCTTTAACATACTGACCTTTAGGACAAGAGGAAACAGCCTCAAGTTGTGCCAGGGGAGGTTTAGATCTGATATTAGGAAAAATTTCTTCACCAAAAGGTTTATCAAGCCCTGGAACGGGCTGCCCAGGGAAGTGGTTGAGTCACCATCCCTGGAGGTGTTTAAAAGACCTGTAGATGTGGCGCTTAGGGACAGGGTTTAGTGGTGGGCTTGGCAGTGCTGGGTTAACAGTCGGCCTCAATGAGCGTAAAGATCTTTTCCAACCTAAATGATTCTGTGATTCTATGATTCTATGGCCTTAGAATGCAATAACAGCATCTAACAGCAGCCTTCTGCCATAGCTGCTCTCTTGGTGTGGTGCGGCAGCTGCTCCGTGGCTGTGGCCGAGCGCGAGCCCGTCGATGCCGCCTGAGGTGGACTCTGCCTCGGGGCCAGTGGGGAAGCAAAGGCGAAGATGTGAGCTGCGGTGCTGGGTGCTCACAGCCCCTGCCTTGGGGAGCACTTGAATCGGGATAAACCGCGGGCAGTGGGGAGCAGTCTGGTGGTCCCGCTCATGTGTGGCAGTGAGGAAGGCAGGTGAGGCAGAGCCTGGTCCCTGGGTTTGCCCCACGCTGCGATGGACAGCGAGGCAGTGCTCTCCCGGGTTTGGGGGGCAGACTGGGGGTGCCGGGGCTACCCCGGGGGGGAGGCAGAGCCCCGAGCCATGGCCTGGCTGAGGGGCCAGATCCTGCAAACAATGCGGGGACAGCACTGAGGGCGAGCAGAGGGGCAAGGGGCTGGTGTGCCCTCTGCTTCCTCTCTTAATGTTTTATAATCCAAATCAGGTTGATGAATGTAAAACCTTGGTGAAGGTCCCAGGGAACTGCATATTGCATGGATACAAATATCAGAATGCAGCAATTAATTAATAACGGATTGCTCTTCCTACAAGATATTTCCAGTACTCCTTATTCCTCCCAGTTCCTTTTGCTCCTGCTGCATATTTCAAATCCCTTTCTTTCTTGCTAAAATACTATCTTTGGCATCATTTTTAAGGACAGCTTGTTAAAAAGCTGTTGTATCTTTTGGAATACCCTGAGCTACTCCGGCAGAAATCTAGAATTAACAGGAAAACACAGTGGTGAGCCTGGTAAATAGCTGGGCTTGCAGCGTGTGTGCTGGGTGGCCCTGGGCATGGCTGGTGGCATATGAAGCCCTGGGGATATAAATTGGAAAATGGGATGAAGGACAATATTGATGCAGGGCATTTTGCTGCTTCTCTGTTGCCATTCATCCATCTGAAGAGAGGGATGCAGTGGGAAGCTGGTGCTGCAGGACTGCCGTCCCAGGGGTTCCCTCACCCGCAGGTGGGACTGGGGTCCCCTCCTTCCCTGCAGACCCTGGGCAGTCCGCTGACCATGCTGCTCCTTGGGCTTCTCCTCTCCAACTGTTAGACATGAACCTGAATGGACAGTAATATTTATTTTCCCAAGCTGGATTCAATCCGTAGGCAGAATTTGACTCAGTTATAGGAATGTACAAACTAACGAGTGGGGTGCACACTCCCATTTCCAGCTGTGATTTTCAACTATAAGACGAAAGCTGATTTTGACCCCCTTAAGCTGCCAGGCCTTAAGGTCACAGTCCTGTATGAGTAGCATCAGTCCCTCAATGTGAGGCTGTACTGTAAGATTGCATCGCGCAGTGCGGTATTGATTATCTGTAAAATAAATTATGATGTATGCAGTGCAGGTTTCTGACCCTGTGGTCGCGACCTTGCAGTGATTGGGGAGACTTCCGACCAGCTGAGATCAGAATAGCAAACAGCCCCCCAGCAATCAATAGGAAAACCAGCAGGTCTGATTGTTGGGGCCTTTTACGGGAATAATGTTTGATGCCGTGCACGCATGACGTTTTTACCCTGGGGAACAGGCAGTTCTACAAGCTTCACCTGAAATTAGATGTGAAACTCTGTTGGGTGTTCTGCTGAGCGACAAGGCAGCCGGCCCACGGGGCGGTCAGGGACGGGGAACTTTGCGGTGCAAAGGCGAGCACGCACAGTTCCGTGTCGGGGTTCTCAGTGCTCAGCAAAACTGGCATGTCTGGGGTTGGAAGGGAGGAGTGAGGGCAGCTCTGTCCGGCCACGCTGGCCAGCCGCAGGCTCTGCGCCAGTTACATGTGTGTATGTCGTGAGTTTGAAATAGCGTTGCCTCAGCCCCGACAAGAGAGCTCTTCTGACCCGTGAGCCAAACTGACCAGTTTGTGGCAAAATTGACAGCTCGATTGCAGGGCTGAATTTTTAGAGGTGTGCAGGTGCCTTCAGATGTGGATGCGGTGAAGGAGGCGCCTGCTCCGGTGCTTTGCTGGGGTTGCCTCCCTAACCTGTGTAGGTGCTGCTGAGCCATGAAAGCACTGGCAAGGGGGGGACAGGGCTGTCCTGTGCCCCCAAGGCACCCTGAGAGCAGCATCTGCACTCCTGACCCCACAGGCGTGAGGATCGGAGCGGTGCCTCCAGCTCCTTGGTCAGCCAGGCTGCGTTCGCTGCTTTGGAGAGGGAGTAGCTAAACGGGAATAGTCTGCCAGAGAGGCAGAGGGCTTTCTTTTGTGCTGTCAATGTCGTAAGAGCAGGTAATGTGAATTTAATTGCTGTTGGAATTTAGCAAACAAGAAAATGGAATTTATTTGCGTGGTTTTCATTTTTTTCTGGGAGCCTGATTTCCCCAGCGTGCACCAGCACCATGTGTACCAAGAAGCTGAACACCACCGGGTTAAGTTGTGGGGTTTCACTTCTAAAGAAAATCAGTGCCAACACTGACACGGGGCCAGCGGGGCTGTGCTCGCAAAGCTGGTCTGAGTCGGGTGGCAGGGCCGGCGAGGCGGGGAGCTCCAGGTATTTCCAGACCAAACGGGAAACTGTTCGTACTGTTGCATTGGTACCATCCGTGTGCCGGCCCCGCAGGGTGCTGAGCCGCTGCTGCAGGTCCCCTTGCAGAGGGATGCTTGGGGAGCAAGGGGGTGGGGATGGCTGGGCTGGGGCACAGTGCTTTACAGCATCCCAGTGCTGTAACCACGAATGCTGGTGGTTAAAAGAAAGGGCTGTTGGGGAATCTCCAGCTTCGTGTCTTAACATCTCCTTAGCTCCTGGCCTGAGTTTCCTCCCAGCACCAGCTGGTGACTGGTGATGGATGCAGCAAAGTGTGTTGGGCTTTCCCTGGTACCCACAAGCTGCATGGGGATGCAGCAGCCTAAACCTCAGAAGGTGCCTTAGTGATGGTAACACCTCTTTTTCTTTTTTGCCCTATTTGAAATGTTTCAAAAAGGATTTATTTTCCAAAACTGTTGAAAATTGTTCCCTAATAATGGGAAACCTGCAATCTAAATTAATTAAAATAAAATGAAACTTTTCCCTAACTCAGCAAAGCAGAAAGATAAGAAATCCTATTTGTCTGACATTTGCAGTGTAAAGATTTCCATGCAGGAGCGCAGCTAATAGCGATCAGTACAAATCTTCTATTAGAAAACAAACCGTGCTTTCCATTTCTAGCCCTGGGCTCATGTTTGTTACATCGGATCCTGAAGGCAGATTGACAGTTTGGTTTGGATTAAATTCAACACATGGTTTATGCCATACTTCTGATAAGGCTCAATGTTAATCTGATTATTTTTTCGTGCGCTGTCTTTAGCACATCAGCAGCAGAATTGTCCGTTCCTAGGAATATTTTCATGGTGAAACCATTGAGGAATTTATTTCTGGAGGGAAGATGAAATTACTGATTTTAAAAACTCTCAAGATCTCAAGTAAAGCTGAAATCTATTAACTGCAGGCAGTAAGCTTGACATGACCTGGACAGGCTTTGAGTTATTTTATTAATTGATATAAAAAGTGTTCTCTTTAAATATCTCTGGAAAGGCAGCAGAGGAGGAGACTGGATCGTGCAGAGGGACCAGAGCAGGTTCCTGTACTTTTACCGCCATCATCAGCTCTGGTTAGCCGGGAACGAAGGTTGTCAGCTTTTGCACTTGTACATGCTTGTGAGCTTGGGTTTCTTCATGGGAATAACGGGAATAACGGGCATTGCCATGTCCGCCAGTTCCCTGAATGACCTCCCGTGGTCTGTCCCACAGGTGGGCTTTTAGGTATGTTGGCCCATTAGGTACAAATATTATTTTTTTAGTATATATTTATTCTGTTTATAAGTGGGTTTCACTCTCCAGCGCTGGTGTCCCTTTGCCATTGCTCTGTTCCCTAGAAAGAAAGTGAGGGGGAAAAGCTAGAAGAATTGGGAATGGGGAGGACTGAAGGAGAAGAGAGGCAGAGGAGGAATCGCTTGTCGCCTTTGAACTCTGTGCCTCAGCAGTTGTGTGCCGGGCAGCCCGCCCACCAGGCTTTGTGTCCGTCTTTGCTGTAGGATGCAGCGATCTGTTGTGGCTCATTTTGGGGCAACCTCCAACACAAGCGTGGCAACTTGCTAACGTGGTTGTTTTATCAGGGGTGAAGCGGTCCCAAAGATTGTCTTTGGTGCTTGAAGACAACCGGTGCTGGCCCGACCTGTCAGTTGGTTGTAGGGTGCTGGGACTGAGCACTGGAAAAGCTCTGACTGGACGGTGGTGCAGAAAGCAACTGAGATCCTTATCCCAGCTATATATTAACTTCATAAAAAATTAAATTAATGGAGCTGGAGATGAACGTGACCTGGGTCTGTGTTCATATGAAGCTGCGCTGTCACCAGGTGCTTAGGTGAGCTCTCCTGAGTGATGAAGCTCCTGGGGTGCATGTCTCGGGGTGAAGTTCTTGCTTCCCGGCAAGATAGTGCGCGTTCCCTATATCCACCCGTGTTGGGTGAGCTGGAGATCTCCAGCCTCGAACGGAAAATGTGCGTTTGCACAATTAGCGTGGCCCCTTCCTTCCCTGGGAGCAGAATGGTTTATTGATTTCTTTGGCCCGCTCGCCCCCACCTATTCAGCAATAATGACCCTTCCACCCCAACTCTAAATCATCCCAGCCTGCCTCGCCCGTAAACCCTCTAATCTTTTTTGGGTTGTTGTTGGTATTTATGCTCGTGGAGGTTTATGATCTGTCGGCGCTGGCTGCTGAAATGCTTTATTTATCCATACGCTGGGCCACACAGGGAGCGTCCTTATTCTGGTATCATGTTCAGGATGCTGTAGTTAAGGTTTGTGTCAGCACTTCCATGCACAAACCTTGTTATTCAGGGGTTTTGCAACTCCGTGGAAAAGAAAACCAGCAACCTGGCACGGTGAGGGGAGGCTCAGAGGCACACATGAAAGCCCAACAACCCACTGCCCATTTAGGGATTATTAGATGGGCAACGTCTTTCCTTGAGGAAAATGGCCAAAAACATCCTCCTCCTTTGGTTTGATTTTGTGAAAAGAAAACCCTCTTTTGTGTGCTTGTGTCAGTATCAGATGGGGAGAACACAGGGAGGTAGGACACGGGCTGGAATCCCCTCTGGATACTTAAAAAATCAACGCCTGGACCGTGCAGGACACAAGTGCCTACTGCTGTGTCCAGCTTGCATGCCACAGAGGTGGCGGGGCTAGGGGAGGCAGTGGCTGTCCCTGCCGCCCTGTGTCACCTGGCCGCTGGCTGCCCGGCTCGGCACCACAGCCCTGCGAACAGTAGGCAATGGGGTATATAAATGTGATTTATTGCCCTGTTAGTGCAGGAGCTTGTGGGCTTCTAAATTACTCGGAGATTTCTCGATAATAGAGGGAGTGCAGTATAAACAGGAGAGATAATAGGGCTTGAGAATGGATTTCAAAGCACTTTTGGGGAAGGAAAAGTTTCATGGCTGTTGGCAGGTATGGGGTGATGGCTGGCTCAGGTGGAGGAAGAGCCTTTACACACCAACCCAGTCGGAATATTTTTTTGATTGCTCCTTCTTAATGGCTGATGGATTTTGTGGACACTCCGTGGAGCAGCCTGGAGCAGAGCTGATAAGTCAGAGTGAAAATGCTCGCACAGCCCGTTAGCCCAAGACGGCAGGCTGGGGGTTGCGTCAGTGGTAACGTGTTTGAGCAGAACTGATCAGCCCCGGGTGTCCGCAAGCAGGAGCAGGCAGGGATGAAGTACCCTCCGGTTTCCTCAGAAAGGGGATGCTCTGGCAGCAGGGTGTTTATAAAGGGAAACTGGGAATGCCAAATAGCTGCTCTCAACCCTTCTGTCAGCAGGTACCGAGCTGGCGTGGCTGGCAGCCCTAAGTTACTGCTCCAGAGCTGCCTTTGGTTTTCATCTCCAGATGGTGCCGGCTGGTCTTGCAGCACATCACCGTGTGTAGCCGAGGGGACCCCGCCACCATGCACGGCAGCAGTGGTGGCACAGGAGCATTGTTCTGGGGAGGGTGGCAGTGAGCTGGGAGGTGCAGGAACCCATCTGCTAACACATGCCTTCAGGCTGGGGCTGGGGGATGCCCAGCTTCAGTGCTTGCTCCCTCTCAGCCCTTGGTTTGCTGACCACCTTTCGCGGGCATGGGGGGAGCAGGCTGGTGAGAGTGCTGGGCATGAGGAGGAGCATCTTGGATGCCAAGGGTGATACAGAGGTGGTTCCCATCTCTTCTGTTTTCCTGTGAAGCTTTTGGAGATGGCCATACATTTTGTTCATTGGATGGGAACTTCTAAGCTATTTTTTCACGTCTTGGTCTTATGTTGGGGATGTTTTTGGTGTGAAGTCGTGCTTTGCTGATCATTCCTGGAAGCTCTGCAGCATGTCGCTGTGCAGTATCTCAGACCGTGGTTTCAGGTAGGGCCACCCTGGACAAGTGATAGGAAATGGAAAAGGTTGTTGTTAATGATGACTTTAATTGAATTTTGCTAAATAAAAGCAGGTCTTCCCAGGTAAGTTGAAGAGATTTATTTGAAGTAAGTAGGCCATTTTCCAATGGAAATTGGTTTTGTCCGTCTCCTACATTATCAGGGCTCCCGTGGTGATGTATTTGGGGTTGAGAGCACATCCTGCTTTACAGTTCATGGAACAGGTTTTGCAAGGCAAGTAAAGCATAAAGCAAGATCAAAAAAAAAAAAATCTCCCTTGCAGAGATGAAGAAAATTTTGCATCTTTGCATCTTATGTTTCAAATAACCAATCAAATTACTGATTAAAATCGTCTCTGAAAGCCCTGTTCCAGAAATAGCTTCCAAGGCTTTTGTAAAGATGTTTCTCACGTATGTGGGAAGAGAACCATGCAGGAGCAACTCTCACATTGCAGGTGCTTGGTCGTGGTAAGCTGGGGAGCGGACAAGGAACCTCGTCAGCAATGTGTTGTCAAAGTGTGCCACTGAAAGGGGGAAAACCTGTTTGAAGGATAAGGGGGTGCTCATCTCCATGGCTGTAATTTCACAAACTGCTATTTGTTCTAGGGAATCTGCGTTTATTTTTAGGTAAATTACTCCTCTCTTTACCATGACTGCTATTCCTCAACACCGTTACTCTGGGACCTTGCCTTTTACAGGTCCCAGGGGGTTTAGAGAACTCCAGGGGCGTGTTCCTGGGAGCTGGTGTCCTGCTGGATCGTACTGTGGTCCCAGTTCCCTGCTCTCGCCTGTTCAGGAGCCTCCAGTGACATTTCTGAGCTCCATACCTGAGCTTTCCTCTCAGCACAGCAGTGCCGGGCACCTCTGGTCCACTGCTTGAACAGGGCAGATGAATCTTACATCCCCTTTCTGTAAATTTTGCGGTTTGATGTGTACTTTGCTTTTCAAAAAGCAAAGGTTGTGCCCCTGGCTCTTCCAACAGTGTCCCAAGTCAGGGCTCACCTGATGGACTGTCTGGATACAGTGGGTGAAGTCCAAGGGCAAAGAACATGTCATTACACAGGGCCAACATCTCTGGTGAGCGGGAGCTGGAAGGAGAAGAGGAAATGGCCCACTGGTGGTTGGTGTTTTATTGGGTGTTTAGACCTGAGGAGAAGGCACTGTCTCTGAATCATGGCTTGAAGTTTGCAGAGATCTTCCTCGCATACGACTCCTGTTCCTGTTTTGACACCAAAAGCTCTGGATCAGCCTGGCAGCTGAGGTGGGGCAGGACCACAGGGATCCCTTGTACCACTGCCGAGCATCAGTCACGTTCAGCAGCACCAGCCCTGCCATCCCAGGCTTTGGGTCAGGATGGAAACCCCAGAGAGGCTGTCCCCCAGGCTGGGCATCTCCATCAGGTGTTGTCATTAGGCTCTGAAAGAGAGCTCAGCCCAGAAAGACAGGACTTTCCCCTGCTTCCCCCCCGCCACTAACTGCTGTTAGCAGGATGGTATTCATATTTACCAGTTTTCAGTGATGTTTTAGTGGTTTCCATAACATGGATCTGCTACTTGCCCTGAACCTGCAAGTGTCCCCCTTCAGAGTGGAGCTGTTGGAGGCAGTGGGAGTAAAGAAGATGCTCAGCTGAATGATGGAGAAGACAAACTTTAAATGTAGGAGGGGAGGGTGCAAGCTTTGGGAGAGATTTTGAGTCTCAAACAGCTAATGTTAGCCAGTTCTAAAAGCAGGTGTGAAAAAGTGAGGCAGGCTCGTGGGAATGAACGCAAGGCACAAGCGAGGTATCAGCAGCACAAACGTTCCCAGCGGAATGACTCCTGCTATTTCAGTAAATCCCTCAATTGCTTCCAGTTATTGTTAGATGGATTAACCTCCCAGTCCTTGGCCACAACCATTTTCTTACAGCCCAGTACTGCGCAGAGGCTGCCAAATCCTGGGATGAGTGAGCAGTGACACCTGAGAAGGTCGCGTTCCCCTTGGCACCATTCCCATGTAGGGTCACTAGGTGTTATCTTGCCA